>NC_133423.1:62045833-62357812 GCF_049350105.2 Macaca mulatta | reverse complement strand
TTCATCATTAAGAAAATTTTAAAATAAAACTCTGGAATTTAAGTTTGGAATTTTTAATCCAAATCCTTATCTTTTTATAATTGTATAATGTATGTGAGCCATATTACTGCAAAGGATGTTATAAACAGTTCAAATTGAGTTTGATCTCTCAGCATTTTGTCCCTATATATTTTCACATTATAGACATTCACATAAGAATTTTGCTACGTAATCTTTTGTAGTTAGTAAAAGAAAACACACTAACGTTCATATATCCAAATTTAGTTTCCAGGCATGCTAAAATAAATACCTCTGGAGTGTTTATACTTTCATAAGGAGAAAAGGGGGTTAGGAGAAGTCATTTGGACTTAAAAGTGTGATTCACCATTAAAATAGTTTGCTATTACAAACTAGCAGAAAAACAGAAAATAAGTAATGTAAATGTAAGACATTCTAAATTTCTGTTATTCACATGCGTGATTTGAATGGTCTGAATTTGAAAACCATGGATAGGATATCTTGTTAATGCATTTTATATGGCCAGTACAGAGGATACTTTATTTAATATCCTTAGGTTGGACTAATCTCTAGGATTCTTAAGACCCTTTGATAGAGGCAGGAGGCAGGGAAATTCTAGGCAGACAGGGGAAGGTTCCTGGTGAAACCCCACATTCAAGCCAAAGTAGCCTGAAACCCACGGCCCAAAGTGAGAACTTCTATTCCTGTGTGTCCCCTCTCTCCAGTTTGGTTCTTTCTGAATAATGTCTTTTTACCAATCCAATGTTGCCTTTTCCAAAACTGATATGGCCCACCCTGCACCTCCAGTCCTGTGCCTGTAAAGAACCCAGATTCAGTTGGTAAGAGAGATGGCTTGACTTTGGGGAGACCCACCTGACCCTCCCATCCCCCCTCTCCAGCTCCCTTCTCCACTGAGAGCCATTCCCACTGCTCAGTAAATTTCTCCACCCTCACCATCCTTCAAGTGTCCATATGACTTCATTATTCCTGGATGCTGGACAAGAGCTCGGGACACACTGACTGCAGGTACCCAAAAAGGGTATCACACTAACCCTTCGTGTCACCGATGGAGGGCCACCACCCCACATGATGGTTATTATAAAAGCTATTATTTTATAAGCTTTTACTTTTAATATTTAGTACATCAACCTGGCCCCCGAAGAGATTTGAGTGTCTAATCCTGGTTAGCATACCCACTTGGTTATAGGATATCCACTTCCAGAAAAGCTGATAAACTTGATTCAGTCCAACTATCCCTTGGAGAAGAACTATAAAAAGTTCATAGAACTAAATATATACATATAATTTTAATATATACATATATATTACATACATATATGAATATACATATATAGCTATAAAACTCAAGTTCAATCCTAAGAAAAACATCTAACAAGTATAAATTAAGGGACATTCTACAAAACGTCTGATTAATACTTTTCAAAACTGGCAAGGTCATCAGTAACAAGCGAAGTGTGAGAAAATGTTATAGCTGAAATTACCCTACATGACAATGGCATGTATTATGGTATGCTGGATAGACCCCTGGGAGAGAAAAAGAGACATATGGAAAACTAATCTGAATAAAATATTGACTTATGTATCAATATTTGCTCATTAGTTGTAATAAATGCACCATAAAAAGATAAAATGTTAATAATAGGAAAAACTGTGTGATATATATTAGAGTTCTCTGTCTTATCTTTGCCCTTTTTTTGTAACTATAAAATTAATACAAATAAAATATTTATTTAAAAATGCTGCAAAGACAACCATGAAGACTATAAGAGGAAAACCCAAGTGAATACAAATTAGAGATTTTAAAACATGCCATGAAAACATGACTAAATATGCCTGCATGATTTCATTCATTAAAAAGTCATCATTGGCAAGGTGCAGTGGCTCAGGCCTGTAATCCCAGCACTTTGGGAGGTCAAGGTGTGTGGATCCCCTGAGGTCAGGAGTTCGAGACCAGCCTGGCCAACATGGCAAAAACCCACCTCTACTAAAAATACAAAAATTAACCAGGTGTGGTGGTGTGTGCCTGTAGTCCTAGATACTTGGGGAGGCTGAGGCAGGAGAATCACTTGAACTCGGAAGCAGAGGTTGCAGTGAGCTGAGATAGCACCACTGCACTCCAGCCTGGGCAACAGAGCAAGACTCCATCTCAAAAAAAAAAAAAAAAAAGTCATGGTTATGAATACAACTAAAGGAAAATTGCATGATTACATAAGTCAATTATCAATTTTCCTCCATTAATTATAAGGATAGTATTTGAAATTAAGAAGCTTAAGTCTTTATTTCTAGCTGTTAGCAATATCCATTCATAAGAAACTAGTTAAATAAATTATATATAGTGAAAAATGTTGAAGAAATTATCACAATATCAATATTCAACAAAGGAGAGCAGGAAAATTAAAATTTAAATATAAAATATATAGTTTACAAATCATAAAATGATAGAATTGATAAATAGATTAAAATGTTCATTCTTCAAAAGTCAAGCAGGAATAAACAAACATTAAGGCAAAAGAAAAAAACAGAAAGATGATTAAATGCATATACACAAAAATTAATTTAAAAATTAAAGGTTTAAGTTACATGTGTTTAATTTGAAAACACTAGATATTGCACACATTTTTCTTACATATTAGAAAATAAGAATTAGAATTCTTGAATAAATAGAGTTCTATTCCAATCCTAATGTGGTTTCCTAAAAAATGTGTGAAGTATTTTTCTGTGAGCCTTTTACTGCACAGCAAAAAGATAATGGAATATTCTTAATACATCTTCAATAAGTTCAGTGTAAATTTACATTAATAGAGTGTTAATATACAAAATGAAGACTACAGTAAACAAAATCATCTTGGACTAAAGTTTTTTGTTAAATAAGTAGATTTTAGCTCCCCTTGTAAAAAAAGAATAACTATGTGAGATGATAGATCTGTTCATTTGCTTCATTACAGCAACCATTTTATTATCTACCTGCATCCCATAACATCCTGTCATAAACCTCAAATAGGCAAAATCAAACTTATTTTTTATAAATTTACGTTAATAGACCATTATCTCAACAGCCTGATAAAAGTCAGAAGAGAATTAAAGTCTTTAGTAAGTTAGGTAATTTCCTCTGTAATTTGTATGTTTCTGCTGTTGAAAAACCCATAGTAAGGGACTAGGCATTTTTATCAAATGCTTGTGAAACAGGGGTATTTTTTCCTATAAAAGACAATACAATACTTGATATAAATACTTAATCTCCCCAAAACAAATCATTTTTCAAGCAGAGTTCTACTACTCCATGTATTTTTTTGCTAGGGCTGAGACAACAGAATATTAATAGTACAGAGTACGTGACTTACATGGCAGAAATGTATTTTCTCACAGTGTTAAGAGTAGAAGTTCAAGATTAAAGTGTCAGTGGATTTGGATTCTCTGAGGACTCTCTCCTTGGCTTGTGGATGGCCACATTCTCATGGTGTCTTCACATGGTCATCCCTCGATCTTTGTGTTGTCTGTGCCCGAATCTTTTCCATAAGGACATCAGTTGTATTGGATTAAGGCCCGCCCATAGGACCTCATTTTTACCTCAATTACCCCTGTAGGCCCTTTCCCAAAATGTAGGCATATTCTGAGGCACTGGTAGTTTGGAAAGATACAATTTGGCCCATAGCACTCCAGATGACCACACCTCTGCTGTAACATTTGCACGATTTCCAAGCATCCTGGCCAACTGTAAGCAGCACTTTGTAACCAGCAGTTTAAAGAGTCTTGCCTAAAGGTTCACAACTGGCTCACTTCTCACTGTTTGGTAGTCATTTTGTGAAAATTCTAAGCTCGGAAAAGAAGACAAAGAAAATGTGAGAGAGATTAATACTGGCCGAGAAACAACTATAATGTAGAGTTTCACATTTTTTGTATATGGTTATGGGTATAACAAAACATGATTTAATTTATGTAGATGCAGAAAATGGGCTATTTTAGTTTTCAATGGCTGTAAAAAATATGCAAAATTAACAGCTTTGGACAACTTACATTTATTATCTCACAATTTCTGTGGGTTAAGAAACTGGACCTGGCTTAGCTGAATGCTCTGCTCAAAGTCTTACTAAGCCAGTATGTCAGGAAGGCTAGGATTTCATTCAGAGCTTAGGATCTTCTTCCAGGCTCCCTAAGATTGCCAGCAGAATACAGTTCAGTATAGTTTTAGGATCAAAGTGCCCATATCTTAGAGGTCAACCCTCTTCATAAGGAGTTCTAAACATTGCCGTTTGCAGCTGACCAGGCACTGTGGCTCATGCCTGTAATCCCAACGTTTGGGAGGCAGAGGCAGGCGAATCACATGAGGTCAAGAGTTCGGGCAGGAGCCTGAGACCAGCCTGGTCAACATGGCGAAACCCTGTCTCTACTAAAAATACAAAAATCAGCCGGGCATGGTGGTGCACAACTGTAATCCCAGCTACTTGAGAGGCTGAGGCAGGAGAATCGCTTCAACCTGGAGGTGGAGGTTGCCGTGAGCTGAGACCACACCACTGCACTCCAGCCTGGGCTACAGAGCAAGACTCTTTCTCAATAATAATAATAATAATAATAATAATAATAATAATAAAGCATTGCCATTTGCTTTCTTCTAGGACATGAGGAGAGCATTTCTTTAATACTTCACTGTCTTGTGAAGGGCTCACCTGAATATGGAAGGCTAACTCATTGTAACATTCCATTCGATTAACTCAAAGTCAACTGATAAATAGTCTAAACATGACAGTAATATTCCATCATATTCCTGAGTCCCAGCCACATTGAAAGGTAGGGGATTATATAAAGCATGCATACCAAGGATCAGGAATCTTAATTCTGCCTATCATAGGGACCTTACTGAATTATTTTTGAGCTCAGATCATGAGAATTTATTTTTTCATTCCTAGAAATTACAGCTTTAAACTTGATGGAAAAAAATTAATCTCAGGAAATCTTAAAGGGTTCTTTAATTTCAAGATTATTCAGTACTAGTTAAAAGATCTATGAGCTTTGAATGGTAGAAGAGAAATAAATTTTAAGGAGCAATGCCTATTTGAAAAGTCCAAAAGATCATTTGTGGTCTATTTGCGTTGTGCAATTATTTGCAAGGCTCTTATATGGGGGAAGTGTAATACTGATAATTTCCCTGTAATTTGTCAAGTGAAGTACTACTCTTGTTAATTGTGGCACAATTTGGCAACTGCACTATTAAGTAAAGGTTCCAATAAAATAGAGTGGATGTCTAAAACCAGCATCTTTTAATTACAAATGAGAATATGGTTTATATCTTAACAGGTGTCCATTGACCCTCAAATTCATTCTAAACACTAGACAGATGGCTTAAATTGAGCTCTTTCCTTCCATGTGTTACACAGTCAAGGTTTTCTGCTGATGCTTGGCCTTTCCATTCTTTGGTACTGCAGTACTTACTGACTTGTTCTGCAGAAGGCCCTTGTGCTCGCTCGCTCTTTCTTTCTTTCTTTCTTTCTTTCTTTCTTTCTTTCTTTCTTTCTTTCTTTCTTTCTTTCTTTCTTTCCTTTCTTTCTTTCTTTTTTTCTTTTCTTTCTTTCTTTCTGTCTGTCTATCTTTCTTTCTTTCTTTCCCTCCTTCCTTCTTTCTTTCTTTTGTTTTCTTTTCTGTTTTCTTGTTTGTTTGTTTTTTCTTGACAGAGTCTCACTCTGTCTCCCAGGCTGGAGTGCAGTGGCGTGATCCCAGCTCACTGCAAGCTCAGCCTCCTGGGTTCACGCCATTCTCCTGCTTCAGCCTCCAGAGTAGCTGGGACTACAGGTGCCCGCCATCACGCCCGGCTAATTTTTTTGTATTATTAGTAGAGACGGGGTTTCACCGTATTAGCCAGGATGGTCTCGATCCTCTGACCTCGTGATCCCCCCGCCACGGCCTCCCAAAGTGCTGGGATTACAAGCATGAGCCACCGTGCCTGGCCCCTTGTGCTGTTTCTTATTTATGCCTCAGTTATTTCCAAAATCTTAAGCTACATTAATTAATAAAATGTTATTTGAAGATTCATAATGTAGTAAAATCATTCCGAGAAACTAATTTCCTAAATCACTCAAAAAATAGTCTCTAATTTCCTAAGACACTGTATAATAGTTTAACCTGATGAAAAAATAATTTAGAAGGAGATAAAGGGAAGTAAGTTTCAGTATATTCTGCAATTGTTTGTCTATCTCTCTCGTAACTCTGTTTCTTTCTTTCATTCCTTTTTGTATCAACAGATCTCTAATCTTTAGTGAAATTTAGTATGTATTTATTGAGTTATTTTCACAGTTTTCTGTGTAGGATAAATATTTAACGCATATTCATTTAACTTAAGTGAGTTTTCTTCATCTGTTTCCTGTTTCTTAATTCAGTTGTGAAGAATAACAAAAGAACGTCTACACATGAGAAAAAGAATGTTGATGAAATAACACCAATTTGGGTCTATCAATGTCATAAAATTACAAAACTGTTTAAAAAAATAATTTTTATCATTTAACTAGCCAAAATGTTTCTATTACCGCAATCATCAAGTTATAATTGTCTGTATTTTGTGCATTTTATTATTTTCCTTTTCAAAATAATTTTTCTCTCTAATATTATTTTTCTACATATTCAAATATATATATTTTCTCTTGGCTCTATATGTACATTTCCTTTGTATAAGAAATTTTAATGATAGGGAAAAGTTTTCTGGGGAAATACATTCGTTACAAGATCATTTTAGTAATTATTTAAATTATTTTTGTTGAGCCTTTCCATTGCAATTTTTTTTCATTGATTTTTACAAATTTTCTTTTTTAAAAAATCAACATAGTAGGAAAAGTTAATGAGAGTAAGATAAAAATAGAGTGCAATGACAGTTGCTGCCCAAAAAGAGTTAAAAAGAACTCTGGCATGATACTGTGTTCTTTATTCTGTTGCTTCTTTTCTTTTTGACAGAGTAACACTCTGTTGCCCAGGCCAGAGGGCAGTGGCATGCCCTTGGCTCACTGCAACCTCCACCTCTCAGGTTCAAACAATTCTCCTGCCTCAGCCTCCCAAGTAGCTGTGATTACAGGTGCACACCACCTAATTCTTTTTTTGCGTGTTTTTAGTAGAGATGAGGTTTCACCATGTTGGCAAGGCATGAACTTGAACTCCTGGCCTCAAGTGGTTCACCAACCACGGCCTCCCAAAGTGCTGGGATTGCAGGTATTTGATTCCATTGTTTTTAAAGTCCTACCAATTTTGATCTATCTTTAATGCACTAATATTGTTCCTATCACATTGCATCCAGGGACCGTGTCATGCAGGGTTTTATTTATTTTTTTTGGGAACAAAGTAGCACTATACCTTCTTTTCCATGCATAAGTTCATTGTTATTTCTAAAACACTCAAGTATGCAACAAACAAATTTCACACCTTGTCAAAGTAATAATACGTAATCCAAATTTCTATTTTTGTACCCACCAAAATTAAAATACTCTTGATACAGCCTTAATGATGATCACTCTACTCTGATGTTTAAGTTTGTATTTCTTTCCTTTATAATCAGTAATTCTTGCTCAGTGACAAAACATTGAAAAATGCAATTTGCAATAATTTTAAAAATGCTTATAGCAACAAAATAAGCATGTGTCTGTGAATTCATATGAGGTATACACTCTTATCAGACCTACAAAAGCTAATTTTCTGAGTAACTTGCTGTTTGTCTTCCTAACTGTGGTTGGTTACTCTATAGAGCCCTAATACTCTTTTTTATAATTTTAATGTAATACAACTGTTGCAATCCACTTATTATCTTCTCAAATACGTGTCAAATGAGAAAGAGGAGGTCAAAATAAATAGATATTATCAGCTTTAGAGATCATATCTTATTATTTTATTTGTGTTTGCATGTTTGTAGTATTATGTTATTTATAATAAAAATTACTGAACTTACTATTGCCTTGCCTTTTCCAAAATGTCATGTACATAGATAGATACAGATAAATATGCATAGTGATATAGATAGATAACAGGAATTGCTATTCTCTATTGCCTCAATATTATTCATAATTATTCATTAATAAATAACAGTGACGTATGAGGTGGGAGAGCTCCAGATTTACAATAATTTTCTTATAAAAGCTGTAACATGCTAACAAATGATGAATTGCCTATTTGGTAATAGTCATTCAGGCTAAAGCACAATTTGCCTATTGATTACTGAAAGTTTTGATAATTTTCTATCCACTTGAGTCTTTTCCACATTACTAACACTGTTCATTATGTCTCAGCACAGATATTTCATGGGGTGGAATTTTTAACTCAAACAAAGCCATCGTGATTGTGAATAGAAGTAGGTTTTTCTCCTCCCCCAAAACTCTTTGAAACTCTAAAGGAAGAAATGAAATGTGCCTTGTAAAATTGAATGAATTGTCAATTGACCAGTAGTTCTTGTGCTCCTTTCCACGGGGCAAAATGAAGAATTCTATAAGGGAGAAGAGGAGAAAAACACCATAAAATTGGTGTGGATTCTTTCACTGGATAATGAAAAAAAAAGTGTCACAGACAAAGAAAAGAGACTTTGGACTTGAAATATAATGAAAGTGATTTTTCTGAACAGACGAAGCAGATGGCATTTACAAAAGCAACTAAACTTTGTGAATAGTGTGGAGTTTTCTTTGGTTCTCTTCTTTTCAGAGATTGTAGCACTTGAAAAACCAATGGGTTTGAAAGTTGATTACCAGGCCTTCACTACTGTGGAACCAGCTCAAATTTAACTCTTGCTACTTTTAACTAACTGAATTTTGTTGATAACCTTTAATTCTAATGTGAATAATAGGAGATATATTTTGAAAAGGATATCATATTTGTTTGTCATTAAAATTACCATTTTTACAAACCTCAAGTGCTAAATCTAGGAAAAGGCAAATAATATATCAATATAGAAATTAAAAAGTTTTGTAGCTCTCTTAAACTGACCAGTCCTTCTGGTAAGTAAAAGTTCTCTTAACAGTGTCCAGCATAAAGCAGGTAATTGGTAAATGCACGCTCTCTCAATCACCTTTGAAAATAACAAGATATTTGTACCAATTATAGAGAATGGTAAACAATTGTTTCAGTGTTCCTTAGATATAAATGCAATATTATTAAATAAATACTGGCATTAGGACTATGAAATTCTCAGACTAGATGTAGCCAAGCCAAGCTGCTGTGGATATGCATTTAGCCACTGTGGCTATACATTTAGCTCTCTGAGTGTTCCATATCTGTGGGTTCAACCAACCGTGAATTGAACACATTCCAAAAAGAAAAAAAAAAACAAACTATAAAAATAGCAACACAACAATAAAAAGTAATGCAAATACAAAACAATCATTATAACAACTATTTAAATAGCATTTACATTGTATTAAGTAGTATTGTTATCTAGTTATTATTTAAAGTATGTGGAAGGATGTGTGAAGGTTATATGCAAATTCTGTGCCATTTTACAAGCATCCATGGATTTTGATATCCATGTGTAAAACAGAGTCCTGGAACCAATTCCTCCATGGGTAACAAAGAATAATTGTATATATACCTTTTGTGTTGACTATCTAAAAAAATGGGCTAAAACAGAGAGTCTTGGATTCATTGCATTTTAGAGCTATATATTCTATTATATTGCTCAGACCCTGCATTTTACAGATAATAACACTGAGGTCCTAACAAGTAATATAATTTACTCTAACTCCTGTAGCTAGTAACTAACATACCTTGAAATAACAATCAAGTTCTGATGTACTAAAATATAGACATTCAAGATTTTTCTTTCTCTGTATTTCCTTCTAGTGAACTTATTCATTTTCACAATTCCATTGTGTACCTAACTGTTGATGATGTCAGATCTTTATGTATTGCTCAGTCTCCTTTTCCACTCGGACTCATATATCCAACCACCAACCTTTGGTGTATCATAAGCTCCTCAAAGTCACTATGCCCAAAATGGAACTCTTCCTCTTCACAAGTTCAGCTTTCAAAGGTAGTATCTCTAATTAACTCAGCTTCTAAGTTCAAAGCAGTGAATGTCATCCTTGAGGCTGTCTTACCCTCTACACTCATATCCAATTGGTCACTTTTGTCAAATACCATTTTTAAGCATTTCTGCTCCTACTACATTCTACATATCTCGAGTTTCCTCCAACAACCTCCTAAGATTTCTTAGTCCACGTTACGCCCATAAGAACTTTTTTTTTTAATTTTGTGATTTGTATTTCTTCAATTGCTGTCTGTCTCATTTAGGACTTGCTGTTTTTCTGCCTGAATGTTCTTCCTTCCATGTACAAGCTCTAGCAACTAGGCTAATTTGAGTCATCCTTCAAAACTAAGCCAAAATGCAGTTCCTTCATCAAACTTTGTCTGTTTGAATTAAATGTCCCTATCATGTGCTTCTATAGCTGTTATAAACATACACACACACACACGCACACACAAGATCTCACTCTGTCTCCCAGTGCAGTGCTGCAATCTAGGCTCATTGCAGCCTCAACCTCCTGGGCTCAAGTGATCCTCCCACCTCAGCCTCCTGAGCAGCTAAAACCAGAGGCATAGCCACCACACTCAGCTAATTTTTGTATTCTTAGTAGAAACAGGGTCTCACTATGTTGCCCAGACTGGTCTTGAACTCCTGGGTTCAAGCAATCCATCCCCCTCTGCCTCCCAAAGTGCTGGGATTACAGGCATGAGCCATCATTACCAGCCTATCTGCCTGTTTTTAATGGCATAAGTGACACTGTTTATATTTTATCTTTTCTTATAATCTTCCTCATCTCTCTAAATTAGTCTGTGGAAAGGTGGTAAGTATATCTTTCGTATTTGCTGTTTTATCTCCAAAGTTTATCCCAAGGCCAGAACATTAGTAGTCTTTCAATAAATAATTATGAGATAAATATATAAGCAACTGAATTAAAAAATGTCAGACAACATTCTTCAAAATCAAGGTAGAATGTAAAAATTGGAAAGTTATATTTCTAAATAGCCCATGTGTTTCTATGATTTATCTAAAAATTAAACCTGTTAGCTATTATCTGGTTTCTAATATTAAGATAATTTAATCCCCAATATAACTTATTTCCTTTTACCACCCTGAGTGTGGTTTGGTCAGACAATACCATCTTTAAAAAATAAGCCATTATACACTAAAATTTCTTCAAAGGAAAAAAATTATATTTGTACAGAGTATTCACACTTTGCATGATAAATATGTAATTAATTTTAATTATCTTTATTTTATTTGCAAGGCCATTTAATTCATTTTGTTTGTTACTGATTTTTTAAAAAATATTCTTTTCAGAATATAGTAATTATTATTGGTTCAAATTTAAGCATGACTATAACACAGCATAAAATGTCATGTTGATTTTTTATATTGAAATTGAAGTTGCAATTGAAATTGTATTTAATATTCAAAAATAAAAGCATGTTTATCTCTGTTAAGAGAATAAAAAAGAATCAACATATGATCCTCTCAGTAGATATAAAAAGAAAATTTGCAAAGAAAAATTAACACGTATTCAAATTAAACCTCTTCAATCTCATGAAGGACATCAAGGTTGAGAAGTGTTTGTTCTGCTTTTTTGGAAAACGTTGTGTAATTGGGATTATTTCTTTCTTGAACACTTGATTGACTTTTTAATGAAGCCATCTGTGCCTAGATTTGAATTGTTTTTGGTCTGAATTTTCAAACATGAATACAATATATTTCTTTACTGTAAGGCTACTCAGATGAACTACTTCTTCTT
Organism: Macaca mulatta; assembly: GCF_049350105.2. Lineage (NCBI taxonomy): Eukaryota > Metazoa > Chordata > Mammalia > Primates > Cercopithecidae > Macaca > Macaca mulatta. Next base: position 62,346,050 of record NC_133423.1, on the reverse strand, counting down.
GAATGACCTTTTGTAGTACATAATTTTCTATAAATTTTTCCACATTACCTGTTTCATATTTATTGGCATGCATTCTTCATTATATTCTCTTTAATCCTTTATGTATGGATATTGCCAAAAATGTTGGAGACCACAACTCTATACAATAATTAATTCAAAATATATGACAAATGTTTTACAGATTTGGAATAGCCAAAGATGATTAAAATAGTACACAAGAAGTATAAATCATTAGAAATGAAATATTTACCTCTATCAAAATTAAATTATCTGTTCTATTGAAGACATTTTTAAAAGAACAAAAATTCTAGCTACAACCTAGAAGAAACTACTTTAAGATATGTGTTTGATAAAAAGCTTATAACTATATGTAAAAATAATTCATTAGAACCAATAATAAAAAGAAAGACAGCAAAACAGCAAAAGACTTAAAAATAGCAAAACAAGTCATAAAATAGCAAAAGATTTGAAAAGACATTTCCGAAAGAAAAATTTAAGAATGGTCAATAAGCACAAGCAAAGACCTTCAACATCATTTGGCATCAGAGAAATGCAATAAATAATATGATACGAATATACATCCATTAAAATGACTAATATCAAGTACCAAACATTGCAGAGGAAGTAGATAAACTCTCATCCATTGCTGGAGGAACTATAATAGTATGATCCTTTCAGATAATACTTTAACAGTTTCTTCTAAATTAAGCAATAGACTTCTATGACCTATTGATTCTCCTTTTAAGTATTTAACCCAAGAAGTGGAAATACCCAAAATGTTTCTTTTATCAGCAACAGAAAGAAAGAAACTGCAACAATCTTGATGAATCTCAAATAAACTGCAAAAATCTTGAATAGTCTCAAAAAACATTATCCTGTTAAAATGAAGCCAGACACAAAAGATCTCAAACTATATGAAACCAGTTATTTGAAGTAATAGAAATGGAAACGAATCAATAGTGGCAGAAAGAATATTAGTGTTTGTCTAGGGGTAGGGTATGGTTGGTAGGAATTAAGTGCAAAAGAGAACTAGGGAATTTATGTGGGACCACAGCAATACACTATTTCTTGATTGTGACAGTGATTACATAGGACTTACACAAATGTCAGATCTCAACTTATACTTAAAATGGATATGTTATATTGTGTGTAAAGTAAAATAAAGTGTGAAAGTATGTGAATGTATTTGTTAGATGCTTTTTATCAGGCTACAGATACTCTCTTCTACTCTCATTTTTATGAGTTCTAAATCATGAGTGAACTTGAATTTCATCAAATCCTTTTATTCTGACCTTGAAATTATTTAGTCTATTGGTGTGACAAATACGCAGTAGGTTTTCCTCAATTTCTATTTAGAAATAATGTCATATTTACCGTGAAGTTGTAAGAGTAGTACGAAGAACCTCATATAACCATTACCCTGATTACTGGTTGCTGATTACTGGTTTCCAAACTGCTTTATTATAAACCTTTTGAAAGTAATTCAAACATATCAGTTCTTCTAAATATTTTAATGTATGTTTCCAAAAAATTAGTAATATTTTATTACATACAGTACAATGATCAACTTCAATGCATTTATTTTATGCAATGCATTAAAAGTATTTGTATTAAAAACTTTTTCTTGATTATCAATACTAATTGTTATTTATGTTATCATTCTATTTTTATTTTTTTGGCTAGTTCATTAGTTTCTGTCTTTTATCTTTGATATTATTTCCTTCTACTTCTAAATTTTTCTTCTTTTTTTTAATCTTCAGAGAGTAATTATAATTACAACTGCAATTATAGTAGTAAAAATGTAAGTTGATACAGTCACTTGGATAAAAAATGTCTAGGGACATCTATTAATGCTTAATATATGAATATTCTAGTACTTCTAATTGTTTTCCCGAACAGAAATGTGTATACATGTATACCAAAATACAGGTACAATGATGTTCATAGCAACATTATTTATAATTCCAAATTGGAAACAATTTGAGTTATCCAAGAGATAAATTGTGATATATTGATACCATACCACTAATAAAAATGAATGAACTGGTGGGGCGCGGTGGCTCACGCCTGTAATCTCAGAACTTTGGGAGGCCGAGGCAGGCTGATCATGAGGTCAGGAGATCAAAACCAACCTGGCTAACATGATGAAACTGGCTAACTAAAAATACAGAAAATTAGCTGGGAGTGGTGGCGGGCCCCTGTAGTTCCAGCTACTCAGGAGGCTGAGGCAGGAGAATGATGTGAACCTGGGAGGCGGAGCTTGCAGTGAGCCAAGATCGCGCCACCGCACTCCAGCCTGGGTGACAGAACCAGACTCCATCTCAAAAGAAAAAAAAAAAAAGAATGAACTATATTATAGTAAATTTCAGAACACTACTCATCAATTAAAATAAATAAACCACTCTGCCAAACCAAGGTGGATGTATCTCCTACATATAATGTTGAATGTAAGAATCTAGACATCAAAAGGACATATTGTGTGATGCTAATTTATAAATTTAGAAACCAAAATAGTGATTAACTTGTACAGGATAAAAGAGGGACAATGAGAGGGCAGAAGAGGACCTTTGGGTTTGCTGGTAATATTTTATTTTTTGCTGCAGGGAGGATTCCATTGTGTTTATTTTATGCAGATTCATCAAGGTGAACATTTATGGTTTGTTCACTTCTATTTAGGAACTAGTTCATTATTAATTCCTTTATTAAATACTGTTCATTTAATAGTATTACATTGCACAAGAGAAATATTTTATCTTGATTCAGTGATCTATTTTATAAGTTCTTCCCAGAAGACAAAGTTCTCATATGTTTCATTACAGAGTTTTCTTACAAGGATTTATCCATCTACCCCATAAATCTGGGTGTAACTATAGGTGTTGGAGTCAAATTCTACACAAAATTCTATGTGGGCGTTCTTTATCTTCATAGTGACTGATGCTAGCTTTGTAATTGAAGTGAAATCATTGGAGTGATGTAAGGAACTGACTTTACAAAATGTATTATTGAAGAATTATGGTTTCTGTTGAGGAATGTCAAATATTGATAAGGCTCTACTTTGATGGTGATGCAGACAGGAGACAAGGAAATACTGGATAGAGGAGGGCAGTTCCCCAGCAAAGGCTCCAACCTCAAGCCTTAAGACCTGAGGCCCTAAATGAGGACAGGCATTCCTGTTTTCACACCCCAAAAGTTGGCTTTTGGCCCCCCATGTCCCCTATCCTGCACTCGTGTAAACCCCAAATCCCAGGCTCCAGAAGCAGACCAGCAAGCCAGCAGACCAGCAGACGGACAGTGGAATTATGGACAGAGAAAGAGAGAAGAGGAGGTACACTTGAACGCCCAGGGGAGTTCGGCTGGGGACAATGGGAGAGGAGTAGGCCGCTGGGAGACCCGACTCCAGGAGAAGATCACTTTCCCACTCCATCCACCTATTCCGGCTCCCCATCCATCCCACTGAAAGCCACCTCCACCACTCAATAAATCCTTACATTCATCCTTCCAGTCCATGTGTGACCCGAGTTTACTGGGATGCTGGACAAGAGCTTGGGATACAGAAAGCTGTCACACACTGGCCCTCTGCCCTTGTGGGCAGAGGGTTCATTGAGCTGGATAACACTCAAGGCTTCTGTGGGCAGCAAAGCTGAAAAAGCTTTGTAACACTGGGTTTGCAGGCACCCACCCCTAGACACTACCACGGGGCTGGAGCCCAAAGTACTTGTCCTGGCCTCTTCACCTGCCCATCTGCTTGCTCCCCCTCCCATAAAGGTTTTGAGCAGCCAGCAGGGCAACCAAACAGGTGAGCCACACCCTTGTGGCAGGTACTAGAACGGGGATCAGGGAACTTTCCTATTTCAATGGAATATACCTTGGTTTTAAATCACATTAACTCAAATTGTTGTCATTCATCCTCATAGCAAGAGTATGGAAAGTAGGTAACATTACCAGTCCTGTAACTAGTGATTGATTTGTAAGATTGAAAGACAAGACACAGTTTTCCGATTCCTCTATTCAAATTCTTTCTGAACTCCCACTTGATCATACTGCCCGACCATGTCATTAATTGTACTCCAATGCATACCAACCGGAGGGTTGTTTCATACTTCTTCATAATGAAAATGCATTCACTAAATCTACCATGTTTCAGGGGTACCTTTTTTTAAAATCACAAATAATAAATCTGATATAGGTGATAGTAATCATATCTCAATTCATGTTACTCTCTATAGATAATAGAGATCCGGGTCTAATTATCAGATGTTTGACCATTTTGGTTTCAGTAGAAATTGTTTCTTGACACTCTAATTGGATTGGGAAAACCAAATGTGATAGAAACACTTTCCACATTTCTCCCTACAATACATATGTTACACCAATAATGTGAGATGAAAACTATGATCGTCAAGAAAGTGTTATTGTTTTAGACAGAAATCACCATTCTTAGTTTTCAAAAAGACTGGCTTAAAAATGAAAATATTATGGCATGAAAATTGTTGCATTTGAAGGAGATATGCTATTTAGAAAGGCTGAAGTTTATGGCACATTATAAAATGTCAGTGTATATGAAAATTGACATGCATATTAATTTTCAGAGTACTAATCTCTTGGATACAAAATTTAGACTTAAGGTTATGATTTTTCTAAAAAAGCAGAATCTATTTTGAAAATAGGAGCTTTAAACTAGTTCTTTTAACAGACTCATATACTAATTCTTATGAAAGCTGTTGTATGCTTATCAGCATCAGAGGATAAAGAGTGAGCTTTAGGCCTAAGATTTGCCATACATGACCAGAAAATGAAGTTTCCATTCATATATTGCATTTCACAGTTTTCTTATAAACATCTATCTTAAGTTGACATTCATGCCTGCAAAGATTTGCCAAGTGGCTGTTTTAAAAGCAGTATAAACCTCAAGGTCATTTTCTCCTAATTACCCTCTGTTACACGGAAACTTTATTGAAACTTTTTTTGCAAACTGAGATGTGCGGAATAGAAAAAAAACAGACTCCTTTCAGGTTAAGCTTTGTGCTCTGTGACATATTTACTGATTCTTTGTTCTACAACTGGACTTTTTATTAACTAATGCAATGAGATAAGATTCAGATAATAAATCCAATATATCTAACTGTCCTTAAGTCCAGATTTAGTTGTGAAACATGCAAGAAAAGTATACACTCCTCTTCTTTACTATTGATTTTATCTCCTCAGTTTTTTCACCCCACACTGAATTGTCCAATTTTCTCATTGTGTTGGATGTGACAAAGTCTATAGCAAAAAATCGTGACATTTAAATCATTCTATATAAGATTTTTCTGAAAGCCAGTTGCCAAAGAAGGGCAGTAAATATATGCAAGGATCAAGCTATAGTATTTTTTTAAATGTGAAATTTTCTAAAAAAGAACAACTGTGTCAAGAAAAACCTCATCCTCCTAACGCATACATTAAAGTGATAGCATCAACAGACTTTGACAAGTGTGGAACCAAGTTTAAATATGTTTAACTGAGGATTTTCTTTCTAAAAACAAAAGTTTATTTAGCACTACTAAATTGGCTTATAAATTGTAATATGTGATGGTAAATTATTTGATAATAAGAATTGAGTAGAACGTAGCAGAAACTAATAAAGAGAAGTTCAGGAAGCAAGAGGAAGTGAGTTGACAGTATGATCAGTGCAGTTTGACAGAAAATGTGTCTTTTATCTCAGAATTAGCTGATAGGGGAAGCATTTTCTGCGTCTTACTGCTTGCTCAGGCTTTGGAGCAAGTCAAAGTTCAACGAACTTTGAACTTTGAGAAGGAGAGTAGCTTGACTAAAGTTTAGTCAACACAGAGCAAAGAGGAAGTATGAGCAGTTGTGAACACTTGGACAATCGCAAGGTACATGATACAATTTAAAGTATTCATGCATGTGTTAGAGAACTGGAGGCCAGTATTAAAATATATAGAGACATGTATTTTCAGTTTAAGTTCAGGAGTACATGTGCAGGTTCGCTATATAGAAAAACGTGTGTCGTGGGCTTTGTTGTACAGATTATCTCCTCACCCATGTAATAAGCCTAGAACTCATTAGTTATTTTTCTTAATCTGCTCTCTCCTCCCACCCTGTACCCTCAGGTGGGCCTGAGTATGTGTTGTTCCCCTCTATGTGTCCATGTGTTCTCATCATTTAGCTCCCACTTATAAGTGAGAGCATACGGTATTTGGTTTTCTGTTCCTGGGTTAGTTTGCTAAAGATAATGGCCTCCAGTTCCATCCATGTTCCTGCAAAGGACACGATCTCGTTTTTTGTTTTTTGTTTTTTCCTTTGGCTACACAGTATTCCATGGTGTGTACGTCATATGTCGCACCTTTTCTTTATCCACTCTACCACTGATGGGCATTTAGTTTGTTTCCATGTGTTTGCTATAGTGAATGGTGCTACAGTGAACATTCACCTGCATGTGTCTTTATGGTAGAAAACTTGTGTTCCTTTGGGTATATACCCAGAAATGGAATTGCTGGGTCACATGGTAGTTCTATTTTTAGCTCTTTGAGGAATTGTCACACTGTTTTCCACAATGGTTCAACTAATTTACTTCCCTATTAACAGTGTATAAGCGTTTCTTTCTTACTCTGCACTGACACTTTTCAAAAGAAGACATACATGCGACCAAAAAGTATATGTAAAAAAGGCTCCACATCACTGATTATTGGAGAAATGCAAATCAAAACCATAATGAGATATTATCTCACACAAGTCAGGATGGTTTTTATTAAAAAGTCAATAAATATATGTTAACGTTCAGTCTATTCCCCTAAAAGAGACCTGGGACGTGGCTGACTTAAATTTTTTTATTTTTTTCTAGACGGCACTTTTATTTTACTCATAATACATATAATACATAATCAACAGCATCCTAGCTTCAAAATTGTACTTGTCTGCATAAAAAGTCTAAGGTATTTTCTAAGTATATATTAATTTATTACAGACAAAAAGGAAAAAAAAACCTGTCAGTTGATTAAATAGAATTTTTTTTTTAATCAAGGATGACTGAGTTAAAAATATAGTGTACTAGCTATAACCCCAGTGAATATGATTTAAATAACTTTTTGGAAAATTTTCAAGAGCTGTCACTCAATATGATTTGATTCAGACTCAGCAAATTTGTGGAGTTTTAGATTTCAATTTTTTGGTTATTAGTTGTTATTTATTTCTTTTACCAATGAAATATTGTTTTCATTGAGGCATACCTGTCAATATATTTTTCTAAAATATGTAATATTCTCTGCCATTTGGTACTTCATATTCATAATTCCAAATAATAGTAATATATAATTAAATTATAAATATAGGTACATACTTCTTTAAATATAAATATAAACATATACATAAGTAAAATATTATAAAATGGAGACAAAGGAAGATTTGTATCATATTTTACATAAAATTCTATTAAATTCCATAAAGCCCCAGTGACTCATCCATGGCCCCAGGGCTGGAAAGTAGCACAGCAATGGTTAGAGCCAAGGTTGGCTGAGGTCTCGACTACTACTGTCGTATTACATCATTACATCACACTACCCTGGAGGTTAGCATGGACCTAGCTAAAAATCTCAAGTTAAGGCTTAGAAATTTTCAGCATCAGATCAGTTACCCTTTTTCAATAAGGGGGAATTCAAATAGCCTTTGAAAATTAAGTCTAGCAGCACACTGATAGGATTAGTGAATCACAAAATGCTAATATAGAAGGAATCTAATTAATCCAACTGATGAACTTAACTCTCAGTTGTGAGTTGTCACTTCTGAACCTTGCTGAGGCATAAATTTGTTAAAATGGAACCAGATATAAGTTAGTGGATTCAAAATGATTGTGGTCTTCACATTTTAGCAAAAGTTGAGTAGACGTTTTACATTTTGTATGAGTTATCACACATATTCAACACAATTCTCTTCCAGGTTATATTTTATTATTTCTCTTTTATTGTTTCTTTTTTTTACAAATGACAAAACCAAGTTTCCAAGAATTTAAATCATTTGCCACACACTTAATAAGTGGCTAAGCCAAGACTTATAATACAATATGTATATCTAACTCAAGCTGTAGTATTATTGCAATTATTATTGCAACACTCAACACAAACTGCAAAGATATCAATTTTCTAAAACACTTAGACAAAATTCTAAGTGGTTGCAGGCCATTATGATGTCAAATTTCTAGGGAAATTGAAGTTATCCTTTTGGCTACTGGTGAATATATGATGGATACAGGGTAATAAATGAACGTTTTCTATATTTCGGCTTGATTCATTTTTAAGAGCTTAACAAAAGTGATAATAAAGAACAAAATGGAAAAATTACTTATAAAGAATTACAGTACTACCAATAGAGCTCTCCTTCCTGAAAACTGTGATTTATGAGGTCTGAGAGCTTTCAGGATGAAATATGATTGAGATAAATTCCATCCTAATCCTTCCTATACTTCTTCTCAGATATTTCTTATTAATTAACATATTTAATATGAGAATAATACTGAAAGATGCATTCCTTTTAGTGTAAATGCCAGTTGTTATATATGTTACGATTTTAAAGTCATTAATACATAATAAAAGGCAATTATGTTAATGTGAATTAAATTTATTCTTTCCTGTATTTGAACAATTGAATAAAGTTTCCCTGTTAAAGTTTTTACAATCTACTCTACGTGATTTTTTACTTTTTAAATAAAGTCCTACTGATTGCAGATAATGCAGAAGGCTACAATAATCAACTAACTTTTTACACATACAGAAAACAAACTAGCCCGGGCATGGTGGCTCACACCTGTAATCCCAGCACTTTGGGAGGCCGAGGCAGGCAGATTACTTGAGGTCAGGAGTTCAAGGCCAGCCTGGCCAACATGGTGAAACCCTGTCTCTGCTGAAATACAAAGTTAGCAGGGCATGGTGGCGGGTGCCTGTAATTCAGGCTATTCGGGAGGCTGAGGCAGGAGAATCACTTAAACCCAGGAGGTGCAAGCTGCAGAGAGCTGAGATCGCCCCACTGCACTCCATTCTGGGTGACAGAGTGAGACTCCATCTCAAAAAAATAAAAATAAAAAAGGAAAGGAAAAAAAAGAAACTAGCAGGTGTAGATGATCGTCTTAGTAAACTACTACTAATAATAGTTTGTGCAAGCTGTTTTCACTTAGCAGTTTTAAATAATAAATTATAAAGATTAGATGTGGGGGTGTGTGTGTGTATATATATATGTATGTATAGAAAGCTCCAGTTATTTACAATGGAAAGAAAGAAACAGAAAGAAAACAAGAGTTGAAAATGCAGATTCATTTATTCAGCAAATAACATATGCTCAATATGTAGTTAGGTATTTAAGATGCAGAGGTCTGGAAGATGAATCTGATACTATCACAGATCTTTGAGAAGTCTGCCTTTGGGAGCAATGAAGATACACCAAAAAAAAAAAAAAAGATAGAAAGAAAGAAATACGTGAATTAATGTCTACGTTGCAATGGGGTATGTTAGCAGGATGCATACAGTTTTACAGAACATGGAAGGAGGGATTCATTTTACTCTCAGAGCTTAAATGATGCCTTCACAAGAAGGAGAACATTTTATTTGAACCTTGATAACTACATGGTAGTTTGTCCCTTAGAGATGTGAGTGAATGATATTCAGATTAAAGAAAAAGCAAGTGTAAGAACCTTGGGAAGTAGTTCTTGAGGTAGGGGGTGTGTGTGTAGAATCACCTCCTAGACAACATTTTAGAAATGTATTGGCATTGGTTTTAATATAAGTGGAAGGATAGTATTGGCGTTTATTCACTGACAACCTGGGGTGATAATATTTTGCATATAAAGAATTGTGACAGTTCCCATGGGACGTGTAAATGTCTTGCTGTACATTAAGGTCAATAAAAATTGACTTATATTTACCCGAGCTTATATATTTAGCATTTCACATGTGAATTCAGAGAATTTTTGCATGATTTAAATTTTACATGGTTTGAATTTTCCAGGAAGGCAACTAACTTGTAAACTAAAAGGAAACTATAATTTTTAAATTTTCGCTTTTATCAAAAGTTACTCAACATTAAAGAAAGACTAAATCACTAAGGGCAGTGGAACACTTAGCGCTTAAGTAGTTAATACAACACACTTGTATCACTGTAAGTTTGTGGCTGTTTTACTCATGGTGATTTCTATATATATATGCCTGAATTTATCTTTATTTTGGTTCTATGTATTTACATATTGATGATTTTATATTTATTACAAATTAATTTTATATTGCATATGCTTTAGATTATATTTAGGACATTATGCTGGTTATTACTAAAATTGTATTTGTAGGTTATAGTATCTATTTAATTTGTTTCAAGATAATAGTGTTTTTAAAATGTTTTAAAAAGTTGATTACCACTAACTAGGACATTTACAAACCTCAGTATAATTTAAAAAATTATAGTTGAAGGTGACACAGTATATTGGTAAGAAGAGATTTAAAATAGCAGATAAATAAAAATTAAAAGGTAGGTACCATGAACTGTTTTTGCCCCCCAATTTCATAAATTGCAATTCTAATCCCCAGTGTGATGGTGTTGGAGATGGAGTCTTTGGGATATACAGTCATACTTCACGTAACAGCTTGTTCATAATAGTTGATACTTGCTAGTGTTTACACCATACAACCCTGAATGTGCCTGATCTCATAACAGTTGATACAGGTTTTCTTTGAAATGCGATAGACTACATTACAGATAATAGACTAGTTAGCCCAGAAACAACTATCTGTATGGAAGAAATGTTGATGCATAGTAGAACTGGCAAGCCATACTGGAGATGAAAGGAAGGGTTTTACAATAAATGGAGGTAAAGTATACTTATATATATATAAATGAAATAAATCCACTACTTCACATCATATGCAAAATAAGCACATTCCACACTGGGTATATAATTGTATAGTCAAAATGGAGCTTCAAAGAAAAAATATTGGTGAATGTCTTTCTGTTAAGTGTAAATTAGTTTTTTTGAGCAACATAGAAACCCTGCTGACTCTAAAAAAAATTGATAAATGGGCTTACATATAAAATAATTAAAGACACTTTGAGTAAAGTCAACATTTTTGATCATGGAGAAAACTATTATAATGGAAGTTAAAAGTCCAGTGAATAAATTTTACAATAGACAAGACATCTGAAGAGACAAGGAATAATCTGAAAGAAAAGTCAGATGAAATATTTGACTTAAGTATAGAGAAAAGTAAAGAGTGTGAATGAAGAAACAATGTTTGAAGAGAAAATCACTGAAATTCAAGATGCATGAGAACCCAAATTAGGATAAATGCAAAGAAAACTACTCTTAGACATATCATAGGAAAACTACTTGAAACCAAAAATGAATAGAAAGAGTTTAGGAAAGCTAAGGAATGACATTATTACTTGCAATGGGACTAAAATTAGAATGATTATGTATTTAATTTAAAAGAACACAGCAGCACGTGGTGGCAAACACCTGTAATCCCAGCACTTTGGGAGGCCAAGGCAGGCGGATCACCTGAGGTCAGGAGTTCGAGACCAGCCTGACCAACATGGAGAACCCCCGTCTCTACTAAAAATACAAAAAAAAAAAAAAAAAAATTAGCTAGGAGTGGTGGCGCATACCTGTAATCCCAGCTACCCAGAAGGCTAAGGCAGGAGAATAGCTTGACCCCAGGAGGTAGAGGTTGGGGTGAGCCGAGATCACGCCATTGCACTCCAGTCTAGGCAACAAGAGCAAGACTCCATCTCAACAAAACAAGACAAAACAGAACCCTAAAGACAATGAAGTGGTATCTTGAAGTACAAAAAACAAACCTTTGCCAACCATGAATTCTGTGGCTGTCATAAATATCTTGCAAGAAGAAAAGTGAAGTAAAGGCATTTTCAGGGGAAGAAAAAAGAGTGATTTTACAAATATTGACTGCATAAACCAACAATCCAACAACAGCAAGAATGATGACAATAATAATGTCTTGTTAGATTTGGAAATATATAGAATCAAAATACATAGCAAAAAATAGCAAGTAATTTAAGAAGGAGGTAATAGTACTTAAAATAATCCATAGTCTTTACATGGAAAGAAATAGGAGTTCTTGTTTCAATTATACTTTGGTAAGTTAAGAAGGATTTACTTTTATATGTCTAATTGTTGATTGACTAAAATAGTCAAGAATCTAATAATAATGGAGACATATTCTGAGAAATGCATTGTTAGGTGATTTTGTAATTATGTAAACATCGTAGTAGGCTACAAGCCTGTACAGTATGTTACTGTACTGAATTCTTCAGTGATTGCAACACAATATAATTATTTGTATATATAAACCTATCTAAACATAGAAAAGGACAGTAAAAATATGGTATTAGCATCTTATGGGACTCTTATATCTGTGGTCTTTAGTAAACTGAAATGGCATCATGTGATGCAAGACTATAATTATGTCATTATTGTGGAGACTTTATGATGAAATTAATGCCCTTATAAGGAAGAGAGATAGGATAGTTTAATTCTCTCTTCATCTCTCTTCTCTCTCTCTCTATCTCTGTTTTACTATCTCCTCTTTTTCCTTTTCCTAGTCAAGCTTTGTTAGTACCTTTGTGCTGCTATATCAACATATTTGAGACTGGGTAGTGTATGAATAAAACAAATCTCTTTCTCATGTTTCTGGTGGCTAGAAAGTACAAGGTCAAGAAGCTGACAGGATTGGTGTCTGGTGAATGTTGCTCCATGCTCCCAAGATGGCACCTTGTTGCTACATCTTATGGAAAGAAGATATCCTGTGTCTTCACATAATGAAAGAGATGGAAGGGCAAGGAAGAACTCCCCTTAAACTTCAGCCATTGTATAAAGGCTCTAATTCCATTCATAGGAGTAAAGCCCGCATGAAGTAGTCACCTCCCAAAGGTGCACCTAGTTGCAATGAAGATTAAGTTTCAACATGAATTTCTGAGGGGACGTCATCACTCAAATCACAGAAAATGTGAAGAGACAAGGAGATGGCTGTCAGCAAATCGAGAAGAGCACCCTCACCAGACACGGAATCTGCCTTGATATTGGACTTCCTGGCCTCCAGCACTATGAGAAAAAATGTTTGTTTTATTAACCACCTAGTCTCTGGTATTCTGTTATAGCCGCCCAAGCTGGCTAAGACAGTAGGGAATATGGAAGCCTCACTGAAACAAAGAATACTGACTCCACATCGATTTAAGGTCTATTAGACTCCAATAAAAAGGAAGGACGGGGTTACCTTGATTTTTACTCTTTTATGCTTATAATGCTGCTGACTAGTTAACAAGCATTTGGCTCTGTGGCCATAGCTAAACCTTAAAGCTCAAACCAATCATGATACAAGAAACAGATGCAAAGTCCTGCTACCTTGTGTCTTGCAAAACTCATGGCAGTAGATCTAGGTGGAATCTAAATCCAACCTGGAACCTTCAGAGGAAAGCTATCAGGTTTTTCAGTTCAGCTTTTATTCAGGATGTTCATATGTCCAGGTAATGACCATATGTCCAGGTAATGTTAGGATTTTACTATTATAAAAGAAAGGGAAAATGAATATTACATAACCAATAGCTGTCTCTGCCACACTGAGCATGTAACAGAAATTTGAGATGCAGTTTCTATTAAAAGATTATAGAGGCCATATATATTATGTTAATGACTATGCATGCACATGTGTGTGTGTATTATTCCCATCTCATAACCAGGAGAAAACTAATTTGGCATTCAGAAAATAATAAGCCATAATTGGTCATTTACATTTTCATTATCTATTTTTTTAAAGCAGGAAAGTGATGATACACACAATGTTAATGCTAGTGACAGCTGTGATCATAATCGATAGTAGAAAGAGAGAAGAAATCCTTTAGTATAAACTTCTGATTCTAACTGCATAGCAGAGAAATAACTTATTTTACAAGTGATATCTCATTGTTTATTTCATAAAAATGCATGACCATTGTTATATAGTATTTTCTGATTACAAAGGTGATATCACAAGCAAACTATGAACACTGGAGGTAAATGAAGGCATTTTATTTTATTTCATTTTATTTATTTAATAATGATGTTTATCTGTGGTTGTAAGTGCCTAGGCATCTTTACTGTAGCTTTGATCAATTGTAGTTTCTTTGTAAATTAAGAACTAATTAAAATTATCAGTTGGAATTATTTAATGTTAATATTTACTGTAATGTTTTATATATTGTAAGAAATATATGCTATAACACAATCCTTCAACTTACACAAATACCAAGTTTTAAATTTATTTAAAAATAAATTTTGACCATTATCAATAACTCTTTATCCTACCTTCCCTAACTGTAAATTAGCTCTGTATTCAGGGTTCTTTATATTTTGCTCCATCTTTATTTATTAAACTTTTTTTAATTTTTACTTTTTTATTTTTATTTTAAGTTCCAGGGTACATGTTCAGGATGTGCAAGTATGTTACACAGGTAAACATGTGCCATGGTGCTTTGCTGCACCGCACCTATCGACCCATCACCTAGGTATTAAGTTCAGCATGCATTAGCTATTTTTCCTAATGATCTCCCTCCCCCAATCCCACCACCTAACAGGCCCCAGTGTGTGTTTTTCCCCTCCCTGTGTAGATATGTTCTCATTATTCAATATGCAGTGTTTGGTTTTCTGTTCCTGCGTTAGTTTGCAGAGGATAAAGGCTTCCAGCTCCATCCATGTCCCTGCAAAGGACATGATCTCACTCCTTTCTATGGCTGCATAGTATTCCATGGTGTATATGTTGACATTTTATTTATCCAGTCTATCATTGATGGGCATTTGCATTGATAATGAAGACAATTTAAAAGCTTTTGATAGGATAAGATAAATTTATATGACAAAGTTTTTCTAATTTACAATCTAAATCATACAGATTGTTCATTCCCTCATCCTCCATTTCCTAAATGGGTATTGATATTTCTATTGATACTTTCCAGTCTCACAGGTAAAATAGTTTATTGTGGTTTTATGTCTACTCTTTTATTAATAGTAAGGGAAAATGTATTTCTAATGTTTAATGGTTGTAGCTATCTCATTCTTTGTAAATATGGGTTTAGTGCCCATATTATATTCTGCCTATTCACCATAATGTCTTTGTTCCACATCTAGTTCATAGAATTTTTTCCTGTTTTGTTGTCTTTTATCTTATTATATGGTGATTTTACTTCATAGACTTTTTTCCCTCTTCTAAATTTTATGTTCAATTACCTTTCCTTATGGAAGAGATCTGTGATTTTCAAAAATATTTTAAGCTCTCTCTAATCTTTGTAAATTGAAATTTTGCTGTTAATACCTGCGAATTCAGCAATAGATCATTTAGCTTCAGGTCGTATACTGTTCAACATTATCTATTTTCATTTAGTTTTTCTCTAATATTAATATTGAAGGATATGGAAGGTCTTGAGAAGGAAAATCATTCATTTATTTATTTGCAAAATAATTTTGTAATGAATGAGTGAATGAATGAAAATCAATAGATGTTAGAATACAATAATTAAATGTAAAATTAATTTGGTTTTCAATACCTTGGTACTTTGACACAGTAGTTAGCTAATGAAGTCTGACAACGAATTATGTAAGAAAATATTTATTAATGATTCATACGTTCTCTGATATGAAAGATAAACCCATCCCATTTGTAGTTACCTAGTGATGTATATGTAGGCAATTGATTTGCAATAATCAATTTGAATTAAAAATCAAAAAGTAGAATGTGTTCATATACTTGAAGAAATATAATTGCAGTCATCCCTTGGTATCCATGGAAAATTGGTTCCAGTATATCACTTGGATACCAAAATCTGTGGTATTGATATAAGTCATTGACATAAAATGACAGCGTTTGCATAAAACCTACACACATCTTCCCATATGCTCTAAATTATCTTGATTACCTATAAAATTTAATGCTAAATATATGGTTGTTATACTGAATTGTTTATGGAATAATGACAAGAAAATGCCTGTACGTGTTCGGTACAAGTGCAATTTATTTAAAAAAATTTTTAGTCTGTGATTGGTTGAATCCACAAATGCAGAACCCATGAATATGGAGGCACAATTGTTTGAGTCACAGAAAATATGATTTTCTTGCTATTCAGAACAAGAAATCCCAAATAATTTACATATGAAGGCTCCTTTCAAACACGTCTCTCAAATATAATCTAAGAGGTTTACTCAAACTTCAGTTTATATCATTGCGAAAAAAAGTCATATTACAGAAATAAATGTCTTACTTCACAATAAGAGAGCTTGAAAAGATGAGCAAATACTGGTATTAATCTTGGAAAATCACAACTGATCATGGAAATTTTAATTGATTAGATTTATCATCTAGATTATTAATAAGTCTAAATAGTGCTGCTGATTGCATGATTTTTGGTTGTTGCAGAATTGGTAATTTAAATTATCTAATGCGGTTTTTAGAAAAAGGACTTGATCTTTAAGCCTGTGCATATAATGCTTGCAGAAAAATGATATAATATCCAAATGTAGTAAATATTCAGTTCATGGAAATATTTTTGGCACACTGAAATTTATAAGGGAAAATTTTATTTAATTACTTTTTTAAAAGGCTTCCCTTCAAAACAATACTTTCTTTCTTATTTTCCTTTTGTTTAAATCATAGAAACCAAGGAGTACTTATTTTGTCTAAGGAAGATGAATCAGGAAAATATTATGCTTACAACTTGCTACACTACACAGAGGAGCAGGAAGCAACGGCCTTGACATGTGTTTTACATTCTGACCTTGTATCCAAAGTAACAATGTTTTGACAGGACACATGCCCTGCTGGAGAAGAGATTGCCACACTTCTTTCTGTAGAGGTGATGGGATTGAATACTTAGAAGTAAAACAATTCCTAAGCATTCTTAGCTGGATGTTAATACGTATTTGCATCTTTGATTCATTTAACTTTAATATATTTATTTGATGCAAATTAAATCCACCTTTCTATTTTGCCTAGTGGTCTAACAATATCCTCCCCAAGATATAGAAAACAATGTTGCTCAGTGTTACCATCACGGTGTCCTTGAGGCATTTCATTTCAATACATGCAGAGGGAAGAATAATCAAAGACGGTGAAACAGCAAAGAGTAACAGCCTAGAAAAAAGCCAAGCTACTTTAAGAATCTTAAATGAGACACATCTAATAATGAGATGACTGCAAAATATACCATTCTGTAAAATATTACCACCTGACTTGACCTCTGTTAATGTGTAAGATGGCAAATTAAAGCAACTTTACGTGTGGTTCTGTTAAAGCCCACTGCTGATTCAGGTATTACCAAATGTGATTTCTTACAGCATTCAAATGCCTAAAATCCACATATAAACTCCCAGTGGCAACATGAAAGAGAGGACATTTATTGCATTAGCTGTTGAGAACCCGGTTACTATTAATACAACCTTTAGGTAACTACTCTACTGAAACAGAGATTTTGTAATTATAATGTTTTTCTATATAGCCACATGGAAGGGGATGGACAAATTGACGAGTATATTCTAATCAGAACTAATATTCTACATTTGCTTTCTATTTTATACTATACAATTCAGTACATCTACTAGTTTAAAGGACAAAAATAAATATGCATTAAAATATATTTGTGTAATTTGGATAAGCAAGATGGAGGTAGTATAATTGTAGAGAAAAATATGTATGATATTGCCTCCTTAAAATACAAATGCATGTAGTGAGGCATTTATTCACTCATTTCGGATAAAAATTTGGATAGTGCTTTGAGTTTTCTGGAGAGGCTTAAGTAATTTAAAAATGGTCATATGGTTACTATGAGTTGCAAAATATATTGTACAATGAAACCTGATTTTATTATATTTCTAAAAAATGTTCGAGGTTAATTTCTAATTTACTACTTTGTCTCATCCATTTCACATGCATGTATAAAACCATAATGTTATTGGGTAAAAGTGCATCTTTGCCAGTCAGGATCTCCGGGGTCATTTATATAGTTTTCCAAAGTAAACTGTGCATAAATTAAGACATTTTTCATACAAAGTGCATTGAATAAAAATTTACTCTGTGCCAATGTAGAAGACACTGGCTGAGACTTAAGCATAAAAGATAAAATAGAAGCAATTTTCCCCAAAGACAGCAGTACAGATGAAGATATAAGATATGAACTCCAGGCTGGGCACCGTGGCTCACGCCTGTAATCCCAGTACTTTGGGAGTCTGAGGCAGGTGGATCAACTGAGGTTAGTAGTTGAAGACCAGCCTGGCCAACATGGTGAAACCCTATCTCTAGAAAAAATACAAAAATTAGCCAGGCATGGTGGTGCACACCTGTAATTTCAGCTACTTGGGAGGCTGAGACAGGAGAATTGCCTGCTACTCAGGAGGCTGAGACAAGAGAATCGCTTGAACCCAGGAGGCGAGGGTTGCAGTGAGCCAAGATTGTGCCACCGCACTCCAGCCTGAGCAACAGACCAAGACACTGTCTCAAAAAAAAAGATTAAAAAAATACCCCAATAAATAAACAGAATATTCATCCTCTTCTCTTGTTAATTAACATAATAAATATTTAGAAGATAAATAAGGATACAGAAGCTCTGAAAAGCACTCAACTTATCTGATCGAACTGATATTTATGGAAGACTCTACCCAACAAAAGCAGGAAACACATTTTTCTCAAATGCATGTGAAACATTCACTAAAATAGACCATATTGTGGCTATTTTTTTAAAAAGCCTTAGCAATTTTTTTTTTTTTTTCCCCAGAGACAGGGTCTCCTGTTACCCAGGCAGAATATAGTCATACAATCAGAGCTCACTGTAACCTTGAACTCCTAGGCTCAAGCAATCGTCCAGGTGCACACAACTACACCTGGCTAATTTTTTTCTTTCTTTTCTTTTCTTTTTTTCTTTTTTTTTTGTACATATGGGGTCTCACTATGCTGCCTAGGCTGGTCTCAAACTCCTGGACTCAAGTGATCCTCCCACCTTGGCATCCCAAAGTGCTGGGATTATAGGCATGAGCCACCATGCCTGCCAATATTTTTTAAAGAAGATATTTTTCTGCTACTTATTTCTAGTTCTATTATAGCTACAAAGTGTGTTTTGAGACTACAATATGTTTTGTGACTATAATAGAACTAGAAATAAGCAGCTGGAAACCATCATTCTCAGCAAACTATCGCAAGAACAGAAAACCAAACACCGCATGTTCTCACTCATAGGTGGGAATTGAACAATGAGATCACTTGGACACAGAAAGGGGAACATCACACACTGGTGCCTATTGTGGGGAGGAGGGAGGGGGGAGGGATAGCATTAGGAGAAATACCTAATGTAATTGACGAGTTAATGGGTGCAGCATGCTAACATGGCACATGTATACATATGTAACAAACCTGCACGTTGTGCATATGTACCCTAGAACTTAAAGTATAAAAAAAAAAAAAAAGAAATAAGTAGCCAAAAAATATCTGGAAAATCCTCAATTATTGGGAAACTAAGCTACACATAGATTTAAAAATCTCATGGATCAGAGAGGGTGTCTCAAGGAAGGCTTAACATATCTTTATCAAAATGAAAGTGAAAATACAGCATCAAAATGTGTGGGATGCATCTAAAACAATTCTTAAAGTAACATAATATAGTTATTACATTAAAGAAGAAAGATCTGAAATAAATAATACAAGATTTCACCTTACGCATTATGAGAAAGAAGATAGATTATAAGGTTAAACATAATTGTGGCACAAATAAGAAAATAATAAAGTGTAGTATTGGCAGTGAAAAAAATAGACAAATAGACCAATGGAACAGAATACAATACAGACTCCAGACATCAATCCATAAAAACCCATCAAATTACTGACAAAGGGTAAAGGCATTTCAAAGGATAAAGGATAGTTATTCCAACAGATACTTTTGGAACAACTGGACTTCATCTTTAAGAAAAGTGAATCTAGACACAGATTATATGCCTTTCACAAAAATTAACTCAAAATGTGTCACAGAACTAAACTTAAAACACAAACCTGTAACATTTCTAGAAGATGATAGATTTTCTTAGAAGAAAATCTATATGACCTTAGGTTTGTTGATGAGTTTTTAGACGTAACATCAAAACATGATCATGAAAGAAGAAAATGATTTTGTTCTTGTTTAAAATTAAAAATTTCTGCTCTGTGAAAAACACTATCCAGAGAACAAAAAGACAAGTCAATATTTTCCAAGACCGGGAGAAAATATTTGCAAACTTCAGAGCTAATAAAAGACTTGTCTCCACAATTTACAAAAAAAGGCAACAATGAGAAAACAAGCAATCTAATGTATAAATGGACAAAAGATCGTAGCAGAAACCTTACCAGAGAAGATAAACAGGTGGCAAATAAGCATATAAAAATGCTCAACATCATATGTCATTAAGAACTTTCAAATCAAAACAATGATATACCATATTAAAATGGCTAAAATTCAACAAAGTTGAAAATAAAGAAAGCTGATGAAAATAAAGAGCAGGAATTCTCATTCATTGCTGGTGGGAATTCAAAATGGTACAGCCACTTTAGGTGACAGTCTAGACATTTTCTTACAGAACTAAAATTGTCTTACCTTATAATCTATCAATTGTGTTCCTAAGTATTTACCCAGGTGAGTCGAAAACATACATCCATACAAAATCTTGCACATGAATATTTATAGCAGTTTTATTCATAAATGCCCCAAATTGGAAGAAATCAAATGTTCTTCAACAGGCAAATTGATTTAAAACTCTATAATATATTCATACAATAAAATATTACTCAGCAATAAAAAGAAATGAGCTACTGAGCTACACAAGACATGGAGGAATCTTAAGTGGCTATTGCTAGGTGAAATAAGCCAGTCTGAAATACATACAGGAGGATTCAAAATATCTAAAATTCTGGAAAATATGAAAACCATATTGATGCTAAAAATGTCAGTGTTTTCTGAGTTGGAGGGGGAGATACGGAGAAAAGGATGAGTAGTTGAAGTACAGGTGATTTTAGGGTGGGGTAACTATTCTATATGATACTGTAATGGAAGATACATGACATTACGTATTTGTCAAAATCCATGCATTTATACAACACAAAATGTAAATATTAATGTAAACTATGGTTTTCATTAATAATAATAATGTATCAGTATTAGTTAATCAATTTTGGCAAATTTATCCTGTGAAAGACAATAATAGCGGAAACATTGTGTACAGAGGTTATATAGAAATCATCTTTATAATCTACTCAATTTCTGTAAAACTAATGTTGTTCTATTAATTTTCTTAAAAATCAGAAAAAAATTTAATGACATTGAAAAGAGAAGAAAAACTACTACAGGACAGCAAGAAAATGCAAAGTTGGTTCCTTGAAAAATAAAAGTAATATTGACAAGTCTGTCAGCAATTCTGACCAATATAAAGGAAATATAAATACAAAAGAATATATAAAAATTCAGACTATGTAAAACAGTAAGGAGAGCAGGAAGGCTCTCTTACAGACCCCACAGACACTGAGTATAACAAGATAATATATCAAAACATCAAATGCCCATAATTTTGACAATTTAATTGAAATGGACTAATTTCTTGAAACAAATAAATTCTCATAACTCATTCAGGTTGAAATGCATAACCTGAATAATCTCATACGTCTTAGACAAATTTAATTTAAAGTTAAATACCTTCTACCAGAGAAAATACTATTAATAGCTGAAATATCTGGGCTTAAAATGTCTAGCAAACATTTAAGAATAAAATAATATTAATTCTACAAATCTTTTCCAGAAAATAGGTGAGACAAGGATAATTTTCAGCTCATTTAATGAGATCAGAATTACTCTTATGCCAAAGCCATACAAATATATTTCTAGGAGAAAGTGACCCAGATATGTAGTTTTCTGGGTCAAACTACCAACAAAAGGCAGCCCAAATAGACTCATTTCTCACCCAGATTTTACAAGAGTCCATCTGAAAACACCAGCAAACTTCACATTACAAACAAGGGGAGTCAATGAGCCCCACTAATAATAAGCAGTCACGGGAAGCACTCTTTTTCCCTACTTAGTCAAAGACTCTATGACCTAAGGAAAGATGCTGCACCAGCAAGAGGGGCCCTGATAAAACAAGCTCCTGGCCCAGGCAGTCTCTTTGGTTCCATTGGCTTGTGTCCCCTGGCTCTCCAGGAGACACTGGTAGCTGGATAGCACCAGCAAAGAGGATCCAGACACAATAAGCAACTTAGCCCAGAAAGTCTTTTTGTCCACGTGAGCTTAAGACTCCCTCTCTTGCTTAGAGACACTGGAAAGACTGAAGGACATTGGCAAAGAAATCACTCAGAGATCACAAGCAGAACAACAAGGGAAACTTCTCTGAGCCTAAGAAGCCCCTGCCCTGATCAAAGCTGTCAGGGTGGTGAAGGGACACCACATAGAAACGTGCTAAAACAAGAACCTCATCGTTCCAGTCAGGCTGCGACTCTTCTGCCTGTGGTAGAGATGCCAGACAGCCCATCCTATAAAAACTTCTTTTGCCAAGTCAGGCAGCACAAGCAGGGACAGGTAGGAACCTCAGTAAAACAAAGTAGGCCACAATATCACTGAAATGGCTTTAAAAATTAAAATTCTATCAGAACCACAGATACAAATGTACGCCTGTACCTGCGTGCTAAATCTAAAGAGTCATGCCTGCTAAAAAGAAAAAAAAAAAAAAAAAAACCTGCAAGAATCAATTACAAAATTTCTTCAAAATATAAAAAAAAAATGTCAGCAAAGAAATAGGTAGTAGTTATATGAAAGACCTAGATAGAAATTACAGAATAGCAGAAACAAAATAGACTGAAAACATCAGCAGAGTCTAAGGGGTTTGGGGGATTGTACCTAATAATTTGGCATGTATATTATCAGATTTCCCAAAGACTAGGAGAGAGTAGGGATGAAAACATATTCAAAGTAATAATAGTTGAAAATTTCCCAAATTCAATGAAAGACACAAACCTACAGATTCAAGAAGTAGAATGTCAAATGAGATAAATTCTAAGAAATCCATGCCAAGTCACATAATAATTAAACCTTTGAAAACCAAATACAAATTAAAAATCTTGATGGCAACCAGGGAGAAACAATGCATTACCTAGAGAGGACCACTAAATCAAATGACAGTGCCTATCCAAAATCGTGGAGTCCAGAACAAGAGGCACTATATTTTTCAAGAGAAAAAACAACCCTATCAATTGTGAATTCTACATCTTCAAAAACGCTCCTTTATGAATAAAAGTAAAATAGACATTCACATATGAAGAAAAACTTAAATATGTGTAGCTAGCAAACCTACTTTTAAGGATTAGCTCAAGGAAGTTACTCATAAAGACAGGACACAATGAGAGAAAAACTCTTAAAGTATCAGAAAAGAAAAACAACAGTAAAAGCAGAAATGTGGGTGCATAAAATAGATTTTTTCCCTTAATATTTTAAATCACATTTAATGATTGAAACAAAAATTATACTACCATCTACTACTCAAGACAATAATATTTGAAAGTGGGAAATGTACATTAAATGGGATTAGAGATGTAAATTGAACCAAAAAGGACCTAGATGGAAGTGAGATTTTCATTAGTTGATATTATTAGTTTGTGATGTGTCACAGTTTTAATTATAATATCCAGAGTAAGTACCACTAAAACTATACGAAGAGATAAACTCAAAGACACTATAAATAAATCAAGAGAAACAAAGGAACTAGAAACAGAGGAACCAAACAGCCAGCAAATAATACAATAAGCGACTTAAGTGCTAACATTTCAATAATTACCTTAAATGGAAATAGTCTAAATATACCAATCAAAAGAAAGAAATTGGAATAAAATACACACCCCCACACAAATACAATAATACATTGCTTAAAAGTATGTTCCTTCAAATTGACTCCAGCTATTAAAAGGGTGTCAAGAGAATACTATAGTTAACTTTATGTTTACATACTTATGTGTTAAGTTAGGAGTAAACCAATTACTCAAAACCACGAACTATTAAAACTCAATCAAGATGGAATAGCTAATCCAGGTGGTTCTCTAATCATTAAAAGAATTAAGTTTTAATTAGAATATTCTAAAAGGAAATCTAGATAGTTTCCTGTTTTATCACTGTAGCAGTGTAAAAACTTTTAAAACAGTATTAACACCAATACCCTGAAAGAAATAATACAGAGAGCTCCCATATACACATTTCATATACACATTGTAGTACAAAGTCACAACAAGACTATTGACGTAATAAAATCAACAGATCTTATTCACATTTTCCCAGTTTAGCTACTACTCCCTTGTATGTGTATGTACATTTAGTTCTGTAGAACAGAGTAAGTATCCTTCACTGGGTAAATGTAAATATTTTTCAACACATGTAAGAAAAGGAACAGTTCCCAATTCATTTTAGGACATCAGCATTGTCATGATTCTAAAACCATAGAGAGTATCATAAAAAAAAAAATCAAGAAAAACTATAGAACAATATGTCTCATAAACATAGAAGTAAATATCCTCAAATATAATGGAAAATCAAATCAAGCAATGTACAAAAGGAATTATGAACCATGAACAAAGTGTAGTTTATTGCAAGGATGCCAGACTGATTCAAAATTCAAAAATCAGTCAGTATAATCACCATATCAAATGTTTAGAAAAGAAATGTTGTGTGAAAATATCAACTGATACATGAAAAGCATTTTTTAAAATTCAACATCCATTCTGAACAAAACGTCTCTAAGTTAGAATTAGTAGGGAATTATTTCAACTTGATAATTAGCATCTAGAAAAGCTACAGCTATTAACATAATTAAAGGTCAAAGATGGGGTGTGCCCCCCAAATCAAGAACAATGCAAGGATGTTTGCTCTCATCACTATTATTCAAAATAGTACTTATACAACATAAAGTGATTATAGTCACTGCAATAAGGCAAGAAAAATAATTAGAAAGGTGTAAAGGTTGGAAACAAACTGGTATAATCAATATCACGGTTGCGATATAGAAAATCTGAAGGAATCTACAAAAGCCTAATAGAACCAATAAGTGAGTTCATCAGGGTTGCTGATTACAAAAGCAACAAAGAAACATTAATTGCATTTTGTGTAAACGATTATATAAAAAGTTTTAAAAATGTCATTCATAATATTTCAAAAGAAATGAAATATCTCAAGCATATACTTTAAAATGTTTGCACAAATTTTATATGCTGAATGTTAACAAATATAGATGAAATAAATCAAATAAGATTGAATAAATGAAGAGACATACTGTATTCATATATTGGAAGACTCAACAAAGTACAGGTGTCATTTTTTCTCAGTGTTCTATAAGCGTAATACTATTTCTATCAAGATCTCATCCAGTTTCTTGTACAAATAGATAAGCTTATCATACTATCTAGCATTGCTGAAACAGCCTTGACAAAGAAAAATAAAGTATATGACACTATTCAATATTAAGCCTTATTATACAGTGACAGTAGCTAAGACGGTGATAGATGCATAGATAGATACATAGATCAATGGAACAGAGTAGAGTACCTAAAATTAGACCTACACAAATAAGCGCCTCTTATTTTTCACAAATTTTCAAAAGAAATTCAGTTCATTAGAGGAAGAAAACCCTTTTCAACAACAGGTGCTGGAGCTGGAGCAATGAGACATCCATACAAAAAATAAGAAAGAAAGAAAGAAAAAAGAACATCAGTCTAAACCTTACTTATACCTCATACAAAAAAAAACTAAAAGTTGATATTGGACAGTTTCTTAATAAACTAAACAAGCAAATTCCATGTAACCAGAACTTATACTCTTTAGCATTTTCAAAAGAAAATTATGCTCAAAAAATTTGTAAATAAATGTTCATACTAGATTAATTTGTGAGAGCTAATAACTGAGAATGGACCAATATCCTTCATTGGGTAAATGCTTAAACAAACAGTGGTACATACATACCATGAAATATCAGTAATAAAAAAGAAATATATGACTAATATGTTCAACACTTGGATGAAACTGCAGAAAATTATGCTGAATGATTTTTAAAATCCCAGTGGTATACATACTCTATGATTCCATCTATATGGCATTTCGAAATGATATTATTTTTAAAATAGAGAACAACTGAGAGGTTGTTGGGGTGAGGAACAGAGGTGGGACCACAGAAGAGGATGTAGCTATAAAAGACTAACACAAGAGATCCTTGTGATGATGCAGCTTTTCAGAATCTTCATCAAAATGGTGGTTGGACAAAAATACGCAAGTGATCAACTACAGAACCAAATCTACAGACACATGAAAAAAATAAATAAATAGTAGTAAAACTGGGATGGTGTGAATAAGAACTGTGAATTTGATTACCCTTAATATTCTGGTTGTGACTTTTTACTATAGTTTTACAAAATAATGCCACTCTGGAAAATATGCATATGGGAGCTCTTTGTGTTACCTCTTACTACTGCCTGTGAATTTCTACTTATCTCAATAAAAATCCCCATATTCAGTTGGTTGTGATGCTGTATACTTAACAACAACAAAAAAGAAAAGAACAAAAAAGTCCTGATGAATGAAATCAAAGAGCTAAATAAATGAAGAGGTACTCTATGGGTAGAGATTGGATCAATCGATATTATTAAAATGTCAATTCTCCAAAATTTAAACAAATCAGTCAAAATCCCAGAAGGGTTTCTTTCAGATATCATCAAGTTAATTTAAAACATACATGAAGATAAAAAGGATCTAGAAGAGCCAAAATAATTTTCAAATAAGTTACAGTAGTCAACAGAGTGTGCCCACACAAATACAGTAAGTGACTTTTAACAAAGGTACAAAGGCAGCTCAATAGAGAATGAAGAGTCTTGAAGAAATCATAGTGGAACAAATGGATGTCCACATGTAAAACCACATGAACCTTGACACATACCTCACAGTTCAAAGGAAAGAAAACACAAAACTCAAAGTGGGTCATAGACTCTAATAAAAAGTATAAAAATATAAGATATATTTATAGAAGAAAATATAGGAGAAACCCTATGTGACCTTAGATTAAGCAAGAGTCTTTAAGTATGGCACCGACAGCACAATTCTGAAAAGAAAAATATTGATATATTTGAGTCTAGCAAAATCAAAACTTGTGCTTTGCCAAAGACACTCTTAATAGAATGAAAAGGTAAGCCACAGACTGAGATACACATATTGGGAAATTATAACTTTCCTGGATTTATACCAGGAAAATATAAACTTTTAAAACTCATAAGAAAAAAAAAAACTGGGCAAAACGTCTGAATAGACTTTTTGTTAAAGATGACATACAGAAGATAAGTGATGTACAAAAGAAGTTCAACATCATTAGTCATTAGAGTCATCAAATAAAATCTCAAGAAATCTCTGAATCATCTAAGTATTTTCTCATTCTCTTTCTCTCTTCTTTCTTAACTCTCACCTTACTGTTCTTTTTTCTTTTTTAATGTTATGAAGAGACATAAATTATACTTTTAAGCAAACAGTAGTTACAAATCGTTAAACCAAAAGCAATAAGCACAGTGTTCCTTGCTTGGCAGATTGTTTTTGTAACATTTTTTGGTGACTATTTATTCAGGAAGCTGTATGAGAAAACATTCAATGCACATACACTGGTTCACTTTTTGTGGTGTCTTAGCTTGAAAAATTCACTTATATTGAGAAAATAAATAGCAAACAGATATTATGAGAATTTGCTATAAATTTCCATCAGTAACATTAAAGAGGATATTTATATCATATAAGGCAAAGTCCGAAAATAGTATATATAGCAAATAGGGCCAAATAGAGTAGCAAAACAAGATGTATTGAGTACATTAAATTAAATTATATATGTATATAAATAGTGCTTAATTATTATGTACACATATAAATGTATGTCTATATAGAAATATGGAAATATATATTTATAAATGTATAGGTGTACATATACACATTTATATAGAGTTCTGGTATATTAAATTGCCTTTAGAATTCATGATATAATTTTTATATTTTAGTTCATATTTTGTATTACTGAATATCTTGACTATTCAAAACAAATGTATATATGTGTTTAACATATTAAAAATAATCAAATGCCTATTTCTGTTTTATGTACTTTTAAGCTGCAAAATATTTTGCACCTTTGTTATATTCTTATGTTAACTTCATTTATTTTTCACTATATATCTATTTATTATTTACGGTGTCATACACTGATAGTATTTCACACATGTGATTTATCTTAAATGGTTTTTACTATCCAAAATAATTCTAGGTCTGAGGTAAAATGACCCTCTTTGATTCCTCCAGCACACTGCATTTCATAAACTATATGATATAGTTCTGTTGCTGTGATATACCAGCTCATCAATCTTAAGAAAGTATGAGTTACGATGAACTCAGAGTTCTTTAAGTCAAAACATGTAATTATTTTTATACAGCAGATAAAGCATAATGTAGGGGTAGAAGAGGTGACTCATTGGAGACCATAGCCACTCTGCATATATGCTGCTCCCAGCATCTAAACACTTTCTTTTCTTCCCTTAGTTCTTCCTACTCTCTCCCACGCGACAATCAGTGTTGATCTTAAAGCACTGATCTTCAGAATTCCTTCACTGTTAGCCATTTGCTTTCAAATAATGGTGTTTAATTGTGGGAAAGTTAAAAAAAAAAGTACTTGTGGTGGTTAATTGTAGGTGTCAATCTGACTAGATTAAGAAATAGCCAGAGAACTGGTAAAGTGTTATTTAGGGGCGTGTCTGTGAGGGCACTTCCAGAAGAGATTTTGTGTAAGTATGAGTGGAGTAAGTAGGGACTGTCTGCCCTCAATGTGGCTGGGTACCATTCAATGACTGCAGACCCCAGAAGCAGCAAAAACAGAGGAAAGGTGAACTGTGCTCTCTGTATCTCCTGGAGCTTGGATACACTCTTCTCCTACCCTTGAACATCAGAGCTCTAGGTTCTTTGGCCTTTGGACTCCAGGATCTATATTAGTGCCCTGCCAGGTTCTCAGGCGTTCAGCCTTAAACTGAGCCATGCTACCGGCAACCCAGGGTCTCTGGCTTGCAGATGGCCTGTAGTGGAAGTTCTCAGTCTCCATAATCATGTGATTAATTTCCCTAATAAATCCCGTCTCTATCTCTACATGTATGTCTATCTATCTATCTATCTATCTATCTATCTATCTATCTACCTACCTACCTACCTACCTGTCTGTCTGTCTGTCATCTATCTATCTGTCCATCCATGCTATTAGTTCTGTCTTTCTGGGGACCCCTGACTAATCCAGTGCTTAAGGAGAACTCTTAGAGTCAAATATGAGTTGTATTTCTGTGTCTGCTGATATTTATATAACCTTTTGCAGATTTCTTAACCCTGATTTCTGATTTTTAGTACTGAAATAAGTTCTGCAAGTTATTTTAGATAATGTATACAAAAGGATTAACACTGCCTGTCATAAAGAATAAACGGTGTCATTATATTTATGTGTTAATTTTCTTGTTATTTTGTGTTTGGTTATTGTGTCTTAAAGACAATCATTACTATTGGGGATAGTCTTGCTTTAAAATATTTATAACTAATAATAATGAGAAAGACATACGTTACTAGATATTTCTGATTTTCTAAATAAGAGTGCCCTTATTTTCTGGAAAGAAAGAGTATAGACGGTAGGTACAAAATGTACATATATGTACATTTTTAATAGCTTTCAACTATTTTGAAGAAAATATTTTTCAAATCAAAGGCATTATATCAAACCTGCCATCCTCTACTTTATATATATTAAGGAATAATGAAAAAAATGGAGAATAAACCATGTGGGAACAAACAACAAATAGGGAACTGCTTATCATTGCAGTTTTAGTAGAATCATAAATGAGAATTTTTCTTCTATTTTTAAGTTTTGGCTGAGGTCACATACTGGAGAGAAAAGCCCAATTTTTAAACACACTTAAAAAAGAGAGAGAAAGATCCATTCCCTTTCTAAAAAGCAGATAAAATAATGAATGCAAACTTTTCTCATTTTCCAACTCTTGGCACTGTAATAGTACAGTAACTTAAATGTTACTTAAAGCAAAGGGAAAAATAATTTAGATGAAATTCACAAGAGCAGAGCACACTGGGAAAACTACACTTGCTACAATGAGAATAGTGTTTCACATCAATTCTTCCATGAAAAACAATTTAAAAAGCTGAGCAATTGATTGCAAATATTTCTGAATACTATCAAGGAAACAGGTATTTCCAAAGAAAGGAGAGTTTCAGAATTTGAATCAAAGAGCAAAAGAATTCCAGAGGGCAAGGCTGGTGTTTGATATTGTATTCCTGTTTGAAATATCTGTCCATCTCAAAACTGTGAGACAGATACACAGAAGTTCAGCAAACTCAACCTACACACAGAACTGGGATGGGGGGGGGATCATTAAAAAAAAATAAAGCTCAAAGTCAAATAAAAATGAAGTGCATTGATAATAACTCCAGACTTTCCCATTGGAACTAATGTTAAGATGAACCAAACATAGACCAGCCCTTTCAGGACTAAAGTCAGCTTCAAATGACTTCAGTTACTGAGTAGGAACATGTGATCTATAATTACTAACGCTTTTTGATGAAAGCAAAACTGCATTTTCAACAATTCTTTCTTTGAATATGCTTTCATCCCTACTCTCTCTTAGTCTCTGCAGAATCTGATAACATACATGCCAAATCTTTAGATACAATCCCCAAAATCCCTTAGACTGTGTTGATAATTTTTTCAGTCTATTTCGTCCCTGCTATTCTGCCATATCTATCTGATTCTTTCAAATAAAATAAAACAGAGAAAACCTCAAGTTGTTGGAACACTTTTCTAAATAAAAAGATTTGGCTAAAAGACAATACAGAAAATAGGCAGTAGAATCACAGTTATAGCATATTCAGAAAATAAGTTTATCACATAATAAATTCAAAATAATGTTCAATACATTTAACATGAATTAAAGATAAAGTGGAGATATTCAACAGAGGATATAAAATTATGAAAAAAAATTATTAAATAGAAATTCTGGAACTTAGAATAACTGAAATTTAAAACTCAATAAATGAATTTAATAGCTGAATAGAAACAGATACAATCAAAATAAATGAATTGGAAGAAACTATTAATCTGCATTAATCCCAGATATAGTCAAAAGAATACATGAAAATTATGTCGCTCAAAAAGAGAGGAATGAGAAAATGAAGTAGAAGTTTAATTTTCAGGAGATAATTTCTGGTGATTTTTCAAAACTGAACAATGAAATCAAGTCACAGATAAGAGAAACACTATAAATTTTAAGTTAGGTAAATAACAGTTTAAACAAAACAAATCAAAACAAAAACTAGCCTAATCACAATAAAACTCTGACAACTAAACAATGTAATAACGTCTTAAAAGCAGCCAGAGACCAAAGAAAAATATTACCTTTAAAGCACAACAAAAACTCAAGAGTTAATTCCTCCCCATAAATAATAAAAGTCAGGAGACAAAGTAATAATATCTTTAATAGGCTAGAAAATAACTGCCATCCAAGAATGTACAAGAATAATAAAATAACACACAACTATCTTGGTAATACATAGAGATAATGATATAAATAAAAGGAAAAAGAAGATGGATGTTACAGGTAATTTCCAAACATGACTCTGAGCAATTCCTCCCTTCTCTGTTCCTCACACCAAGAGATGGAGGTTATTCCCCTTTTCCATGAATCAGTTGCTTTCACCAATGAAATATAGTAGAGACCACAGGTTGAAATTTCTCGCAGGCATGGTGACTCATGCCTGAAATCCCAGCACTTTGGGAGGCTGAGGCAGGTGGATCACTTGAGGTTTTGTGTTCGAGACACACTGGGCAACATGGTGAAACCACGTGTCTACTAAAATACAAAAATTAGCCAGGAGTATTGGCGCACAC
This sequence comes from Macaca mulatta, assembly GCF_049350105.2. Lineage (NCBI taxonomy): Eukaryota > Metazoa > Chordata > Mammalia > Primates > Cercopithecidae > Macaca > Macaca mulatta. Next base: position 62,314,057 of record NC_133423.1, on the reverse strand, counting down.
TTTTAGTCCTAGCTACTTGGGAGGCTGAGGGAAGAGAATTGCTTGAGCCTGGGAGGTGGAGGCTGCAGTGAGCCGAGATCGCACACCTCTGAACTCCAACTTGGGCTAGAGCGGAGTGAGACTCCGTCTCATCAAAAAAAAAGAAAAGAAAAGAAAAGATCTGAGCCCAGACTAGACCTTACGAAGCTTGTCATCTTTCACTGTCATTCCTCTTGGATCAGTCACAACTGTGATGTCCTCCCCTGGAACCTAGCCACAATATTGCAGTAAGCTCCGGTCATGAGAATAAGCCATTTGTAGAAAACTACAGTGTTCCACTTAAAAGCCCCAGCTGAGTTCCCAGGTGACACTGAACATCAACTGTCAGGCATGTGAGTGAACCATCGTGGATATTCCAGGCCAGACAAGCCCTCATGTAACTGGCCCCAATGCTCCAGATGATACCACAAAGAACAGAATAACCACCTACTATACCTAGTCCACTGGCCTTGAAAATTACAAGGAAAACTATAATGGTTGTTGCTTTAAAATATTGTTTTGTGGGAGAATTACCTGCACTGCAGTAGATAATTGAAACAGCAAGAGAGTAGAGGAAGTATTAGAGAAGCACAATGATAAATAGAAAATAACAGTATTGTAGATTTGAATGCAAATGTGTCAGTAATTACATGAAATGCAAATGAACTAAGTATTCTAACTAGAAGACAAAAATTGTCAGATTGGATTAAAATAAAACAATATATGTTTCTTACAAGAGACACACTTTAAATAAAAGGATATAGAAAGGTTAAAAGTAAAATAATGAGAAAAAAAGGAGATCAAGTATGCAAAAACTAATGACAATAATCTTCATATAATTGTGCCAATATTTGTCCAAGTAGATTTTAAAGCAAGAAACATTAGTTAGCATGGAAACTAACACTGCATAATTATAAAGGCTGAGTCCACTAAGAAGATAAAAACAATTCTAAAATACAAAAATTAGCCTAATAAAATAATAAATAATAAAACAACTGAAAATTCATAATTATAGTGGGTGATTTTAATTCTCAACAAAAGAGAGAACATCCAGAACAAAACAATAAAAGCAAGAGACTTTTTTTACTAAAAGATTTCATGTTATTTTCAAGTACACAGAAAACATTTATCAAAATAAATCATATTTTGAACCATAAGAATCTGAAATGATTGAAACCATTCAGAATATGTTCTCTGACTACACCTAAATTAAATTAAAAATAAAATAAAATAAAAAACACTAGAAAGTTTACATTATTGAAACGTAAGCAATTCATTCTAAATAACTAATATGTCAAAGAAAAAGGTCACAATTTTAGTTAGAAAACATTATGAATTTGATAACAAAAATACTACATATCAGAATTAGAGGAAAGTTTATAAACAAGCAAATTTATTATTATGGTAGAAAAACAAAAAGCTGATATCCTGGATATGGATTCTAAAAAGTTAAAAAAAAAAAAAAAAGAACAGAAAATGAAATCCAAACAAAGGGGGCCAACCTCATGGTGATAACTGAGCTCTGGCTCTGAGTTCGTGGCGATCTAATTATTTAAAAACGTGTGGCACCTCGCCCCTGCACTCTTTCTCTTGCTCCTGTTTTCTCCAGATGAAGTGCCTGCTCCCATTTTCCCTTGGGCCATGATTCTAAGTTTCCTGAGGCCTCCCCAGAGGCAGATGCCAGCACTATGTTTCCTGAGCAGACTGTAGAACCATGAGCCAATTAAATCTCTTTTCTTATAAATTACCCAACCTCAGATGGTTCTTTATAGCAATGCAAGAACAGCCTAATACACTTACTCTTTCCTTTTGGCCTTGACCTATTTGAAAACCAAGTCTAGGCTCTTGTTTGTTTGATTACTTGCTTGTTTTGTTTTGTTTTGTTTTGTTTGAGTGCTTGTTTACCAGGCTGTCCCTTAATTATCAGACTTAGTTATACATTCAGCAGATATATCACAGAAGTGATAATAGGTCCTCAGTGCATCATAGAAAGAAAAACAATATTGATGGTGATGACCTTGATTATGTTTTCCTTTGTAATCTATAAGTAACTTTTGTTGCAATACTTTGAGACTAAGTAAACCTTTACTCCTCATCAAAGGTTTCCATGTTATTTTTAGCACACTGATTTTTCTAACTCCACATTCCTTGTATGTTTAATAACAGGAATTCTACTGGAAGAAAGTTATTTTCTCTTTCTTTACTTACTTAATATAATTATTAACTGATAGACTCTTTTTTATCTAATGGACTAGAGATCATTACAATAATTATTTATTTTGATTCTCAAAATGTCCCAGGTTTGGTCAGAGGGACCCATTTAAAACTGGTTTTTTGTGTGTGTCATTTGGGTGTCCCTGTCATTTTTTTGAGCACTTTCTTACTTTCTGGTGCAGATTTACCAGGTCATTTTATACTTCCCCTGTCTTATTCTTGAAATCATCTTTTTATTTTTCAAAAGAACTCTTGTTCTTTTCACTAGATACTCATATTTAGAGACCAAGATCTGAGTCCAAGGTGTATGCTTATTGCATCAATCAGTTTCAGGGGGGTAGAGTTAAGAAATGCATGTATGTGTACTTCTGTATATATACCTGTGTTTCCATATGTCTGTCATCTGTGATCTATCTTTGTATCTATCTATATATACCTACCCATTTATCTATTCAAAATGATGAGCATACTGGTACCACCCATTCTAATAGTTTACTATGGGATATATACTGGCCTTTTCTCTTTATCATTATATTTACAATTCCCTTTTCCAACAGAAAAAACCTGATTGTCATATTCAAAATATATTTAAGTACTTTCCCAGAATACACACACACACTTCAAAATCATTAATACATACCACCATGAAAAACACATAACTAGATTTTAATAGTTATTTATGCTTGTTTTTGAAGTTGATTTTACATAATATGGAAGGCACAGATCTTCAATGTGCAATATGTTGCAAGTTGTGAAATATGTCAAGCTTTGGCACTGTGATGATGTATGCAAGTCATATGTCTATAGAAATATAGAATTTTTCTTCATTACTTTCTTAGGTAAATATACACCATAGACAGTTGTGTTTTTAAAATAGCTATTAATGAAATTTGTATCTCCCAATAGCTGTATAAATAGAATTATAAATGCTTATGACATGTGTCTGGGTTTATCACACAGCATGGAATCTGTGGGGCTCATGAAAGAATTCTAACAGTTTTTGTTGTTGATGATGGTGGTTGTCAAAGAATATTCTATTACATGAGTTTACCATAATTAATATTTTACTGATAAATAGTTTTAGGTTATTTCCAGGCTTTGCTGTTATAAATAAAGTTTCTGTGAATGTTCTTATTAAAGTATTTTTGTAGAGAAATGTTTTATTCACTCTTGGATAAAATAACTGGGAGTGGAATTATTGGGTCATGGAGTTTAATTTGATAACAAACTGTCAAATATTTTACTAAGTAGTTGTTTCATTTCACATTTATGTCAACAATATTTGACAGATTCCAATATTTCACACACTTATCAATACTTGGCATTGCTTTTTATTTTTTTAAATTTTAGCCACTGTAGTAAGTAGGTATATCTCATTTTGTTTTTTTAAAAATATCCTGGTAAATCATGCTAACCAATTCCGATGTGTTTATTCACCATTTACATATCCTCATTTGTAATACTAAATTTTTTACTTTAAACTTAAAATATGCTTAAATTATTTTGGACATAAATTCCTTGTCAAATATATATCACATATATATCACAAAATATTTTCTTCAAAACTGTGTCTTTCCTATTCAATTTGACAATTGTGGTGTGATTTAGCATAATAAAGCTAAAAAAATCCAAATTTATTATTAATATTATTCTGTTCTATATTCTATGTAAAAAAATTCTTGTCTACTTCCCAGGGGCAAAAATATTTTCCTATTTTTTTTCTTGGAGGTTTATAATTGTGACATTTCCATTTTGGCTTGTTTTATATCTCAAATTAATATTTTGTGTACAAAGTAAGTGGAAATTCACTTTTCATACGTGTAGTCACATGTTCCAAAAACATTTCCTAAAAATACTTTTATTTACTATTAGAGAATATTTGTTAAAAAGTACTAAATAAATGGAGGTCTACTCCTGTATTCTGGTGGTCCCCTCTGCTGAGAGCTTTCCTTATGCAACTCAGTAAAATTCTTCTCCACCCTACTCACTCTTCTGTTGCTGTGAATCTTATTCCTCTTGGTCATGGGACAAGAACTCAGAACTTACCAAGCTGAGGGTGGTGGGGCCAAATGAGCTGTAACATGCCCCTGTTCTAAGTTTCTCTGCAAAGAATCAGTAGGTCAGTACGTTCAGTTCTTTGTTTTCCATTTTAAAGTTTAACTTCCGTGTTCTTCTCATCCCCTTGCCCCTAGTTTCAGTAAACTACCTCCCCACCAGTTCTAATCAGTAGTTCACATCTGTTCCCCTGGTCACCTGCTCTGTCCTGAGTCACCCCTGGTCACCTGCTCCATTCTGAGTCACCCCTGGCCACCTGCTCCACCCTGAGTCACCCCTGGTCACCTGCTCTGACCTGACCTGAGTCACCTTTAGTCACCTGTTCTGTAACCATCTTTCCCACTGAAACTGTTCACTCTTGACACTCTGGATTGTACCCCTGCTCTCTTTAAAATAGACAACGAAATTAGCTTAGACTGCACAGTCCAACCCTAGCCAATAGGGGAATGACACAGCAGTAGGGGCCACCTGTGTCAGGAATAAAAACCCCTTCCCGTCCCTTGTTCAGGCGTGCTCTTGCCATTGTTCCACCTGCAAGACACACTCTTCTATAGAAGTAAAATTGCCTTGCTGAGAAAATTCATGTTCAAGTGCTATTTCTTTTGTGGCACTGAAAAATTATTTCCAACATAGATATGGGCATTTATACATAAGAACAATTCTACAATTTTAGAAATATTTCCTTTACCACAACCTTTTCTTAATTGGAAATGACTGAGATATTAAGTGAGTATCAAAAATAACTTTAAGATTTTAATTTACAAGAAAGATTACCTAAAACATTTATCTCACTCACTGTACTTAATTTTTTACTTTTAGCAAGGGAGACATGAGACATCAATCAACAAGTGTAAAACAAACATTGGTTTGGTCCGGAAAGGCAGGACAACTTGAGGCGAGGAGGGGGCTTGGAAGCTTTCAGATTACAGGTGGGAGACAAACAGTTGCATTCCTTTGAGTTTCTGAGTAGCCTTTCTTCAAAGGAAGCAGTCGGATATGCATTTATCCCAGTGAGATTTTGACTAGAACGGGAGGCAGGCTCGCCCCCAAGCAGCTCCCAGCTTGAACTAACACTGACATTTAAAAATATCTAGCAAAGACAAACATAAAATTCAGACAAAATGTATGCTGACAATTCTGAAAGCCTTTCTATCTTTATTCCACAAATAATTTTAAAGCTAGCTTGTTTAGTAAAGTTATACTTAGGTCACGTGTCCTTGAAAATTGCTTGGACTTATTTGCTTAATTTATGAGTGCTCTTTTACTTAAAAGCCAATTTGGTAGACAAAACATATAACAATAAGAGTACATACAAATAAACACATATAGACATGTATACACACACATAAACGAAGATCCAATAGCTTGGAACCTTAGCCATAAGATAGCAATATAAGCTTGCCATTTTTATTTTACCCCAATATATAATCCAAGGAAGGTGGCGAACCAAAATTTCGGCTAAAGCAGTCTCCACAGCAGTCTGATTTTTTTCTTGTCTTTTTTTTTTTTTTTTTCTGAGGTGGAGTCTCACTCTGTCATCTGGGCTCAAGTGCAGTGGCATGATCTCGGCTCACTATAACCTCCACCTCCTGGGTTCCAGCAATTCTCCTGCCTCAGCCTGACAAGTAGCTGGGACTACTGGCATGCACCACCACACCCAGATAATTTTTGTATTTTTAATAGAGACAGGGTTTCACCATATTGGTCAGGCTGGTCTGGAATGCCTGACCTTGTGATTTATCTGCCTCGGCGTCCCAAAGTGCTGGGATTACAGGCGTGAGCCACCATGCCCAGTCGGCAGTTTGATTTTTAAAGGTTAAATCTCCCCAGACTCCAAGGAGCACTGCGACGAAACAATTGTTATAAATTAAGTTTTGATGCCGCCAAAGAAATAGCACTCGAATATAAAATGTTATTTTTAATCCTCAGCAAGACAATTTACTTCTACAGAAGGGTGCACTCTTGCAGATGAAGCAATGGTGAGTGCACGCTTGAACAAGGGAGGGGAAGGGGTTCTTATCCCTGATGTATATGGCCCTTGCTGCTGTGTCACTTCCTTATTGGCTAGGGTTAGACTGCACAGGCTAAACTAATTCTGATTGGCTAATTTAAAGAGTGAGACGGGGGTGAGTGGTTTGACGGGAAAAATGGTTATGGCAGGGCAGGAAATCAGAATGAGTCAGGGTGGAGAATAAGCAGGTAATTGGAATGAGTCCCAGTGGAGCAGGTAATTGGAATGAGTCGGAGTGGAGCAGGTCATCGGAATGAGTCAGGGTGGAGCAGGTCATGTAAAAAGGTTGCTTTATGAGGAAGTCAAGTTTAAAAGTAGAAGGCAAAGAACTGAGCATACTGACATATTGATTCTCTAATTCATATCTAACACAGTACCAAAGGAGGGCACCAAACATTAACCAGGCCCCCTGCTTACAACAGCAGTGCAAGAGCCTGGAGACATGCAACACTGTCCCACTATCCCAATAGAGAGTACAATTCAGATTCTAAACAATTTTGGGGTCAAGCAGCATTACAACTGTGAGAGAAACTTCCAAGGAGACCTCAGAACCTCTGCCAAGCACGAACCCTTTGTGCAGGTTGAGTCTGCAGGACCCACACAGCATCCTCCTGTGGGGTCCAGTCTTAGAGTTTCAGATGTCTTTGACCTTACTTAGGTGGGAACCAGTGCTACTTTGCATGTGATCCCACCAGAGCCTGCTATGAACTTTCCTTCAGTACCTGGGTGTAATCCTTGACTTTTAGCATCCTTATAATTTGATAAGGCCATGCTTTCGCATGCTTCCCATGCCATGAACTTTAATGATAGGAACTGGAGGCTGGGTGGGTTTCCTTTGCCCTTAGCCTGTTGAATAGAGGAAGGGATGAATTTAGCATACGAAAAGAAGGTTTAAGTTATCTGAAACATGTGCAAATTTGCTTCAAGCTATGCCACATGTACGGATTAGAGACCACATGTGGAAAAGATTAAAAAAAAAAAAAAGTTTTTCCCACTTTGGTGCAAGGCAATTATTTCCATTCATTTCTAGGCCTTTAGGCAGTACTAGGGAGTCGCCTCAGCCAATTGCCCTCAATTTCCAAGGAGCTACTAGGAAATAGCCTCTGAAAGACTGAAAAAGAAAGAAAGGAAAACAAAATGGAAAAGACCTGGGTTCCTTAAGTGAACAGGGTGGTAGTGGTCAGGCTTCTCTACATGAAAACCCCTCAGTTTCACTGGCCATGGCCAGAATCCTGCAGTTGCTTCCATGTTTAGGTGCTGCCCAGCAAGGGTCCCAGGTTAGAAAGGAAAAGAGCTTGCCTGTTTGGAGAAGAAAGGAAAAAGAGAAAGGAGAAGAATACATTCCAAACTTTGGGCTAACCTCTTCCTCCCGGCTGGCTCACCAAAATATGCCAATGGTAGAAGGGCGTCCAGTTCTTGGACAAAAGGTTGGACAAAACAGACAGACAAAGCAAGGAAGGAATGCAGGGATTTACTGAAAATGAAAGTACACTCCTCAGTGTGGGTGTGGGCCTGAGCATGGGTGCTTAAAGGCCCCATTACAGAATTTTGGGGAGTTGAAATACCCCCTAGAGGATTCCACTGGGGTATGCTCTATGTAAAAGGAAATGATGAAGTGAAATTACAAGGTCATTTCCTTGGCCTACACCTTATGGAGAGGATATTTATCGTTATAGCTGAAGTGTGGAATCAGCCTTATGTTTTCTGCCTCCAGATCCTATTTTCCTGCCTTATTGGGAAATCATATCTTAAAAAAACAACTTGATTTGGTGAGGGAAAAAAATGTGTTTATAATGCAGCTAAATTATGGTGCCATCTATACAGGACTAGAGCCCAATTAGAGCTTGATAAGAAATTAGAGGGTTTTGGTATTACCAATTATTCTACGTGATGACAATGTTTGAAAATTTTTCAATGTAATTTCAGAGCCATCTAGGGAATATCTGCCATGAATTGATCTTCTTTTTAATAAAATACTTACAACTCCTGGATTCTTTATTAGGTTTCCCAAATCATTTGCTTTTTGCTTCTTATTTCAGTTACAGAACTCATTATTAAGACACCCAAAGCCTCCTTGCGCTTTGGACTATTTGTGTTCAAGCTCCACAAATTCTTATGCCTTAAATAACTCCATTTTACAGTCAGAATAGACACTGCATGTAAAGAAATAAAAACATATCAGCATCTTCATGCCTTTTTGATGCATAATTAAAGCAAAGCAATGTTAAATTAAAAAATCAAGCCGCCACACTTTCAATCTGCACTTTAATATTGGGAAAGAAATTCCAATTCTGCCCTTACTTTTAAATCAAATACAGGGCCCCTGTTCTTTGACTCCATATAAACATGTTTTTGACACCTTTCATTGCACTGTGATTGTCTGTAATTTATTATTCAGGCCAGTTATTTTGCTATCATTTCCATGGGTTTCAATTAAGGCAGGTGCTTAAGAACATACGAATTTAATGTGTTATTTCAGTGAATGCAACACTAGACTGTAAAGATGACAAAGAACTCCTGATCCCAAATTACCCAAGCTTTAGGTAATGTGCTCTGTATTAATAGAGCAGCTCTTCCAGCCACAATTTATTCTGAATAGTGTAATAAAAGGTAGCTGGCATCATCAACTAGCAAGTTATTGTGAATTTGAAGAGAGTTTTGAAACCTCAAGCTAGAGAGCAACCGCAATTTCATTAAAAATAAGGCATTGAATCAAAGATGTTCCCATCACAAGTACATTGATACAACAGAATAAAACATTGTGCTATTTCTTTCTATTAGTTCCATGATTAATGGCATAACTGATATAACATATTTCTAGAAACTGGAAACATTTACATAACATATGATTTAACCAAATAGACAATGTGTATTGTTAAAAAGCTTTGCTTCAACTTTGAAACAAAATAATTTAGACCACAAATATACTATAATACAGTATGCAGTGTGACATATTTGTATTCACAAATAATGATCTGTATTAGGATTGTTATCCAAAAAATATCTATGTCCTAACGCATAGTGGTTGGCTGAACAATTAAGAGTCTCGTAAAATAATTCAGAGTTTATGTTTTAAAATAGCACACTGAACACATGAATGCCTTCTCACTTCCTAAAACCCAACTGAAAATATACTAATTGGATACAAATAAAAAGGTGGAAATCCTTGATGACAAGAAAATGAGAAGAGATGGCAACAACATTTGAAAACTGGAAGAAAGGTGGGTAAATATTGCCTGAAATAGTAAATCTAAGAGAGATGAAATTTAAGGCACCAAAGACTTTAAAAATTTGATCTTGATATCAAATACTTGAAAGGCTCAGGAATCGGTAGCCATGGGAAACTTTTAATGTGGAGGGGGAGGGGAGGGGTACTGAAAGTAGGGAGATTCAGATTTCTTTTCTCAGTCATCTCAGGTAGAGGAATGCTTGTCTTCTCCCGAAACAGTAGTGAGAGTTCATTCTGTAGAAAGTTAATCATAGTGACTGACAGTGCTGCAGGGACATCTGAAGATTTTGGTTGTGCTACAAAGTGTATCTCCCTTGTACACTTTCTTGGGAGACTACTAGAGGTTCTCTTTTGCCGACACAAAAAGTAAACGAACTTGGGACACAAGTGAAAGATTCTCCCCAGGGCCTGAAAGTTTGAAGGGGTAAGTAACTCCTCCCTTCTCAGGTCCAGTCCCAAGGCACAAGGCCACTTGTGCCAGCAGCATGCATCAGCAAGACAGCAGAAACACGAAGAGAGCCAGCCGAAAGACACCTGCAATAGCCAGAAGACACCTACCCTGGACAGGAAACACCTACCCTGCCCGAAAGACAGGTACCCCTGAAGCTCGAGAAAGAGGCCCTCCGGCAGTCACGTCATACTGGGATACTTCCTGTTTACAGAGGACTACAAAACCCCTGCCCCATCCTCATCTGGGGCTGACGCCATTTTAGGCTTCAGACTACCTGCACGCAGGCGCTCATTAAAACAGCCTGTTCCTCCACACCGCCTGATGTTGTCTGTTGGCGCGCTCTGGGGATTGGAACCAATACAAGAACCTTTCAATGAGAAACAAAAAGTTCACCACAGAAGAGAGAAAAAGGACATTCCAGGTTGATGTGAAAATGAAATGCTGTAATGGCATTTGTTCATTAACCTAATGAGGGAAGCCATTCTCTACAGGAGCATGAAGAGGGGACTCTAGGAGAGAATCCCCCAGGTGTAGGTGTTTGAATACCTTGCGGGAAGAATTATGCGCCTAGCAGAGAATTGTGTGATAATTAATCATAGGCACATGGATAACTAAACACAACAGAAATGCACATTAATCATTAATTTCAAGGAAAAATACGTTGCACTAGAAAGAAAATGTAAATTTATATTGCAAAGCTTAGCTGCAACTTATATTTTTAGCTATGATAGTGTAAGGAATTGTATTAATACTTATTTTCTATTGCCATATAACAAATTATCACAAAACTTAGCATCTTAAAGACATACAAATGTATGATTTATGTTATTGTTGTCAAGATTCATTTCCTTGTGATTGTATGACTGAAAGTCCTGGCTTCTTACTGTCTGTTGTCATCTTCTACAGGCCACCAGCAGTTCCCTGCCATGTGGTCCTTTCCACTTCCTGTAAAACAATCCTGAGTTCCAGGAAGAAACACACTCAGCTAACACATTGCTGGTTTGCTTCCTCAAGGCCAGAAGGAGTATTTCTTTCTCCAGTCTGCTAATACAGAGTCTCATATAAGGTAATCAAATCAAGGGGCTCACAACCAACACCTTTCTTACATTGCTTTGGCTAGAAGCAAGTAACAGGTTCCATCTACACTCAAGGGGAGGTGATTTTACATGATGTAACACCAAGGGCCAAACATCTTGGAGACCAACTTAAAATTTTGTTTAACACCATATTCAATATGAATTTTAAAAATAGCTCAAAATAGCAATATTGGAAAATTAGAGGAAAATATAGTATATGAGAGTTTATAAGATCTGATGGTTTTTTTCATATTCCAATAGTTGGTAATATCTAAAACAAAAACATTTAAAAATATTAGTTTGAGAAAACTACTTAAGAATATGAAAAAAATACATCAGAAGAAAAATATTTAATCTTGTTCTGTATCTATTTTGCAAAGAAAGAAAGTTAAATCAGCAATCAAAAAATACAAGTAACATTTCACCTAAAAAAGAGAAATGAATTTAAGAGAATAAAGTAGGTACTAGAAATACTAAAAGAAAGGTGGATGAGAAAGAAAAAAATTAACTTAGACTTGGATATAGAGATTACAGAAATGAAGATAATCATTTCAGGACACATGGCTAGAAGTGTTATATGGGCAACAAGCAGAAAATTTAACATATGTTTCTAATAGTTTATCTGAGAATATTTCTTCCTATATATGTAGGGTTTTCAAGAAATAAAGATCAGATAGGATAATTTGTCAGAATACCATACACACTAAGGTAGTAGTAGTTTAAGAGAAGTTTGTTAAATCAATTTTTCAAAAATGTATTCATTTAGTCAGTATTCAATAAATAACAAATGGAAGATTTTTTGACAACTATGTTATGTAAAATAATATAGTAAAATGGAAAAAATGACGTGAGGGATTAATATTTTTTACCTAAGAAATTTGCATTAGTCACAGACCTATCAATGGAAATATTATTGTTAGAAAGTTACATTCAACCACTTTGCCAGCAAAAATACACAGTAGAATTCTCATGAGTGCTAATGTCTTGTGCGTGTGTACATGTGTGTGTGAATCTTTTGGGAAAGGGGCAAGAAAGAACAACAGGTACATATAAATAGAGAAATATCTCTGGTTTAAAATTTCAACTTATATGTCTCTGTATATGAATATGCCATGCAAAAGAGCATTTACCCCTTAAAAACAGATGGTCCTAACGGTTTCTTCTGAACATCATTTGGAGTTTGGTAGCAAACAAGTTAGGGCCCCAACTGAAATTTAAGGAGCATCTGGAAATAAAATCAAAGTTAAGTGAGAGAAGAACATAAAGAACGTGAGCTATCCAGTGAATGTAAAGTCCATTCGATGGATTCAGACATTAACAAGCATTTGAAAAATCATAGCAGAGGCCAAGATTCCAAAATGATAGAATGAAGTAATTCCAAAATAATAGAGTACTCTCCCTCTAAGAAAGTTTCATTTTATCTTCTATCTAAAGCAAGACACTTTCCTAGCTATTTCACCTTCAGTTTTACTTTGAATAGCAAATATATCAATCAGTAGTAAACCTTGACACAAACATGAAATTCTCATGTCTTATAATCATTCATTTTATGAATAATGAAATCACTTTTAAATCTGCCCATCATGACAGGACAGAATGGCCAGAGCAGAGGAAGGGGAGAGAAAAAAAGAAATATAGAAATTGAGCTAGAAAGAGTATTCATTCCATCCACTAGTATAGTGAGGTTCAAAATTCTAAAAATAACTCATCAAAAATTATAAAGTCCTCCACTGATGTCATCCATAATAAGAGATAAGAGAATGGAGCTGAAAATACTGGTTAAAACAACACAAAACAAAACAAACACTGATACAATTAAAGGAAAAAAAAATTTGTCTTTTCAGAAAAACAAAGCAAGAAAACAGCAACAATAACAATAGCAGTGTGGTTCACCGAGTATGTGCCCAAGGCATGAAAGAGAGGAGCACAATTTCCTTGACAGAGCTGAGATTGTGTTCTGCTTACTTCTGTGGGAATCGGGGTAGGTGTGCGGCTCTTAAATGATACATGTCATTTACTCTAATTCAATTAAATGTTATGGATTAAGACAACATTTCATATCAGCACTAAATATAGATATTATATAATGGTAAAATGAACTTAAGCAAGCCATGTATCTGCTCTTGTTTTGCTATATAAAGAACAATATTTTACTAATAGAAGGATTTGTAAAACTGTGTTATAATTTATAATTATATGACCTGAAAGTAGCTATTTTCATTTCAAGTTTTACACCTAACTTCCCTTTGTGTCTTTTTTGAACAATGGTGTTTCCTCTTAACATGATGAATTCTAGTTTTCAAGATTGATATAGTCTAAATTGTGACTTTTCAAAATAGAATTAAATTCTATTAATAAATAATATTATGTATGAAAGTAAAATATAGATATACACAGGAAAACATGACTGACCAATTCCAAGAGTGTTTTAAAATAAAATAGGACAATCTTAGCTAGCCTGAAAAGATTCAGCTGATCATATATTATGACACTCTGAGTAACATGCTTTCAAACACCACTATCAATCCATCAACAAACTAAAATAAAATTATCCAAATTTCAATATAAGTTATAAGAATATTTAAAGTAACTTTGAAAAGTTGGCAGACGCTGGTAATTTTGCAATTAATTTTATTTGAATGGTTTCTAAGAAATGGCATAAGACTCCCATACTTTCTGACTCTAAAGACTAAAAGCAGAAGTATAACAAAGAGAAGGGCTGAGGATGTTTGAGTGAAAATGGAACTCACAAATGGTTCCTTAAGAAAATGATGGAGTATCAAGAATTTGGCCAATTGTGACCCCTCAGCACAGAAGGTCAAAGCTACCTGAAGTTAATTCTGTTTTCTGAAGCACACCAATGTGAAGATGAAGACATGCTTAGGAAATGACTTAGGATCAGCAAGTGCTTGTTTACTATCTTGTTTAATAAGTGGTCAAGTTTCACTGCAGAACAGGCTTCAATATCTCCATGATACTATGAACAAAACCTATTAATATTAATATGAATTATATATGCTATGCAAAGGTTTGAAAGATGGGCATCGGTTATTTTCTAAGTTGTTGGTCAGTTTCTAATAGTATGGATGCACCACGTAGGTTCCTACTTTGAATAAAAAGGTGATATTTATAGAACAGTGAGAAGACATCTTTAGTATTAAAATTAGGAAAGATAGATAGAAGGAAGAAACTTTTCAGAATTTTTCATAAATTTTCATTATAATCCAGTTAAACCCAGTAAAATAGTTATAATAATCTCTGCAGCATGAAAGTATATCAAAGTTGGAGTGTTAACAATATTTTCATTTAAATTTAAGGAATATATTTTTCTTTGTTGTTATAGAGTAAACTAAGTGAAAATAAACCACCTAAATGCCTAATGTTAATATACCAATACGTTCATTTTAAGTAGAACAATCAAAGCGGGTGAAAGAACATTCATAATTAATAAAAATAACTGACTATCCAGTTTTAGAGAAATTCAAAAATCCAACTCAAATATGGAGTACCAGTTCTCTATCAGTAACATAGTAAACAAGTGAAATTAACCTCATGAGTATTTTGAAAAACTAAGAAAATGATGACGTAAAATAGATGTCTTTATTGCTACTCATTCCTGAGATGCATCCGTTATTGATCATCGTGAATATGAACCTAGAATCTTGTTTGATTCCATGGAACTTAAAATGAGCATTATTTTACTAAAATTGAAAGCATCTTAGGAGCTTTCAGCATATTTGTTACTTTAACTTGATTACAACATTTTTCCTGTGAACACAAATATTTTTAAACCTCATTTATACTAAAACAACTAGAATTAAAATGCATGTAAATTATATTAATATAGTCTCCAAAAGATACTGCATTTTTATTTTGAAAAATTGGATTTTATATTTTCACGAAACCTAACAATGTGGTAAAAATAACTATATATAATTTCTGATTATAAATTTACTTTATCCACTTTTATAATACTTGATCTAACTCTTAATGAATATCAATCAGTAAATAAAATTTTTCATGAAAATAACTTCACATGAAATGATTACTAGTAGTTAAATCAAGGACGCACAAGTTGTCACTTTAACTAACAGACTATAATAAAAAAACACATGTAAAATAAAAAGACTACTCATTTAAACCTTTGGAAAATGTATTCAGAATTAGTAAAATGTTAGCTTTACAAGCTTTAGGTGAACATACCATTCCCTGAGTTGTATCCTGTAGTGTGCTGCACTAGCTAACCAATCAATTTAAATTGACATTTTGCTAGAACAGGAGTATTTGGGGAATAAAAGATGAACACCCTTTCATCCTTACTCATAAATCAGTTCTGTTCTGTGCACAAAATGTAGAAAATCCGTTAGCTCAAGTTATTAAAATACAATCCTAGTAAAATAGCTGCGCTTTTTTCCTTTCCCCAATGTAAAGTCATAAAGAGTCAGCATAGTCATAAAAAGTGAGCATAAAGTATAAACCAAGAATGTTATTGTAATCACAATTGCTATAAAATACCACTTTATTACCCCCAAAACATAATTTTAATGTATGTTCTTTATGTTATAAACAGGAGATTGGCTAGTAGGACATTTACAATGAAAGCACATATAATTTTAAATAGCTCTTATTTGAATCTTTAAGGAATCTAACCAGTCCTTGTGAAAACAATCTAGAAAATATATTATATGGAGGAAGAGTGATAGGATTTTCCTTAATCTTGCTAGTGATTGTGTCTGCTAAGCAGAAGGGTAATGCGTGCTGAATGTTGACAACCTATTTGTGTTTTGCCTTATTATTTTAAGTTTTAACCCATTTCAGGAATTCATTCTGAGCACATCTTTCCTTACTGAAAGACATTCTTGGCCTTAAATAACTTTAGCTGTGTCTGTAGATGACCTCTCATTTGGACTTTCTAGCAGGATGATGTGGTGGTTTTTAAAAGATGTTCACCTATTACTTAATAGCCTTCCCCTTCAAAAGGCAGAACCCAACTCCTCTTGATCCTTAAGTGTGGGCGGTACTATGTGATTCGCTTCTAACCAATACAATATAGTAGAAATGACCGTTTGGTGTCTTGAGATTCAGAAATAAAAGACATTATTACTTCTTCCTATGCTTTCTATTGGATGTTCTTGTAGCTTCAGTGGATTGAGGACATCCAAGCAATCCTATGTCAGTTCTGTAACCTGCAGCCACAGCCATATGAATGGGCCATCTTGGAAATGGAAAACTCCAGTCTCTGTTACAATTCCAAGGTGCAGTCCAGCCACCCTCATGAAAGACCCAAATTCAGAACCATCCAAATGACCTCGTGGATTCTGAACTCTCAGAAACCATGTGAAATAGATATTTGTTGTTTTAAGTTTTGGAATCATTTGTTACACCAAGAATTACTTATTACAATCGTGCAACCCATAGGACATTTCAGTCAAGACTGGACACATATACAACAGCATTCCCCTAAGAATATGATACTGTATTTTCACTACTTTTTCTACATTTAGATATGTTTAGGTACAAAAATACTTACTCTTGTGTTACAACTGTAGACAGTAGTCAGTACAGTAACATACTGTACAGATTTGCAGCCTAGGAGAGATAGGCTACACCATATAGTCTTAGTGTGTCGTGGGCTATAGCATCTGGATCTGTGGAAGTACACTCTATGATGTTGGCAGAATGACATAATTGCCTAACAATGACAAATGAATGATTGTATTTTATTCAATCAACACTTAGAGATGAAAAAAATGAATCTTTCTTATCAAAGTCTAATTGAAATAAGAGTTATTAGATCTTCTCAGACAATAAAAAGACCATGCATCATTTTAACTGGTTACTTCCTTCTTGAATTACTTGCTATTTTAGGTTTGTATTTTGGTTCTATATATTTCTAAGTCTCCTTAGATATTATTATTGTCTTTTGTGCTGTTGTTGGATTGTTGATTTATGTAATTAATATTTGTAAATTCTCTCTTTCTTCCCCTGAAAATGCTTTTATTTCACCTTTATTCTTGCAAGCTACTTATATCAGGTATGGAATTAATGGTTGCCAATTGTTTGTGTTTAGTACTTCAGAATACCATTCCATTGTCATTTGTCTTCCTGTTTTTTCCTTCAGTCCATTGTCATTCTAATTTTAGTTCCATTTCAAATAATAACCTTGTTCTTTAACTGTCCTAAATTTCTTCTCTTTGTTTTTGATTTCATGTAGTTTTACCATGATGAGTCTAAGAATAGTTTATTGCATTCATCCTACTTTGGTTTCTCATGCTTCTTGAATTTCAGCCATTTTCTCTTCAAACATTACATCTGCTCAATCACATTCTTTTCCTATCCCATACTTAAGTCAGGTATTTTATTTAACTTGTCTTCTGGATTATTCATTGTCTTTACAGCTGTCTTATCTACTGTGAAATTTATCCACTAGATTTTTAACTTCATTTATGTTTTTTCCCCAAGGTCAACAATTATCATTTTACTTAAGGTGTCTTAATTATTTTATGTTTAAGCAAACTCATCAAGTTTTAGAGTCAGCAGTTTCTATGATGTTAAAAAAACACACACACTTGCATAAATACATTTAACATTATTTGAGGTTTTGTGTGAATATTTAATTTCCTAATCTGTGTGGAATGTATTCGTTTTTATGTATGAGGTAAAGTATGGGATTGATTTCATTTTATATGAATAATTATATTTTACCTCCATTTATTATAAAACCCTTCTTGTGGTCTATGATATGGCTGGCCAATTGTATTATGTATCAATATTTTGTCCATACAGGTATACATTTCTGGACTCATTCTATTTCATTGATAATTTAGTATACCATGTTTCAGAGAAACCCATTATGAATTATTATGGACCCTGACACCTTATAGCTAACATTCCCAGTCCTTATTGTTATTCAGAGGACTTTTTCTTGCTCTTGCTTTTTTAGACATTCATATGCACTTTAAAATTGCTTTACAGTTATAGATCAATTTGGAGAGAATTCCAACACGTACAATATTTTCCTTTCCGTAAACATGGCTGGCATATGTCTCCACTTATTTAGTTAGATTTTCTCCAATTCCTTCGACATTTATTTTTTATTTACTTTCTTTGTAAAATAAATGTAAAAATTAAAAAAAAATCATTATAAAATAGCAGATGTACACAGATTTTTTTCATTGCATTTTACTTATGTATATATTTTTAACATTTAAAATATATTTTTGTGGATACTCTGCTAAAAATTTAGGACTAAAGGAAAGCAAAACATAGTTTCTCTCATAAAAATTCTATACTCTAGGAGAAGTCCTGCATGGAAATATATAATTGCAATTAACATTTACAGTTGTTCTACTTCTGCAAGGTAATTTAAAAAATTATCAACTTTTTTTATGTTGAGATCTTTAAATGTTTTTGGTCATTTGGAAAAATTATTTCATATTTAATGAATAATAAGTTGGCGGATTATGTATTTACTGACAATATTTCTTTAATGTTCTTATAAATTACAAACAACTTCACTGGAAATCACACGTTGGAAATTATCTTTTCAATATCCTCAGTTGAATTTCATTTGATTTTTATCCCGTTGCATGAGTTTTCCTTTCTCCTTGCTTCAACACTTTTCAAAATATTTCACACCGTACTATCTTTACATTAGTTTGTTTGACAATTCAATGCATTCCTTAAATCTAGATTTGCTTTGGTAGGCATTTTTCTTGTTTTATGCTTGTTCAATGGCTGATGGATGTTTCCTTATGTCTAAAATGCTTTTCTTTTAGCTTCTTATTTATTTTTTTTTTTAAATCATGGCCTCATTCTTATTATCTCTTTTCTTTATAGGGATATTAATTATTCAACCAATATTGATTGGTTCCAGGTGTTCTCCATTCTATTTGTTACTATTTTCGATTTTTAAAAAATTGATTAACTTCCTGTGCATTCTGGAAGCTTTTCTTAGTTTTTAAATTATTGTTTTATGCATCAGTAATTCAATTACCTTCCCTATCTTATGCCCGCAATGAAGATTTTACACCCGCAGCAATTCTGGTTTTGTTGCATTGTCCACTTATCTCCATCTTTGTCTTCTCATGGTAGCCTTATGTTTAATAAATACAGCTGCCTTCTTGAAGATTTTCTAAAAATAAATACACCACTTTCTAAAAATGGTCTTCGTATGGCAGCATTCCTAATACAACTTGATAGTCATTCAGTTTTGCTTCTGTAGTAGAAACTATCTGCATTTCATTTTACCCATTTGTTATGGACCACAAGATTCTGACCTACATTTACTACTACCTATGTGTTTCAGGTAATAAAATACCCTGGCTTCTTTCTGATAATGTTCTTTCATTGGAATCCTTTTCACAAAATGACTAGAACTTGTTTAG
Organism: Macaca mulatta; assembly: GCF_049350105.2. Taxonomy (NCBI): domain Eukaryota; kingdom Metazoa; phylum Chordata; class Mammalia; order Primates; family Cercopithecidae; genus Macaca; species Macaca mulatta. The sequence continues at coordinate 62,294,616 of NC_133423.1, read as the reverse complement.
TTGTTGTTTAATCTGGAGATTGACATTGAAAACATTCTGTTCAAGCCCAACCTACATTTTATAGACAACTTCTATTAGTTCCAATTCTTATAGTATACTCTTTCCTCTACTCAAATTTGAAAATTCTCACATTTTTTAATGTACCTTGGTTAATGCTGTTCCTTCTTCTTTAAGTTCTAACTAAAACTTAGTAGGCTTTAAATAACAAATATTGATGCTCTTATGAGGATTTTTTTATCCTCTTTTTTTTGGTGATACTTTTTATCAGCTTATGCTTCTTTTTTAACTTCCTTAATGTTTTATGTCTTAATAAGATCTAAATCATCTTGGCTACTACCATATATTTGCAAATTCGTCAAAGAATTTGAGAACATACAGTACTAAATATTAAAAAACACTTACTGTGTAAGAGGATGAATGTCTTACCTCTATAAAATGCTAGGATATGATAGCCTATGCTGAGCTTCTACGGTTTGAAATAATATAAAATGCACTTATGCAAATTAAAAACATGTTTAAAAAATATTCATAGAAAGCATATAATTTCTGCTTAGAAAGCAGAGATACAAAATTTTGTAAATCCTTGTCATAAAACCTTGGCTAGTTATAAATATAACTGTATAATAATTCCTCACTCTAAAATAAAAGCATCAATGGATGGCCCAGCTCTATCTTATGTATGCATTTTTTCAATTTAATTGGACATGATGAATTTTAATTCCAGTAAACTGTGAAAACATGAATTATTTCATGCATTGTCAGTTAGAAAATTATAAAATTAAGGCCATTGTTTTATCTTTTTCTCTTCTCAACTTTCAAAGTTACTTCTGACATATCGACAAGAAGGCTTTCTTTTAAACATTCAAAATAATAAATATAGGGATAACTACTAATTATAACACCTTCTTGAATCCCTTTGCTTGTTATATTTGCTATCATAAGCTAAATACAATCTTGCTTACTTTTGTTTCTTTGGACGCCTTGTCATCTAAGGCACATATTAAACTGTAAATATTCTTTTATTTCCTGGAAACATTGGACAGTAAATTTTACTACTTTGACCTTTTTAATATTCTCCATTTTGACTGGTTGTCTGTTCCAATCATACTTCCTGGGATGGAAAACAGGGAAAGGTGGGTATGGCAAGCAAATCAAATTACAGAATACTGAAAAGGTCATCATGAGATGGCTTTAACTTCAGACAACAGAGAAGGAGGAAAAATATTTATAGTGTTTGAAAAATGAGTAAATATGATTTTGTACATGTGTAAACAAGTAACTAGTAAAAGCCAATGATAAGTGTGCTTTTCTTTATCCCAAATTTTAAAATATTTTTGGGCTTTGTCTGAAAAGTCACAAGGCATATTCTCACAGTAAATTTAATATAATTCATTCTAATTCCCATATATTTAATAACCTCAAAAGGAGATCTTTAGTTTATTAGTACACATAGTATTTAACAAAATAACAACTGTACAATAGTGTAAATTTCCATCTTTCCTTTCCATCCAGAAGATGGCTTAAAATATTGACTAGTAGACCCAGATGGAAGATGAACTTTATTTGGTTTATTTAGCCTTTCTGAAATTTCCCACAGCTCCGTTTATATTCCCCTTGCTATATGAAACTCAGAGGACCAATCTTTTCAATGTGCTGTTACTTTCATAGATGGATAACTTCTCAGATGTTAACTACACATAAATAAAAATCAATTGTACACATTAATCACAGGTGAAGTTTTTTCAAAACACTTGTCATTCAGTTTTGCTTCTGTAGTAGAAACTATCTGCATTTCATTTTACCCATTTGGTATGGACAAATAGAGACATCAGCTGAATGTTGGCAGTGAAATGATTGTAAAGCATCATACAGGTATAAACTGATATGTACAGTTGTGCTGTGAATAGATATCTAAAGATAAAAACTCTGCCTGTCTTATCAAACTATGGAAAAATATGATAGAATTTAATGACTTACTGATCATTAAAAACACTCCCTAAATTTTCACAATCAAATGAAATATTCAGTTACCTAGTACTGAGCTTAGCTGTCAATTCAGCCCATCATCTTCTTTTAAGGATTTATGTTGATCGGGCAGCCATCGTCCCAAGCATTGTTGGTGTCCATGGCAAAGTTGGGGGAGATGATAGGCCATGAAGCATGTCACTTTTATTCATAATTCTTTAGCCGGAGCTTGCTGATATATCCACCTGTATTATAGGGGGCAGGACATGAAATCTCACCATGTGGATAGAGGCAAGAAGTAGTAAATATTTCTTAGCTGTGTTAATAACTTCCTCAAGGGATAGTACTTGGGAAAATACATTATATACTTAAAGATAGGTTCACATTTTCATCCTGAACATTAGAGCCACACTTATTTTGAAATTTTCTTTTATTTTCTTTTGGATTTTAGCAAGAGCTGAAGGACCTGCAGTCATCTCCCCAAGAGTGGCCTTTGTGATTCATTAATAGATGAAAACTCTTTAAGTGAGTATGTCTGACTAGGGCACTGATTGTCCCAGAGGGTTAGCTTGAATAAATGTTCAGCTCTAATATCCCATCATTTATGTAAACTGCCTGAAGTGCACAACAAATATAACAAGATTATTAGCACATGTGACCTACATTATTTAGGAATTAATTCATCACAAGTTACAGAAACAGGACTCAAGATGCTTTTCAGCAAAAAATAAAATAATGTATTAAGATGATGTTAGTGTGGCTTGTAGAAAACAAGGATGATAATGAGTCTGGAGCTTAGATAAAAACTACCTAAGAAAGAAAATGTCATCAGAATCAACTCAGTCTTTTGTGTGGTTCTTTTGTATGTATGTTTTTCCCCTGCTCCTCTCTACTCCTCTCTTCCTTCTCCTCCTCTTCTTCCTCCTTATTCTTCTTTAATTGCACAAGACTTCTTTTTCTTAAGTGGTCAATGTGGTTGGATACTTTTTAAAAGAAAGTTTAAAAAACTTTTTTGAATGTCCTGAACATGAGGAATCAATTTCAAATTCAGTGTTGAGGGGCAATGTTCTAAATTAGATATTCTCTAGGAGAAGACCATGCTGAATGAAAGAGAGTAAGTTGGTGGTCATATTCAGGTTGAATATTTGCCCAGGGTTCCACCCATGACAGCCACATGAAAGAGGGTCATAAAGTAAAATGTGTACACCCCCTGCAGTGAGTTCAGCAAAGAAGGTTTAGGTCATGGACCGGTGTGGTCCCCACTCTATTACTTCATTGTGCACATTTTCTACTCCGCCGTTTAGACTACATGTGTTACGTTATTTACTGTCACATTATCAATATCTATAAGTGCCCAACACATATGAAGTAGTAAAAATATATTTATTGAATAAGTAGTAAAAACAAATATTTCTGAGAACATATAATTATTTTCAAATATCAGAAACTTACGAAATTTGTTTCCAACTGACCACTTTTAAGTATTTGCTCTAAAGTGAAGAAATAAAATTCCTTCTGTAGTAGATATAATTGGTTGTTTACCTGATATTTAGTTATTACTTCTTATTCTGTGTAAAATAATCCCAATTTTGTTCATCTGGCTCCTTGTGTCCTACAAAGACTTTGTAAATCACAGGAAGCTAACTTTATCCTTCTGTCCAGAGGTGGCTCCTGACCAATCTAAACAATCATACTTGTCTGTAATTGATACAGAAACAGGCTAAGTTGAATCAGGACATAGAAGAGAATACTCTCAAGATACACATCAGTCGTTAAAGGTAGGTACAAGTCCTATACTGACTTGATCTATATAAAGAAATAACTTTAATCTCTTGGCTATGAGAGAAGTTTCATTTTTTTCCACCCTAGATATGAAAAGAAAAAAAAAAAGGTCACTTGCCCTAGGTTCTGCTAATAGCCATCTTGCAAACATGAAAACAGTAAGACTGAAGGAAGACTGGCATGATAAATAAGGTGAAAATCTGAGAAACAGAGCTAGGACTCAGTTTCACCACACCTGGCACTGGCCCTTCCTTTGAATATCCTGCTATATGGGATAATGTTGTCATTTTTCTCAGAGCCAATTTGAAAAAGGCTATTTGTTACTCATAGCTGAAGGAAAACAAATGAATACATTATCCCTAAATGTATCTTTGCCTTTAACTGTGAGCTATTTTAAAAAATAAAATGGCCGCTTATAACACCTAAGTGTATTAAAATATATATTAAATTCCAAATGTAAATTTATTCTACTTAGCTTTATTACCAGCTTTCAAAGTAGTTGTTCATTAATAGTATAATAAAAGAGAAAAAAAAGGAGAAAGAAAAGGGGAGAAAAAGAATGTATATTTATCTACCATTTTCCACCATAAAAGTTTGACTAGCCAAATTGTAAATGATCCTTGTCTCTTAATATAATTAATCTGTATTCACTTAATTAGTCTTTGACTCAGATTACTATATGTATTTCAAAGTAATTGAACAGAGTTTTACAAGCCTTATAATTCAGGCTTTTATTATGTCAGGCATCTGTTCTCTCTAATTATTTCATCTTAATTGTTTTTGAATAGTCCACTCTTCTCTAGAAAACTATGCATCTTTTAGGCATTTTTAGTATTTCAGGATGACCATCAAAAGTGCACTTTATGACTTCTGTTTCTAAAAGTATCTACAGTGAAATGGACTATTTAGAAAAATATCATTTAATAAAGTGTGAAATAGGTATACAAGAGAAAAAGTACAGATTTACTATCATCTGAAACAGCCTATAGAATTGTCATTAAAATGGACTTCGGTGGCATGCACTCTTCCATTTATTGGCAGGCTAGAAGTGTGAAGCAAACGTTGTTTAGTACAGTCCATATCCCTAATCACTGCGAAGTATACAGCAATGAAAACCTTTATCTTAAAACGTGTTTGCACCCTAAAATTGGAAGGAAAAGCTAAGTAGTAGACACTTTAATATTGTGATGAAGAAACATTATAGGGCAATTCTAAAGGCTGTACAAGATTGCAGGGCAGAGTTGGGCAGCTTTAAAAAAAAAAAAGAAAAAACACGAATTGAGATTACAGAAAGAACTGAGGCAGGAAGAAAGTACTTGCCCAGAGTGGAGGGCAGTCAAGACTCTGAGGTTATGTCCCCCATGGCAGACCTTGGATATCTCAAGTGACTTCGATAACAATTTAGTTCCCTTAAGATACAGAACTTCCATAATTAAAAGGGACTAATAATTGTATTCTAAAATACTGACTTAATTCAGATATAAAGTAAAGGATAACTGTGATATTTCTTCAGGAGTAACCACTTGTCTGAATGTTATAAACAACCAGATAATCATTTTAAAAAGTGTTTAAACAGTATTTGTAAGTATGGGAAACATTAGTTACATGTAGGCCTTTGAAAAACAACTATATATATGAAATAATCTAATATGAACTTTTATTTTTATGTTTTAAACTGACAAAAATAAAGTCACATGATTATGTTTAAAGTTTTGGACAACCACTTTATTACCATCTTAGCTACTTAAAATATGACCTTGATGCTTAAATTGCATGTTTAATAAAATGTTTCTTCTAAATATCATTTAATGAATTATTATTTTATAAGATTTTGTACTAGGGGGATTTTCTAGAAAAGTATTCAACTTTTCATAACAAAGATGACTCATCATTTTGTATTTATTGTGCAATGCATTCTTCATATTTGACCAGGCAGTAGAAAAATATAATGGGGACTGATGGAATAGCTGGAATCATGTTGCCTTTTATACAAAGAACTTTTAATCTCATGACTTACAAATAAGTTGGCCACAAGTTTTATTAGACAAGAATGTTGCTCCCAAATTATTTTGTCTTTTACTCAAATACACATTAAAATCTAATTGTATTATGTTGGCTGTTATGTTATTGCTTCTTTACAACAAGGAAGTTTTCAAAAGAGAAAAAAGTATAATGGAGTGTGTATATACTTACCAAATGTGGACAAGCAATAATGTGTAATGTACAATATGATACATGGCCAGTTTTATCATATTAGGAACACTTCTGATGTCCTCATATAACTTATTTTTTTAAATGTTGAGCTTTTTAAAGGTCTGTATATTTAGCAATCTGGTTCTACTGTCAAGGGAAAACCCTTATTTATGAAAAACTAATAAACTTAGGATAAACATAATTAATTTTATTCTATAAGACATATTTTGATTCTGATTTAGACATAACCACCTGTTAAACTTCTTATTTCTTGAAATTGTTTGATATTCAAAATCAAGAACTTTGAGTTTCCCTTTTCTGACAAGATTCTCTGAGCTTCCCACTCTCTACTGCCTTACTCTATTGTATTTTCTCTTCATCATTATGTTTAATACCTTTGAATTTCTCCTATCTCCTCCTTTAAATTTTTAAAGGTCCTCAATTGCTTTTATTTATATTATTTCTAGTGCTACCATGTTCCATTTGTAATGCATTCTTCACTCTACTGTTAGATTAAACTTTCTAGTGAAAAACTTACGCTTATCCTGCTTTCTGTGAAAAAAACTCTCACTGTCTCCCTATTTCCAGTGGAATGAGTTAGTTTCTTTAAAGCAATATTTAAGGTGCCCCATCATCAAGTTCCTCCCATCAGCTCAACTTTGTTCTTCACTTTACGCAAAACTATGCTCCAGACAAAGTGAACCATTCACATTTTCTCACGCTTGTGTTACAGCCTTGTCAATCTTACCCTACGTTAATCTCTTCATTTATTCTTTGTTATGACTATTGAAATTGTTCTTATCTGTAAGGCAAAACATAAAGGTTACCTTCAAGAAAAATATCTTCTAATCTTACTTCAAAGGGTGATTTTGCTCTTGTCTAAACTATCTATGATTTACCTGTACTTCCCTTAAATACTTGTTATAGACTTATTTGTATTAAAAATCTATGCAATATTATTTCATCATTCATATTAAAATGTTACTTTCTTCAGGGGATAAATTAGACCTGCTTGTGTCATCTTGGGAAATCCTGTAATGCTAAAATAACATCTATGTTATATGATTAATATTAATATTTTAATGTACCCTGAGATTTACTAAAATTATTTTATATAACAAAATATTTGCTAACTGAAAAATGTAATTTCCAAAATTATTCAAGGGAAAACATTTCACTTAAGATATTCACTAGTACTATTTAGAACACATAATCTATTAATCAATGTATTTCTCAAAGACATGAAAGTAAATAAATGCTATCGTGTTTCTATTATGATGTACTTTCTGAATATTTTATGACATATTCTTATTCTGGTCTACTCTTCTAAAATGCTAGTTCTGTTTTCTTTTAATTGTCTTACATTCTCAGAATGTGGAATGCACATAACTAGAATTACTGCTTATTATTTTAAAGACATTTGTCAGGAGGAAGACTTCCAAACAGATCTGTGTGCTTTTTGCTGATGCTTTCTGAATAGTTAGCATAGTCCTTGGCACATAATAAACATTCGATATTCACTGATTAAATGGAGGAATGAATGAATGGCTACATGAATGAAAATGTATAAACACATAATGGTCTGAATGTTTCTAGGAGTGCTTTAGTGATTTCACTTGCTATAATTTCACCTGGCACTGCACAGTTTGAACATTTTATGTAGTGTAGTAGTTGCAACTGTGAATAAAGGTCACATTGAACCTACTTCAATGACATTTTACTTCACAAAGAAGAAGAAAAAGGATTTCATTATAAATATAATCTCTGCAGTTTAAAATTCATTTTGTGAATCTTAAAATTATGTCACAATGACATTTAGCACATGGATATAGTTGGAATTATAAACAGATTCATTTTCTAAATTTAAAAATGCTTTTTATAGCTATGTCCTATGTCCTAATATCTGAATTTCTTCTCTAGAATATATATAATTATTTCAAAAACATTGCATGTATCACTGAATTAATATTGAATAGGCAAGTTGCCTTTCCATTTAAATGACCTTTATTAAAGGATGTATGTCATGCCCAAAGCCTACTCTGAGATATTCTTTATGACCAGATCATCATGTTTGTTGCTACCTGAAATTTCTCTGTGGACCATAGATGACTAAGTGAGGATAGCTGTATAACTAAAAGGTAGTCAATGTATAGGCTGACTATCAACCCATAAGTTGGTACAATAGCTCCATCCGAGATAAATTCCTTAGGTTAATGCTAGGCAATTAATCTTATAATTTCTTTTTTGTTTGTTTGTTTTTTTGAGATGGAGTCTTGCTTGTTGCCCAGGCTGGAGAGCATTAGTGTGATCTTGGCTCACTGCAACCTCTGCCTCCCGGGTTTAAGCAATTTTCCTGCCTCAGTCTCCAGAGTGGCTGGGATTACAGGCACGCACCACAACACCCAGCTAATTTTTTTGTTTTGTTTTGCATTTTTGGTAGAGATGGGATTTCACCATGTTGGCCTGGCTGGTCTTGAACTCCTGACCTCATGATCTGCCCACCTCGGCCTCCCAAAGAGCAGAGATTACAGGCGTGAGCCACCGCACCTGGCCATCTTAGAATTTCTTTTTCCGGATTTACTATATTATTTTATGATAGAAGAATCACTCTAAAATCTCAGTGGTGTAAAATAACAATCAAGAATGTTTTACTCATGGTACATATCCATTGTGGTTGACTGTAGATTTGTTCCAGGTGTCTTCAGTTCAGGAGACAGATTGATAGAGAAGCCTCTGTTTGAACATTGTCAATCTCCTGGTTGAAGGGAAATGGACATAGTAAACAACATTCTGACTTATTGAAGCACCTACCTGGGCATGACACACACCACTTCTACTCACATTACATTGGCCAAGCGAGTGGCATGATATAGGTGTGGTCAAGATAGCAGGCATGTGCAGTTTTTCCATAGAGTGGCCCATAGAAGAGACATGGTATGTCGTGATAGTGAATATTTAGAAAATAATACAGTCAACCACCTTGTCCCTTGAGAGTTTGAACTAGAGTGAGCAGCATCACAAGCTTAAATTACCACAAGCATAAGGAGAAAACAGCTGAGCCACAAAAGTGGCAGATCAGGAAAGGAGAAAGCAAAGCATGCCTGGGGCGGTGAGGTAGCTCATCTCTGCAGCCAGAGAAGGCCTGGGTTGTTCTCTCTTGTTATAGATATACAGGGAAAGCTGACTTGTTTTCACTGAAGGTGTGCTCTTCAAACTATGTCCTATATTTTGTTATGCCTTCAGTCATAAAAATGAGCCTCCCTTGCTTAATGTTCATTCAGTGGCCATTTCTTCAAACACAAAAGAGTCTGTCATCTAACAAGAAAGCAGTAGTGAAGTTTTGTGGTTTTTTCCTCTTCCTTTAAAGAAAATAACTCTCAAATAATTAGAACTCAAATTAATTCAACAGCTTATATGAGTATATACTTTTTAATTTTTAGAATGTATGCATGCTTTGTTTAAATAAAGGAAAATTTAAGTTAAGCAGTTTGATGACAGAAAACACAGAAAAAGCATAACTGCTGAAGGGTTCTATTTGACTAATGCAGTCTTGGACTTTAGAATGTGAAAACTGTTTATCTGCCAGTTTCCTAATGGGCATGTTATAGGCATCAGGTTAATATAAAACTAAAAGATGTGTATGTATGTGTTTGCATAGGGGCGAGTGTGTGGGGTGGAATTGACTTATTTGTTTATTTTTATTTTTTTGTTCTCTTCCACAGATGGTGATGTTAGAATTGGCTTGTTTAAATGACAGGTAGAACTATCTTATATACCTTTATATATATTACAAATTGTAATTACCAAAATAAACTTATAAAACAAAAATATTTTGTATTTTTATTATTTTACTGCTACTTTCCTCTTTACAGCACATTGTCTTAAGAGCAAAATCTCAGTTTATAATTTCATTTTTACTTTTTCTGCCATTTCCAGCTTTACAATATTTGCAACATATCATAATCTTCTTATATTGGTGAATTTTTACTAATCACAGATTTATAAAAGTATGCATTAAAAAAACATGATGAATAATGGCTAGAAGCTTATCCAAATTAAATATTGACATGAAAATTTATATTTACTTAAAAATATTAGTAAATATTTCATATGATACTTTATATATCCAGATACATTGGATTGTATAATTATCTAAAATAAAGTCATGCCATATGATTCAATGGAATTATAGTGAAATAAGCTCATTTTATCCTAAGGCAGAGTAGACTCTCTCTCCACTCCCCCAAGAAAATACTGGTGTTAATGATAAAATGACAAGCATTTGTTTGTCTATAGCTTTATAGTTGGTTATTTGTGAGGAAAACCTCGGATTTGATTTTGTTGTTTTTATCCACCTGAGTGCATTGTTCACTCAACAAATATGTCCATAGGCTTGAGCATGAAAGTGAATGAGAGCTTGTCTCTGCATTGAGAGTGTGCCTAGTTGACTGGAGAAATGTTCCCAACCTCAGGACCCATCAGAGAAAGTTATACTTAATACTATGCTACACACTATTTTACCAACTGCCACTTGGATTCATGTGTCTATGGCCTGGCTCACTTAATAAGAGGAAGACCACACTGGCAGTGGAACTTGAAAAAACAATGAAAATAAATTGTTGTTACGGAACTTCTTTAAGATTACTCAGAAAATATTGCTCACTGTTTATGCCATGAAATCGGTAAGGTGAAAATGTTAACTACGAACAGAGAAGATGGGGAAACATGGAAGGAAGTTTGATATGAAATGGAGAGACAGAAATACAAGAGGGGAAGTAGAAAGACAACAAGAAAATCATCTTTGTCTCAGGCACAGGAAGGCAAAAAGGCCGGAGGGACAAAAAGTAAAAGAAAGAAAAAAACATAGAAAAAGTGGAACACATGCAAGGGGAAGGAACTCACCTTCTGTGGGCTTCTGGTGCATGAGCCACTGTGCAGGAAAGTTTAGTGGGATGAGCCGAAGGGCCATCATTCAAATCCTGGCAGGGAAGGTTTTGTGAACTTTCAGAACAGCAGAATTTATCCTACAGACGAAATGGAAAAGAAATCAATACTGTGGAGAAAATGGGCTGATTGCAAAGCAGGGAAAGTCTAATATATATTTTCCCATTTTATTTAGAAAGAAAATGACACTAAAATAAGAATGCACCAATTTCAAAATATTCTCAAGTGTAACAAGTTAAAAATTAAGCGTGGAGGCCGGGCGCGGTGGCTCAAGCCTGTAATCCCAGCACTTTGGGAGGCCGAGGCGGGTGGATCACGAGGTCAGGAGATCGAGACTATCCTGGCTAACATGGTGAAACCCCGTCTCTACTAAAAATACAAAAAAAACTAGCCGGGCGTGGTGGCGGGCGCCTGTAGTCTCAGCTACTTGGGAGGCTGAGGCGGGAGAATGGCGTGAACCCGGGAGGCGGAGCTTGCAGTGAGCCGAGATCACGCCACTGCACTCCAGCCTGGGAGACACAGCGAGACTCCGTCTCAAAAAAAAAAAAAAAAAAAAAAAAAAAAAAATTAAGCGTGGAGTGAAAAAGTGGCAAATAAATGTGAGAGTTAAAATATTTTAATTTAAAGATGATACTTTTCAGTATTATGGACACATTTAAATCATTTATGGGGAAGGAAGTTAATAAGCATTAATTAAAAGTTACATAAGCATGGATAATTATGAGTCCTATAACGAGGACATTAAATGTTTAAGGAAGTTAGAAAATCAATGAAATGAGTAAATACACAGTTGAAAGGAAAGAATGGATTGTCGAGGTGAGTTGAGGGGAGGGGACAATCTTTGGCATGGGACAGGTACAGGTTAGAAACTCCAACCATTCTCTTAACTATTTGTTGCTGGGAATACTATTTAACCTTAGTAAGATTACTCACATTCTGACTTTTCTTTTAGTGGGAATAATGATGTCACTTTAATGATTAAATAAAATAATGTATGAAAAGTGCCTAGAGCACTAATTTTCACTAAGTTGACTCTGCATTAGAGTTACTATCTATGGTCTCACAGATCAAGTACATCACAAGTTCATTATTCATATAGACCCAAATGCAGCAATCCTACTATATTTGTTTTTATTTTCTGAGCAACAATGTTAACATGGAGTAAAAGGAAAGGAAAAAATGAAGTAACATCTGCTAAAATAAAAACTAATTAGTATCTTGAACTCTAAACACTTTGGAAAATAAAACTTTCTATGAAAAAAGGGAAAGAAAAGAAAATATATAAAGCAACCAATAATTAAATTGTCTTAGTATAATATAGAATGGAAGAGGAGAAAATTACCAATAATAAAAGTATACTGTGTTTTGAAATACAAAAATGAATGCCTCAATAATTTTGAGATATGCATTGGGAAATGAATTCTTACTAATAAAATTCAATCTGCAGAAGTGTTTAAAATAAACAAACATACTCTGATTTCTCTTAAGATTGTATAACTCTCTTTAAGGGAAGTAACTTTTATCACAAACTTTATATATATGCAGTCATGTACACACATATAATAATGTGTTTAAAGTAATTAAGTAATATCAACAGTCATTAAAAAAGGTAATAAGGCTAGGTGAGTGGCTCATGCCTGTAATCCCAGCATTTTGGGAGCCTGAGGTGGGTGGATCACTTGAGGTCAGGAGTTCAAGACCAGCCTGGCCAACATGGTAAAATCCCATCTCTACTAAAAACACAAAAATTAGCCAGGCATGGTGGTGCAGGTCTGTAGTCCCAGCTACTCAGGAGGTCGAGGGAGGAGAATTGCTTAAACCCAGGAGGCAGAGGTTGCAGTGAGCTGAGATCACACCACTGCACTTCAGCCTGGGCAACAGAATGAGGCTCTGTCTCAAGAAAAATAAAATGGTAATACAGCCAAATATGAACACAAAGTGAAAAATAAAACTAGAAATTCCAATCTTTCAAACAACAAAATTCAAGATGGCTTTTTAAAATATACATAAGAAAGACATGTATGCACTTAATGAATAGAGAAATGCCACAGTAGAATTATTAAAAAGGAAAGAAAACAAAAAATGGATTTCAAAGTGCCATAAATGGCTCCTGAAGTCCAATACTTCATTGTACTTAATGTTAGGTAATATAACGTGAGAAGTTAATTTCTCAAGAAAGGCAACGCCATTGATGCCACTTTTCTAACCAGGTATTCCATAACAGACTTGCACTCATATTTTCCTCCTCCTCCTACTCCTCACCATCATAGTTATTCTATGTTAGACGCTGTTTCTGGGGGGTTACATGGCTCATCTCATTTTCACCTTCATTTAGCAACAAAGCTCTGAGACCAACACAAAGTTTACACATCTTTCATGTGATAAAACTAATATAAAAAATGAGATGCTTTTGTCTAACATTAAAATAATAAATTTTTTGTTTAGGAACCTCCGTATGTTTTTCTATAATGACTATACTCATTCACATTCCCACCAACTATGCACAGGGTTCTCTTTTCTCCACATCCTTGCCAAAATTTATCTTTCGTCTTTTTGATAAAAGCCATTCTAACAGATGTGAGGTGACATCTCATTGTGGTTTTTATTGGTATTGCCCTGATTATTAGTGTTGAACATATTTAAAATATACATGTTCACCATCTGGATGCCTTTTTGGAGAAACATCTATTCAGGTCCTTTGCCTAGTTTTTCATCTGGCTGCTTGGTTGCTGCCGAGTTACTTGAGTTCTTCTTTTTTTTTTATTATTATACTTTAAGTTCTAGGGTACATGTGCACAACGTGCAGGTTTGTTACATATGTACACATGTGCCATGTTGGTGTGCTGCACCCATTAACTCGTCATTTACATTAGGTATATCTCCTAATGCTATCCCTTTCCCTTCTCCCCACCCCACAACAGGCCCCGACGTGTGATGTTCCCCTTCCTGTGTCCAAGTGATCTCATTGTTCAGTTCCCACCTATGAGTGAGAACATGCGGTGTTTGGTTTTCTGTTCTTGCGATAGTTTGCTGAGTTCTTTATGTATGTTGAATATTGACCCCTTATCAGATAGATAGTTTGCAAATATCTTCTCCCATTGTTTATGTTTCCTCTTTGTTCTGTTGATTGTTTCCTGTGCTGTGCAGATGCTTTTTAGTTAGGTGCAATTCGGTTTGCTGTTTTTCCTTTTGTTGCCTGTGTTTTTGGGGTCAGAGCCACACAATTATTCCCTATAGGAATATCAGGAATGTTCTCCATATGGTTTAGCTGTTTCCCCACCAAAATCTCATCTTGAACTGTAGTTCCCATAATCCCCACAAATAGTGAGAGGGATCCTTCGGGAGGTAATTGAATCATGGGGACAGTTAACCTCTTGCTGTTCTGGTGATAAAGTGAGTTCGTTCTCATAAGGTCTGATGGTTTTTAAGAGACTTTTTCCCCTTTTGCTCTTCTTTTCTCCTTGCAGCCATCATGTGAAGAAGGAAATGTTTGCTTCACCCCTGTCATGATCATAAAGCCTCCCCAGCCCTGTAAAACTGTGAGTTAATGAAACCTCTCTCCTTTATAAATTACCCAGTCTCAGCCATGTCCTTATAGCAGTGTGAGAACAGTGTGATACAATTTGCCTCTGTTTTCTTCTTGAAATGTTACAGTTTCAAGTCTTTCATTTAAGTCTCTAATCCATTTTGAGTTGTGTTTTGTATGTGGTATGAGATAATGGGCTAATTTCATTCCTCTGGATATTCAATTTCCCCACACTATTTATTGAAGCGACTGTTTTTTTTTTTTTTTTCCCAGTTGTGTGTTCTTGATACCTTTGTCAAAAATCAGTTTCCTGTAAAATATATGCACTTATTTCTGGACTCTTTATTCTGTTCCATAGGTCTATTATTCTATTATTATTGGTTTATATGTCTGTTTTTAGGTCAGTACCATGCTATTTTGGTTACTACAACTTTGTAGCGTATTTTACAATTAGGTAGTGTAATGTCTCTAGCTTTGTTCCTTTTGATCAAGATTATTTTGACTATTGGGGTTTTATTATGGTTTCACATAAATTTAGAATTGCTTTTCATATTTCTGAAGACAATATCATCATATGATCCAGAAATCCCACTTCTGGATATATATCCAAAGGAAATGAAATCAGTGTATCAGCACTCCCATGTCCATGGCCACATTATCCACAATAGTCAAAATATAGAATTTGCTTAAGTGTCCTTCAATGGATAAAGAAAATGTAGTACCTATATACAAAAGGATGATAATAAAGATGAATGGGTAAAGAAAATGTAGTACATATATGTAACAGGATAATAATCAGCCTTGAAAAATAATATGCTGTCATATGATACAGTATGGATGACCTGTTAGGACATTATGCTAAGTGAAACAATCCATGCACATAAAGACATATACAGATATACCGAGAGAGTGCATGCATGATTTATTGTAAGGAATTGGCTCACAAAATTATGGAGGTTAAAAAGTCCCACCTCTGCTATCTGCAACCTAGGGACCCAGGAAAACTGGCACCATAGTTATGAAAATCAGCGTACTGATGTTCATAAAATCAGAGTACTGATGCTCTCAGTGGAGAGCAGGAGGAGATTGCCATGTCCTAGCTAACGAGTCAGGCAGAGAGAGAGAAGTCCCCTCTCTTGTTCTGTTTGTTTTGTTCAGGCTCTCGGTGGACTGGATGGTGCTCAATCACATTGGGGAAGAAAATCTGCTTTACTCAGCCAACCTATTCTAAGGCTATCGTCATCAGGAAATATGCTCACAGACACACCCAGAAATAATGTTTAACCTGGACACCCATGTCCCAATCAAGTTGGCATATACAATTTACCTTCACAATAACTCTTCTATTTGTACTCCTTTCAAATGACTTTGGGGATCAAAAAACTGTGATCAATATTATTCAAGCAGTTTGCCAACATGATCTTAAATTAGAAGTAAAAACCTCTTGCAGTGTGAAATATATTTAATCATATACCAGCCCAGAGTTACTTACTCATCCTAGCTCCTACTATGTAAAAATTGATAAACGGTGTCAGCATAGGCATAAATGGAGAGAGAACAGTGGAGTTTTCAACATTTTATCTTTAACAAATAAAAAGTTCCCCTGTGTGAAATATTTTCAGCTGATCAAAAGTTTAGTAGACTCTGTTTGAGGAACAAAACTCTATCCCAGAATTTGAGACTGAACTCTCAGTACAAATGATTAAACTATGTAATAAACCTAACATTTAAGTGGAGTACTAAGAGATGTTGAGGATATGCACACTTTTCATTTTCATCTGGAAATTAAATTAAATAAACCATGAAAAATCTCTATGTTTTCTCTTTCATATATATGCTTCCATTTCTTCTTCATATAAAGTCTGTTTTTTTCTTTAAAATACTGTTCAGTGGTTATTCTTAGAGCACATCTTTAATCTCTTATATAAATATTTAAAAAATGAGGTGTAACTCTCATCTACCACAAAGAAAAAAAACATAAATATTTTAAAAAGCTTATCTGTAGCACAAACTAGAAGTGTTTGAGCATAGACACAGCTTAGGTATATATAGCTAAATAGCTCCAAGCAAACAATATCGGAGGATATTTCTTCATAGTTAGAAAGGAATTTGATCCAGGAAATGATGTTTTGTTTGAAAAATCATTAGCATCATTAGATAATTCACTTGCTAATAAATCATCCCTTTCCATTTTTAAGTGATTAAAAAAAGATATTTCCTTATATTGACCAAAAGCCATTTGGATTTTCAATATTGTACAATGCACAAGAATTCTTTTTAATTTTATAAAAAGTAATACAGGCTTTAAAACTATTTCCAGAAATATCTCCTTTGACCTCATTTCTCCACTATATTCTCTTCTTTATAGATAAGCTTCTTGAAAGGGTATTCTTGCTTCTTATTTCCCCTTTATTTCTTACGTCCCCAGAAATCTGTTTTCTGCTCCTGTCCCTCCAAAGGAACTACTTATTCTAAGGACATGAAAGAAATCCAAATGTCTAATTTGCTAGATATTGTCCTTGCTAGTATGAATCAATTTTGATATTTGCTATCTCTTTATTCTGAATAGAATTTATTCCATTACTTTATTTGACAGTATTGTCATCCATCTTTAGTTAACTCATGGAGTTACTAAACAGAGTTAAATAAATTAACTCTGAAATATTGATAGAAAGTAAAACACTTTGAATGTCAGGAGTAAAGAAGAAATAGTAGAGATATGAAGAGGCTGTGGTAATAGAAATGGAAAGAAGTCTAATTTCAGCTCAGTATATTCTATTTTCTCCAAATCCCCAATGAAAGTTGATATCACACCATATACAATATATAGAGCTCAGAATGCAGTTATTTAATGCCAGATGTACTAGTAATAAATAATAAGAGCCATATATTTCTATTTCCATACTATTGTCTCTGGAACAATTCCCCAAATTAAATACTTGCACTTAATCTTCATATCACAGTTAGTTTCTGAGGGAACCTAAACTAAACTTTATATAAGTGAAAAAAAAAATGATTGGGTATTTGCCAATCTTTGGTATGTGGTTTTATTTCTTTAATTTAAAAATATTTGTATTTATTTTGAATTTTTATTTATTTGATTTTGATGTCTAGTGGTTTACTAGTGATTTATTAGTGGTTATAGTGGAATAAATTAGGCAATATATGGAAATTATAGAATGCAATTAAAAATAACATACTTATCAAAATTATCACTATCATAAGTTGTATTGAAATGAGCAAGAGATCCAAAGGATACTAGATTCTTTCAGACCATTGGTGATGACTTCTTATGACAAATAGCACAGGTAGTCTTTGTCTTCTGTGTTTCTTTTTCTTCTATGAGAAAATGTTTAAATATCATTTTATTTCTACACTAAAAAAGAGCAGTAAATCTTTAATACATTTGAAAAACATGAACTACATGAAACAGGATCTTGAATCCCTCAGTTGGGAAACACAGTCCTTAAAGGATGAGTCTGCAAGCAAGGAATAGGAAGATACTTGAGGCAAAACACCGTTTCATTAGGTATTAGCTCTGTGACTCTGGCCCATTCGAACTTGAGCTTCTCAGCTGCAAAACAGTCACAATAATAGTGTGCATTTTGAAGGGTTATTAGGAGATATAAATGAGATAATATATAAAGTACTTAATAAATACTTGCTTTAGTGAGCTCTCATTAAATCTTAGCTGCAGCTATTGCTACTATTTAAATAATTATTACTTGCAATATCATTATAAATTATCATTATTAATAAACTTGTGATATCATTATTAAGTATTATCATTATTAATAAAATATAGGTTAGAAATCAGGAAAGAAATTCAATCATCCTAACTATTGTGGAATATAAAAAAGTAGAAGCCAAAGCGAAGTCTTTGGTCCTTAAACCAATGCTAACTCGAGAATTACAATTTGGGTCCTGATACCGCGTCTTAGTCAGTTAAGGCTACTATTAACAACCTACCATAGCCTCAGTGGTGCATAAACAATAGACGTCAGTTTCTCAGTTTTGGAGGCTGAAAGTTCCAGATCAGGGTACCAGCACTGTAGCATTCTGGTGAGAGTCCAGTTCCATGTGCAGACGGATGATTTATTTTTCTTTTCTTTCTTTCTTTCTTTTTTTTTTTCTATGGAGTTCCCCTCTTGTTGCCCAGGCTGGAGTGCAATGGCGCAATCTCGGCTCACCGCAACCTCCGCCTCCAGGGTTCAAGTGATTCTCCTGCCTCAGGCTCCCGAGTAGCTGGGATTACAGGCATGTGCCACCACGTCCAGCTAATTTTGTATTTTTAGTAGAGGCAGGGTTTCTCCATGTTGGTCACGCTGATCTCGAACTCCCGACCTCAGGTGATCCGCCCGCCTTGTCCTCCCAAAGTGCGTGAGACACCTCTCCCGGCCCCGATTTCTAATTGTATGGCCACATGGCGAAGGGCAAAGAGGCAAGCTTTCTTTTGGGCTTTTATAAGAAGAACACTCATAATACTAATTAAGAAGCGCTCCTCCCTCGTGATCTCATCTAATCCTAATTGCCTTCCAGAGGCCCCAGTTATAAATACCCACACATTATGGAGAAAGCTTTCAATATATGAACTGGCCGGCAAACTTTCAGTCCATTGCACTATATAAAGCACTGGAGGGTCACAGATGAATTCAGGATATTTTCCAAAGCAAAGAAATTCACATCATCCTGCAAAAGTAGGGCCTAATAAATATATGTTACGATTTTATGTGTTACATGCTTTTGAAAAATAGAAATATATTTTGGAATATGTGTATCCATAAATATGAAGACAGTTTTGTTGTCTTAAAATTTTCTAGGGCATTTTAATATGCAATATCTTATTGACATAAAAATGTCTCCTATTGTTTAAAATTGTTCAAAGATCATTAATTATCGTCACATAAGAACTGCTGCTATATACCACAATCATTGATATGTGTAATAGATATAAGATATTTATATCTACTACGTATATAGTAGACATAGATCTCATATATATCTTAACACATACAAGATATTTATATATCTTTATTTATTATTTTGTATACATGAAATAAGTTTTTATATCTGGACAAGAGAACTAGGAGGGTGCGACCATAATGTTCTTCAGATAAGATACTAGTGCACTGTCAGTGGCTTCCAATAATTGTTTGTTTGTTTGTTTGTTTATTTATTTCCTTGAGACAGAGTTTTGCTGTCGTTGCCCAGGCTGGAGTGCACTGGCACGAACTTGGCTCACAGCAACCTCTGCTTCCTGGGTTCAAGTGATTCTCCTGCCTCAGCCTCCCAAGTAGCTGAGATTACAGGTCCCTCCACCATGCCCGGCTAATTTTTTTGTATTTTTAGTAGAGACAGGGTTTCACCATATTGGCCAGGCTCATTTGAACTCCTGACCTCAGGTGATCCACCCACTTCGGCCTCCCAAAGTTCTGGGATTACAGGCGTGAGCCACCACGCCCAGCCCCAAGAATCTTTAATACTGAACCTGAATTATTTGTAAAATCTGAACATCATTCTTCCCTAAGAAGAGAAAAGACTTTACAAATAATATCCTGATTTTAAAACAATGCTTTGTACTTGGACAACCTCGGTTCAAATCTTTGTTTATTTATTAGTTAAGTACAACAATTTTCTTGACCGTGGTAATGTTATTTAACTCTGCTTTTTTTTCCTTCTATAAAATGGAAATGATAATATTATTTACTACTAACGACTGTTATGCTAATTATATATATATATATAGGTATATATGTGTGTGGATAGATATACATACATATTGAAACTGGAGAGGTTCCTTTGTCCCCTTGGCAGGGCATGTGGTGGGGGTCTGCTTTCCTCGATGTCCTCTCAATGTCCGGTGGCTTTTCATCTTCTGCCGATATTTTCATCTTGTAGTCCAGCAGCTTCTGTTTCTGTCTTGCTAGGGTCTCGGGTTTTTATAGGCCCAGGATGGAGGTGTGGCGGGCCAGAGTGGTCTCGGAAAATGCAACCTTTGGGATGGAAAGTAGGAATGCCTGTCCTCACTTAGGTCTGTGGGGGTGGGCCTTAGCTAGGGACCTCGCCCTCTTCTACCCAGCCCTTCCCTTCCCGGCTTCCCTATCATTTAAAGAGACCATGATCTTCCCTTCCCAGCACGCTTATATCAATATGTAAAGAGAGAGATCTACATAGATAGATACATAGGTGGATAGACAGAGAAAGACAGAGAGAGAGAGGTGGAAGGGGCACCGACTCACTAGACATATTTTTATTTGATATTTCAATCAGTTTATTTGATATTTCAATCAGTTTATTAATATAGTTAATGTGTGTATATTTCAATCAGTCACTACTCTAGATTATGAACAACTTTTTTTCTTGTTGTTGGTTCTTAGCTATGTAACCCGGGCAGAAACTCTACAACGCAGGGAAAACTACATTATTAAAAATTGAATAATAGGGGCAGATTTTCTATCCTTTTTAAAAATATTCATTAAGAAGGATATTCAATGCATCTGTAATCAAAAGTCAGTGATTGACTGTGTGTGGAAGTACCTATTATATTTTGTGCCCTACTGTATCAAACTCAGAATAAGCATCTTCATATGGGTCTGGGACATTGTCTTCTAAAGTAAAAAATCCATTGCCCTGCATGTAGATGTCATTTATCAGAGCTTGGCAACTTGAATTTATTTATTTATTTATAAATTTTAAATTTTCTCCTTTTTTAATTTTAAATTTTAATTAATTAATTTATTTATTTATTTATTTTAAGACAGAGCTCTGTCAGGTTGTAGTGCAATGGCACGATCTTGGCTCACAGCAACCTCAGCCTCCTGGGTTCAAGCGATTTTCATGCCTCAGCCTCCTGAGTAGCTGGGATTACAGACCTATGCCACCATGCCAAGCTAATTTTTGTATTTTTAGTTGACGCAGGGTTTCACCACGTTGGCCAGGCTGGTCTCAAACTCCTGGCCTCAAGTGATCCACCTGCCTCGGCTTCCCAAAGTACTGGGATTATAGGCATGAGTCACTGCACCTGACCAGAATTTATTTTTTAAAGTTAGGGGCTCTCTTGTTGAAAAGAGTGCTTAATTTTATTACGCAACTTCCAAAAAGAGTGAAAATATTTTCGTTGAATTCTACTGGAGTATGAAACCCTCATCACAAGGACTCATTGTGGAAACCACATCTAATTTTTATTTGTATCATTCTTCCACTACACAGCATGTCAAGCACTCTTCCCTTTCCGCCTCAAATAGTTCTCCAGTTGTCTTGATAAAGCAAATTCCAGAAGTCATGAGTCAATGTTAGAAATGCTTTAAAATGAATGATTACCAGTTTCACACAATGAATTCTGTGGGGTTAGCAAAAATATGTTGAGCAAAATATGTCATTAGAACAATTTTTAATAATCAGTTCAGTCTAGGTCTCTTTACTCCAAGTTGTGTGTATCAACACACACATGTGTTTATCGGCTTTCCCTGGTAAAGATTGCCTGTCCTGACAAACATTTGGAAACCCAAACCAACATTATAATCAATGGCTCTATATTATGGCTCCAAATGTTTTCCATTCCATTGACATTGGTACCTAAACCTTGGTCAATTAAAAAGTATTTTATTTAGACTAGTGCTAAGAATAGAAACAACTGGATCATTTCTGTGACAGAACAGAACTTAACAGGTAAGAGATCAGCTCTCCTTCCTCAGCTCTAAGAATAGAAAGCATAAAAGCAGAAGGGCAGAGATCATGTGATACCATATAGCAGCAGAATGTCTATAAAAATGGGAATGGTGCAATTAAAACAGATCCCTCAGGCTTCTGGTCATTTTTATAAAATGTCCTTTTGGCCTCTAACATTAGTCATCTTACTGGACAATTCAAGTCACCAATAACTTTCACCCCAATTAGAAATGTAGTATCTACAAAAATACACCATCCCCTGAGTGTAATATGATGCTTTACTTCACACAACAAAAGAAATACAACTTCAAAAGACAATAACCAGAGCTGACAAATATTGGCTACGTTGTCACATACAATCACCTAGTTCCTCACACTGATTTTTATTTTCCTGAGGACTGTGCCAACAGATGTTAATGTGGTATAAATGAACATGTCAATTTTCTCATAACTATGTTGACAAGTGTTAAAGAATTCAGCTTAAGAGGGACATGCTATCTGACTATTACCTGTCTTCCTCTTTTATATCAGGTTACTGTGTTGCCTGTCCTGGCTTTGATGTCTTATCACAGGGTAGCATACGGCAGTTGATGAAAAAGCCAGAAATATTATTTTATCCACACTAACTCTGAAACAAGGAGCCTTGCCCACTTTTTGGGTGAAGATCAGCAGACCAATGAACACCTCTGCCTAAGGCCACAGGGGAAGGAGGCAGGAAGCATTTGGTCCAGGGGTCTGGTTGTTGTCTATTTTGATTTAGCAGAAGAAATCTTTTCTTTGCTGCTTTAGTACGTTGTTATTTCCTTGCAGGAAGCTTTTCAGAAATAAGGCATAATGAAATCTGTTAAAATATAACTCTTGCAGGCGAGGTGCCTGTAATCCCAGCACGCTGGGAGGCTGAGATGGATAGATTGTTTGAAGCCAAGAGTTCGAGAGCAGCCTGGGCAACATGGTGAAACCTGTTTCTACCAAAAATACAAAAATTAGCTAGGCTGCAGTCCCAGCTACTCGGGAGGCTGAGGTGGGAGGATCGTTTGACCCTGGGAGGCAGAGATTGGTTTCATTGTTTAAGATTGTGCCATTGCACTTCAGCCTGGTGGCAGAGTGTGACCTTGTTTAGAAACAAACAAACAACAAATATACACACACACACACAGACGTCACATCTTAATTCACAGCATGCACAGTTGATTTTAGTTAGTTGCATATGCCGTGGACCTAAATGACCCTCACCAAGCAGCATCACAAAGTGACCATTCTATCAAATGGATTTCTGAGGTAACTGGCACAGGAGCTGAACTACATTTTTGGGATTAATATTAAGAAAATAAAATTATCAGTATTTAAATTCCAGTATCACTATACTATTATTATTCCTATGGATTAACTCAATACACTTTGAAAACCACCTGACCTTGAGCTAACATAGATACCATACCAGCTTGGTACAACTCACTATACAATTGATTCTTTTCTTTGTGGACTTTAGTATTTATAGAATACCACTGTTTATCATGGAATTATGGGATGTATGTTTCTGTAGTGATTTTGTTTTTTGTTTTTGTTTTTTGTGTTGTTTTGAGATGGAGTCTCACTCTGCCGCCAGGCTGGAGTGCAGTAGCGCAATCTCGGCTCACTGCAATCTCTGCCTTCCAGGTTCAAGCGATTCTCCTGCCTCAACCTCCCGAGTAACTGGGATTACAGGCACGCACCACCATGCCTGGCTAATTTTTGTATTTTTAGTAGAGACGGAGTTTCACCATGCTGGCCAGGAAGGTCTTGATCTCCTGACCTCATGATCCGCCCTGCCTCGGCTTCCCAAAGTACTGGGATTACAGCCATGAGCCACCGTGCCAGGCCATGTTTTTTAGATCTTAGGATATTATACACAATACTGTCTTTGGATCTTTGGATACAATATTTTTAATAAAATCTCTCTGAGTTTTTTCTGATACATACAGTTAAATTCACCTGGCAAAAATGTGAGCTGTTTTAGATTTTGTTACATGATACTCAATTCCTCTCCAGAAACAGGAAATCAAATTTGAGTGTCACTGGTAAAACTTGCCAACATTGGTTTTTGTCACTTTTATTTGTTTTAGCTACTTTAATGAATTCTGAAATTGTGCTACAGAGTTCTTTCAATTGAATTTCTATGTGTTACTAAGTCTATACATTTATCTAATTTTAAATCTGTGATTTCTGATATATCAGAAATTAATATATTATTATTAAGTATATATAATTATAAGATATTATTATATTAATAATATAATATCTAGCTATTTCCTCCTCTTCCTCCCCATAAAATATTTGCATAAAATTATATTTGTTTAACCCTTTTTCTTTTAGAATATAGAATTTAACCAGATTGTACTAGTCTTCGGGCACAAATAGGAACATAATAACTCAGTTATTAACATACATTTTACTGTTTCATTGCCTCTAAATGAATAACAAAGGACGTTACTGTCACTCAGTCCCCTATGAATTCCTTTCTCAGAGAAATATGCCTGTCAGTCACGAAGTGTGTCTTACCAATGCCGTGTAAGGTGCACTGCAGTTGCACGGGCACCTTGGTCACCAATGCTCCCATATCACTGATCACTGGGTGCCCAGTACCAAAGGTGTGTAAGGGACCCTGGCAAAGTAGAACTTGAGCAAAGCTAACTTTACGTTTTAATTTCAGTTGAATTTATGCTCACTATGCTACATATGAGACTAAGCCAAGGTTACAAAATAATCTGAATGACATGCTGTCCCTTCTGTTACAAAGGTATTATTGAATTAGAGTCACCATGCCACCCTCTGAAGAATGAAATGTACCAAGAGGTTCCTCAGGCTACCTGTAAATAGTTATTTAGTGGGTAGTACAGAGAGTCCTCCCCATTAGTTTGAAAGTTTACTTGAATAGAAAACTGCTACAAAGAATAGCATATACGGGTTAGAACTTCGTCAAACATATTACTTGGTTTTGTAGCTTTTTACTCCATATATTTTATGTATATTGGATATATCAACTTTATTATTGTATATTTGCATATATTTGGTGTGCCTAATGATCAAACCCACCGTTTTTTTCTATTTCTTTTTCTATACCAGGATAACTGTTGTATCCTGTGTTCTATGGACATTTAAAATAATATTTTAATAAATGTTTGATTTATCTAAAATTGAGTGTATGGAGAGGAGTAAGAGTTCCTCTTTTATGTGGCCATTTTATTTTTTAGCAATAGTTATTAAATAATGGTGTCTACGCTAACAGTTTTGTTGGTTTTGACATATTCTTAGTTCTCCCAATACTTAGCAATATTTAAGGACATGTTTATTTAATCTATTATGTTTTGTTTAAATTTCATAATATATTAAGTGTTATAGTTTACCCTTTAGAATTGTGGCAAAATAAGTTTTATTTAATAATTATAACAATTTTTCTAGAGTGGTAATTTATATTTCTGTTTTACAGTTGAGACAACTGAGACATGGAAAGTTTACATTACAGGTGGCAAAGTTATACTTTTAGAATTTCAAATCCTATGTTTTAAGCCATTATTTTATCCTAACTTCTTTTGTTAAATTTCTATTATATGTTATTGCATACCATAAAATTTTGCTAATTTTTATTTTGTAATATGACACAATATCTAGTGAAACAAACACAATAGTCTATCCCTTCATGGACACACACACTCATACACACACACACACACACGCAAGTGCTGCTCTTTGTGTAATTTGCTAAATTAGTTAATTCTTTCAGTTGTACCTAATTATGAGCCTGTCAGGTTTTATTAAGTGTTCTATGATAGACTAATTGCTATTTTAATCAATTTCTATATTCACTTTGGAATTTTATTGTCCTTACTTTTGAAAATGAAGTAAAAGATTTCTCACTGTTTAATTTCACCATTTTATTTCTATTAATTTTATTTTTAACTAACAAATAATTGTATATGTGGGGTACAATGTGATATTTACACACATGTACATTGTAGAATAATTAAATCAATCTAATTAATGTATCAATCACTTCACATACTTTTTTTGTAGTGAGAACATTCAGAATCTATTCTTTTAACAATTTTCAAGTACAAAATACGTTGTTAACTGTAGTCACTGTGCAATGGTTCTCCAAAACTTTTTCCTCCTGTCCAACAGAATCTTTGTAGCCTCTGAAAAACTCTTCCCATTCCCTCTCCCTTGCCCCAACCTCTGACAGCCACCTTCTGTGAGTCTGATATTTTTAGATTTCATGTATAAGTGAGATCATGCAGTATTTATTTTATGGTATTGGCTTATTTCACTTAATGTCTTTCAGGTTTATCTATGCTGTTACAAGTAACAGGATTTCCTTCTTTTTTTAAGGCCAAATAATATTCGTGTGTGTGTGTGTATATATATTATATAAATATATAAAACATTTTATTTATTCATTAATCCACTGAGGGACATTTAGTTTGATCCAATATCTTGACTATTATGAACAATACAGTAATAAACATGGGAATGTAGATGTCTCTTTGATGTACTGATTTTAATTCCTTTGGGTATATTCACAGAAGTGAGATTGCTAGATCACATGGTAGTTCTTTTAGGATCTTTGAGAATCCATACTGAAAACCATACTGCATTCCATAATGCCTGTATTAATTTGCATTACAAAAGACTCTAAATACTCAAGGTAATCTGGAGAAAAAAATACAAAGTCAGAGGCATTACACCTCCTGAATTCAGAATATATTAAAAAACTACAGGAATCAGAACTCCATGGCACTGCCATGAAAACAGATACATGGAGCAATGGAAGACAGTAAGGATCTTAGAAAAAAATCCCATGCATTTATGGTCAATTGATTCTTGACAAAGGTGCCATGAACATACAATGAAATAAGAATAATCTCTTCAATTAATTGTGTTGAGAAAACTGGAAATCCAAGGGCAGAAAAATGAAATTGGACCCTTTTCTCACATAATATACAAAAATCAACTAAAAATGGATTAAAGACTTAAACTGAATACCTAAAGTTTTAAAACTACTAGAAGAAAACATGGAAGAAAAAGTCCATGATACTGATCTGAACAATGACTTTGGTGTCTAGGATATGGCCCCAAAAGCACAGGCATCAAAGGAAAAATAGACAAAAGAGATTGCGTCCCAAACTAACACTTTTTTAAGGAAAAATATTTAAAATATTTTGAGTGAACTACATTTTACATTTGTTAAGCTTGCATAGTACACAAAGTGATTTATCATATTTTAAAATTATTTACATTTATTTGATTGATTATATAGTGATAATGACATTGAAATGGACAAAAAGACTTCTGTACGTCCTGTCTAGTATGTACATCATAGTTACATAATGTTTTCTTTGATTTTAGCTATATGTCAGCTCTCAAATTTGTTAAAATCTGTTAAGCCATATCACTATTATTCCAAAAATGCAAATTAATTGTGTCTAATGTAATTGAATTGCCTATTGCCCAATTGGAAAGACACATTGTGCAACAATTTGTAAATTCATTTTAGCATTTCTTCTTCGTCTTGTAAGTGTAAGACTCTTTAAATTCTACCGTGACATTGTTGTGACATCTTACTTGGTCACTTAATTAGTAAAGTACAATTTAGGACACATGTTTATTTTAGACTTGTATAAAGTAATAATTTTACCTTACATTTAAATGTATTGTTTAACAAATGTGTTGAAAATTTTCTTATACAAAGCTAGATGCAATTTCTATAATTACAAACACATATTCATGACAATTTATATAAATAAACACATGAAATATTATTCCAATTACTAAGGTTATTTAGGAATTTTATTTATATTTTACTACAATTACCATAAATATACATCTATGCACATTATAGTTTTGAAACAAAACCACATTTTGCTGTCCTGGTTATAGGTAGAAGATTGAACAACTTACATCTAGCTTTATTTCCTCCTGAACCCCCATTACAGTGATAGAAAAACACATTTTAGAAACATTAAATTATAGGGATAAGTAAAGTGGAAGACCAGAACCAGTAAAATTTTATAAACTGAAAAACTGATGGATAGGTGATTTAGAGAAACCCAAAGAAGGTGAGTCCACTACACCATTGTTGAAAGTTATGAGGTAACACAATTTGATTCTCTGAAAATAGAATTGAAAAATGGCAGTATGATGTGCCTCTGTCAGTGGAGTAATAGACAATGGGGACTCAGAAAGGTGTGAAGGTGAGGGGCTGCGAGTGGGGAGGATGATGAAAAATTAATTACTGAATACCATGTACATTATTCAGGTGGTAGATACCCTAAAAACCCTGACTTGATCACTACACAATCTATGCATAAAACAAAATTGCACATGTACCCCAGACATTTATACAAATAAATTTTTTAAAATGTGTAGTTTGATTTTAAAAAGGTGGGAATAAAGGTAGAACTAAAAGCCTTCCTGAACTTCTCCCTCATTCTAAAGTAAACTAAATACTTATTCGTAACAGAAAAGACCTGAAGTTACTAAACCTGAGGGTTTTCCAAGGAAGTGGTTCAGTCACATCAACTATAATAAAGAACACTGTTAACTAACACAATCTGTGAAGTAAGAGATAACAATGAGCATTTCAGTGTCTTAAATATCAGGGTATAGTAAAAAATTTCCAGATATGCCCAGATGTTACATACTCTGAAAGATAGAAATTTAAACAAACTGAAGACTAGATGAAGAAAATGTGGTATATATACACCATGGAATACTATGCCGCCATAAAAAGGAAGAAGATTATGTCCTTTGCAGGAACATGGATGGAGCTGGAATCTATCATTCTCACCAAACTAACACAGGAACAGACAAACACTGCATGTTCTCACAATATAAGCGGGAGCTGAACAACGAGAACACGCGGACACAGAGAGGGGAACAACATACAGGGATCTGCCGGGAGCGTGGTGGTGTTGGGGAAGGAAGAGCATCAGGTGAAATAGCTAATGCATGCAGGACTTAATACCTAAATAATGGGTTAATAGGTATGGCAAACCACCATGGCACATGTTTACCTGTGTAACACACCTGCACATCCTACATATATATCCTGAAACTAAACATAAAATTAAATTTTAAAAAATAGAAAATGAAAATAAATTTGAAAAATGGCAGAAAACAAAAAGAGAAGTCCAAGAGAGCTAGATAAATTATTAGAAAATAAAAATCGATT
This sequence comes from Macaca mulatta, assembly GCF_049350105.2. NCBI lineage: Eukaryota > Metazoa > Chordata > Mammalia > Primates > Cercopithecidae > Macaca > Macaca mulatta. The sequence goes on along the minus strand of NC_133423.1, from coordinate 62,265,331 downwards.
TGATTAAAAAGAAAAAAAATCTGAAAGGAAGTAGCATCTTAACAGCCTGTCCTCCACAATTGATTTGTGTTTCACAGGACAGATCAAAGTTAACAGCACCCTAATTATGATAAAAATAAAAATTTTTAGTATAGAAATAATATTTAAAACTCATTTTAAAATTTAGAAATATTACCTAAAATTATAAAAATAACCGTCAAACAATAATTTAGGAGCACCAGACATGGTATATATTGCCACATTAGAAAAGGATAGAAGTATAGTTTCAGGTTCAAATGTAAAAAAAATTGGAAATCATCGCTTGTATAGTTACAACAAGAAAAAAGATGAACCAACTGAATAGCAATAACATTTTTGGACCCATTAGATAATTGAGGTTGCAAGAAAAACTGCTAATCCAAATTCTAAAGAGACAAGAGAATCACAGTCACCTCTAAGATCTGGTAACCTGGAGAAGAAACAGCTGATGAATTGCTGGAAGCTGAGTGTGGGCTAGTCTGAGAGCGAGAAACTCCTGGAGACACTTCTTAGAGAAATTCTCATGCTTTGGTGGGTTTTACCTCCAGGAAACCCACTAGGTTGTTATTGTATAGAGCCAAGAAACATCCTTGTTATTTTCTGACAAAGGGTAGGAAAGAGTAATCATTATAAAATATATCCAGATCTTTGACAAAAAGACTTGCTGTTGAGAGAGGAAATACTTTATCCAAGCGTTATCCCTATTGGGGGAAGGGCATTTCTTCGTTACCAGATTCCTACCTTCCTGTCACATTCAAGGAGGGTTAAAATATACACATGAAACAATTGTGAAGATTATAACTCAGAAACACAAGAACATCCAAAGCCTGAAATTTAATTATGAGACTATAAAATTTCTCCCTTCATACCCTGCTCACACATACCTTACTGCCACACCAACAGTATTCCAATATAATAAGTAGGACTGTAGAAAAAGAGCTGCAAGATGCAAGCTCTATCTGAAGAAGAGTTATTAGGGAAGCACTTAAGATAGTAGAGAGACATACAAGGACACTAGATAATTTAAAACCCCTTGAACATACTGTTACAGAAATATTAAATACATACATGTTCGAGTCAGTTTAACATAAACCCCACAATAAAGGACAATTTGTCTCAAATTCTTAATACTTGATACATCATGATAGGCTTTCAATAAAAGAAAGAATGCTTAAAAGCAAAAACAAACAAAAAGTCTGAAGAAACAAAGTAAGCATCACAAAAAGAATCATATATAATAAATACAGCCTTGGAGTGCTCAAACAAGGAACTTAATAGATCTAACACTAAAACAAACAAGTAATGCAAACACAGAGGTATGTTCTAACAAAGACTGAAAAGAAAGGCTAGACTCAAAATTACTGTAACAGAAATGGCTAAAGCCACTGCTGAGCTCTGCTGAGCTCTTTAATGGACTGGGCACAGACAAAGAAAAAATTATTGACCTTTTAGGTATGTCAGTAGAAACTTTCCGAAGTGAATGGAAAAGATAAAAAGAATAGGGAAGAAAAAATATAACAGAATGTGTAACAACTGTGAGACAAATGCAACACGGGCATAATAATGCGAGAAAGATAATAAAAGAAGAACAAAGCAGAAGAAATATGTGAAATAATTACAGGTTAGAATCTTCCAAAATTATTGACAAATATCAAACCACAGTTCTAGGAAACTCAGAGAGCACCAAACAGGATAAACACACACACACACACAGACACACACACACCCCGCTAAATGTAAGCATATTACATTCAAACTGCAAAGTACCAAAGACAAAAACAAATTTTTTGAAAGAAGCCAGAAGAACAATTTTAAGAATTACAGGTGATCTCATTGGAAACCAAAGAAAACAAGCAAGAAGAAAGTGGCATGATATATTTAAAGTGTTACAGGGAAAAAGAAACACACAACTCACAAATATAGAATTCCATTCCCAGGGCAATATCTTTCTAATGCTAAAGAGAAAAGAAATGACTTTCTCAAACAAAAACTAAATGAATTATCACCAGAGGGCCAGCCATGCAAAAAAAAAAAATTGTTAATAGAACTTAGAGAAAAATGAAACTATATAGTTCAGAAATGCAGATTTACATAAAGAGCATTGGGGTAATTTTTTTTTTTTTTTTTTTTTGAGACAGAGTTTCACTCTTTTTGCCCAGGCTGGAGTGTAATGGTACAATCTTGGCTCATTGCAACCTCCGTCTCCCGGGTTCGAGTGATTATTCTGCCTCAGCCTCCCGAGTAAGTGGGATTACAGATGTGCACCATCACTCTCGGCTAATTTTGTATTTTTAGTAGAGACAGGGATTCACTATGTTGGTCAGGCTGGACTCAAACTCCTGACCTCAGGTGATCCACCTGCCTCAGCCTCCCAAAGTGCTGGAACTACAGGTGTGAGCCACCATGTCAGGCCAGGGTAAAGATTTTTATGTAAAATATATATATATATATGTATTTTCTTATTCTTAGTAGATCTAAAATATAACTTTTTATTGTTTAAATAGTAAAATGCATTGGATAATTATAGCATATGAATAAATAAAAAATAGGAATGCTACTAACAATACTGGCATAAAGGCAGATATGTGGGCCAATAAAGAGCCCAGAAATAAACCCACACATATACAGTTAATTGATCTTCAACAAGAGTGCCAAGAACACACAATGGAGACAGTATCTTTTCTTAAATGGTGTTGGGAAAACTGGGTTTCCACATGCAAAAGAATAAAATCAGAACTCTATCTTACACCATACACAAGAAATTAACTCAAAGTGGATTAAAGACTTAAATGAAGACCTAAAACTAAAAAATTCCATGAAAAATACGTAAAGGAAAAGCTTCTTAATATTGCTTTTGGTAATAATTTCTTTGATTTGACACCAAAATCCCAGGTGACAAAACAAATATAGACCAATAGGATGGACTGTATTGAACTGAAAAGCTTTTGCACAGCAAAGGAAACACTCGATAGAGTGAGAAAGCAACCATCAGAATGGGAGTAAATATTTGCAAACCATCTGTCTGGTAATGGGTTAATATCCAAAATATATAAGTATCTTTCACAACTCAAAAGCAAAAGTAAACCAAATAACTTTTATTTAAAAATGGGCAAAGGACTTCAGCAGACATTTCTCAAAAGAAGACAAAGGGCCCCAAGGTATACAAAAAGGTTCTCACTATTGATAGCTACAGTAGGCAGAGAAATTCTAGGCAGAAAAGTTTGGGTCCTGACAAAACCCCACCCTCAATCCAGGAAGCCTTAACCTGTAGCCCAAAGTGAGAACTTACATCTCTGTTTTCACACTTAAATGTTGCCTTTTCCTGAAACGTGCATGGCCCCGCCCCATTCTATCCTGTGACTATAAAGAGCCCAGACTCAGCTGGCAGAGAGGAGAAGCAGCTGGACATTGGAAACTACAGCTGGACATTGGAGAGAAGCAGCTTGACTTCAGAGGGACAGCTTGATGGTGTAACTTCTGTGAAGAATCTGGCCAGAGATGGCCAGGCTTCAGGAGATTACCTACCCCTCACCCCATCCCCTTTTCAGTTTCCCTTCCCTCTGAGAGCCACTTTATCAGCAACAACATCCCCTGCACTTACCATCCTTCAATTTGTTCTTGTAACTTTATTTTTCCTGGATACTGGACAAGAGCTTGGGAGCCATGAGTGCAGATACAAAAGGCTGTCACACTGACACTGGGCCCTCGCTGGTAGAAGGAAGACATCTTACATGAAAAGACAGAGGGCCCACTGAGCTGTTAACATTTAAGCCATCTGAAGATGGCTTAGCTAAAAGAGCCCTGTAATACACCCTGGGAGGCTTCAGGGGTAGCAGGTAGCCCCTCTATGCCACCATGAGGCCACACAGAGTTCGCTCCTTCTGACACCCAAAAGCATTCACCCTGAACAATTTTTGGTTCTTTTGATTATTTGTATGAACTTTTCGTTCTCTATTTCATTCAGTTCTGCTCTGATTTTAGTTATTTCTTCTGCTAGATTTGTAGTTAATTTGTTCTTATTTTTCTTGTTTCTCTAGGTGTGATGTTAGATTGTTAGAGAGCTATTTGAGGTATATATTAAGTGCTATAAACTTTCTCTTAATACTGCTTTTGCTGCATCTCAGAAATTTTAGTGTATTGTATCTCTGTTTCATTTATGTTAAGGATTTGTTTGATTGCTCCCTTAGTTTCATTGTTTAACCAGAAGTTACTCAGGGGGAAATTGTTTAATCTCCATATAATTGTGTAGTTTTGGGAGATCTTCTTGGTATTGATTTCTGTTTTTATTCCACTGTGAGCTGAGAGTATGGCTGGTATGATTTCAATTTTTTAAATTTATTGCAATTTGCTTTATGGTCAAGCATGTGGTTGATCTTGGAGTATGTTCTGGCCTTAACATTTCTTGTTTGATAACCAGTTACAAAGTGCTTAGAAAATAGCACTTCTAAAAAGGTTACTATTATTTGCATCAACTTGGTAAATATCCCCTTATATTGAAATTGAAGATGTATAAAAATCATAAAATGTAAACATGTTTGTGAGAAATTTATAAATTTATAAATGTGTGTGTGTGTATATATATATATTATATGCTGCAACATGGATGAACCTTAAAAATGAGCTAAGTGAAGGAAAACAAATACAAAACATAATATGTTATATGATTCCATTTATATACAATGTTCATTACATGTAAATACATGTAATCAGAAAGTAGCTTACTGTTTTCCAGGGGAAGACAGAAATGAGAAAGTGACTGAATTTTTGTATGGGGTTTCTTTTTAGAGGGATGAAAATATTCAGTAATTAAATTATGCTGATGATTGCACAAATCTGTGGATATATTCAAATGACTGAATTGTACATGTAAAATGAGAGTTTGAAAGTTATGTTAATTACATATCAAAAGAGTTGTTATTTAAAAAGATGAACTTAAGAAAGTGGTTTTGCATGTTTATACTTTATCGAAAATAAACATTTTAATTGTCTTTTGAATATTAAAAATGTCACTATGATATATGTGAAAACTTCTTAATACACAGGATCTTGTTGACTCAACTCTTGACTCTTTAAGATTGAGGATAATCAGTGTCCTTCCAGCAACAATTTCTGCTTATATAAGACAGAATAGTGACAAAACCCTTGGCTCTTTGGATCTGGGAAGAAAGCTTCTCAACTATAATGCCAGAAGGGAAGGCATTGGGAAGTCCTTCTGACTGAATGGTCATCATATCTGGGATATAATCTTCTACACTGCAGATCTATATGGTCTCTATGGTAACAGTATATGTAGATATTAGTAGTCATGAAAGGAGAGTTATTTCTGAAGTGAGATTTATAATACTCAGCTGCGCAAATCAGCCTTACAGCATTAATTTCTTATAGTGAATAGTAAGACGATCTCCCACAGACAATCTGTGCATTCTCTAGTCAAAAGTGACATATATCATCTGCATACCTAACTAATTTATAACGTGCATTTAATTTAGGGTTGTTAGAAAAATAAAGATTTTAAGCGATCATCTAATCTGAGCCCTTTAGATCACATATAAAGGAATCAGAAACAAAGTCATAAAGTGATTTACCCACATTTTAAATCTATTTAGAATAGATGTCAGGTAGGGATATTAGGTTTCTTTCTTTCCTTCCAACATTATCCCAAAGCAGTGTTTTGTTTTCCAGCAATTCCCTCTACCCCAATTCTTCTTAAACAATTAGATTTTGATACAAATTACATTCAAAATAATAACTTTGTTACTGAGATAACTTGAGAGCTATCTATATTCTCCAGCTTGGTGTATATTACCACACTTAATCTAGCAAACAATATTAAATAATATATTTTACAAATTAGAACAAAGATACTCAAAGTAGCTAGGTATTTTACGAATAAAAAATTGTCCCTCAAAGATGTTACCTAATGTGTTTAAAGCTACCTGGCTTTTAGTGTTTCCAGCTCTTGGTTTCTAGATCCAAGGGCTAGAAATTGCACCCCATTATTCAAGCTGTATAGTCGGAGATCTAGTTAGTATACTCTATTAATCTCCTGAGGCCTAGAAAACGCCATGCCTAGAGTAATTTACTACAAGTATGGAAAGACTTGTTTTGTGTGTTTGAAGATGTTAGTTACAATTAAGAGCAAACTCCAAGGCATAAGCAGTTCCCATATGACTATTGCAGGGTCAAGTTGTTACAATTATGAGAAAGAAAGTCATGCAAAACTTGACCTTACAAAATTGGGTATTCCAGGTTGATTGAATCTGAAACATCAAAAATAATAATAGAAAAATTTTGTCTCAGTAGGTACTTGTTTATGAAAATGTCACTGTGTGTATGATATTGCTTTTTCATAATTGTTGCATTTCAGATTTGTTCACTGAACAAGTTAATTCAACAGACAAGTTATCATTAAATTCCACTGGTGGGAGGTAGATAAGATTTGCAGGCTTTAAATAGTTCAAACATTTCATCAGCCATAAATGAAAAAAACGTTACTGCATAGAGTTGCCTTTTACAATATGGAAGCAAAATCAGTAAAAATCTTTTGAAATATATTCCTTAACTCTTTATTCACAAAAATTTAGGGAAATATTTTGATAGTATTTCCATGGTGTTTTTTAATATTGCTAGAACATTTTCTCTATAATATACTTAATTCTAGTAGACATTCAATAAGAACTGCATGAAGATAATTCTGTTAATACTATGCATTTAAAGATTTTGAGTCAAAGCAAAATAAATGGCATAGTATAAAGCATTGTTGATTTTGTCTAACTACTTAAAACCTACAATAACATATATATATAACCACCATTTAATTTTTCTAAAATGTATAATTTTGTCTTTTATTTAATACTCTAATTTCTAACAAAATACATTATCTTTTATATATACTGTACCTAAGAATTCTATATTATTTCCTTCTTTATGCTAATTTTTGGTTTGGTTCAGTTTTGCTTTTCTAGTTATTTTGATGTGCACCATTCGGTTGTTTATTAAAAATCATTCTCCTTTTTTGATGTAGGCATTTATGGTTTAAACTAACCTCTTAACACTGTTTCTGCTACATCCCACAGGTTTTGGTGTATTCTGTTTCCATATTTATTTGTTTCAAAATTTGTTGATTTCCATCTTAATTTCTTCATTGACCTAGTGGTTATTCAGGAACATGTTGTTTAATTTTTATCTATTTGTATATTTTCGAAACTTCCTATGGGGTTTAATTTCTCGTTTTATTCCCCTGTGGTGGTCTGACAAGATAGTTGATATTATTTTTATATTTTAAATTTTTCAGACTTGTTTTTTGGCCTAACATATGTTCTATCCTGGAGAATTTTTCATGTGCTGTGGAGAAGCATTTTATTCTGTAGCTGTTCAATAAAATGTTCTGTAGATGTCTGTTAGGTCTTTTTGGTCTAAAATCCATTTAAAATGCAACTTTTTCTGTCAATTTCCTACCTGCATGAGCTGTCTGATGGTCAGAGTGGGGTGTTGAATCCCTCACTGTTACTGCATTGGAGTTGATTTCTCTCTTAGCATCCAGTAATATTTGCTTTATCAATCTGAGTGTTCCAGCATTGGATGTACACATATTTATAACTGTTATATCCTCTTACTAGATTAATCCTTTTATCATTATATATTGACCTTCTTTGTTTTATTTTACTAGTTTTGAATTAAAGTCCATTTTATCTGATATAAGTGTAACTATTCCTGTTAGCTTTTGATTTCTGTTTGCATGGAATATCTTTTTTCATCACTTTACTTTCAGTCTATATGTGTCTCTATAGGTAAAATGCATTTCCTATAAGCAGCATATAGTTGGATCATGTTTGTTTTTTTCCTCCATTCATCCAGTCTATATCTTGTAAGTGGAGAATTTAACCCATTTATGATCCAGGTTATTATTGATATGTGAAGTTTTGTTCTTTTTTATATATATTTTTGGTCTTCTTTTATTATTATACTTCCCATTCTAGGGTACATGTGCACAACGTGCAGGTTTGTTACATATGTGTATATGTGCCATGTTGGTTTGCTGCACCCATTAATTAGTCATTTACATTAGGTATTTCTCCTAATGCTAATCGTTTTCTAGTTATTTTGATTTTGTTTGTTTGTTTGTTTCTTTCTTTTTCTTTTGTTGCTCATCATTCTGATTTAATGGTTTTCTGCAGTGGCACCATTTGTGTTCTTTCTCGTCCTAATTTGTGTGTTTCCTTTACCAGTGAGTTTTATATATTCATGAGTTTTCATGATGGTGAATGTTGTCCTTTCACTTCCAAATTTGGGACTTCCTTGAGCATTTCTTGGACGTTCAGTCTAGTGGTGATGAATTTCCTCATCTTATGTTTTTCTAGGCAAGATTTCTTTCTCCTTCATTTATGAAGGATCATTTCGCTGGATATAGTATCCATGGTTGATGGGGTTTTGTTTGTTTGTTTGTTTTAACTCCCTAACAATTGAGTATATAATTTTATTCTCACTTTGCTTGTAAGGTTCCTGCTGTCCTTTCCCCATTGCTTGTCTTTGTTAAGTTTGTCAAAGATCAGATAGTTGTATGTTCCTGGCCTTATTTCTGGGTTCTCTATTCTGTTGCATTGATCTATGTGTTTGTTTTTGTACCAGTAGCATGTTGTTTTGGTTACTAAAACCTTGAAGTATAGTTTGAAGTCAGGTAGCATGGTGTCCCTGGCTTTGTTCTTTTTGCTTAGGATTGTCCTGGCTATATAAGCTCGTTTTGGGTTTCATATGAATTTTAAAATAGTTTTTTTTTTCTTATTCTGTGAAGGATGTCAATGGTAGTTTAAAGGGAAAAGAATCAAATCTATAAATTGCTTTGGATGGTGTGGTCGTTTTCATGATATTGATTCTTCCTATCCATGAACATGGAAAGTTTTTCCATTTGCTGGTGTCCTCTCTGACTTCCTTGAGCAGTGGTTTGTAGTTCTCCTTGAACAGGTTGTTCAGTTCCCTTGTTATCTGTATTCCTAGGTATTTTATTCTCTTTGTGGCAAATGTGAATGGGAGTGCATTCATAATTTGGCTCTCTGCTTGTCTGTTGTTGGTGTACAGGAATGCTTGTGATTTCTTCATATTGACTTTGTATCCTGAGATGTTGCTGAAATTGATTATCAGTTTAAGAAGCTTATGAGCTGAGTCAATGGGGTTTTCTAGATATAAGATCATGTTATTTGCAAACAAAGACAGTTTGGCTTCCTAACTCATTTTATGAGGCCAGCATCATTCTGATACCAAAACTTGGCACAGATACAACAACAACAAAGAAAGAAAACTTCAGGCCAATATCACTGATAAACATCAATGCAAAAATCCTCAACAAAATACTGGCAAACCGAATCCAGCAGCACATCAAAAAGCTTATCCACCACGATCAAGTCAGCTTCATCCCCAGGATGCAAGTCTGGTTTGATATATGCAAATAAATAAATGTAATTCATCACAAAACAGACATAAAAACAAAACCACATGATTATCTCAATAGTCACAGAAAAGGTTTTCAATAAAAGTCAACATTCCTTCATGTTAACGACTCTCAATAAACTAGGTATTGCAGGAGCATACCTCAAAATAAGAAGAGTAATTTATGACAAACCTACGGCCAATTTCATACTGAATGGGCAAAAGCTGGAAGCATTCACCTTGAAAACTGGCATAAGAAAAGGATGCCCTCTCTCACCACTCTTACTCAACATAGTTTGGAAGTTCTGGCCAGGGCAATCATGCAAGAGAAAAAAAGAAAGAGTACTCAAATAGGAAGAAAGGTAATTCACTTTTTAAGGCAAATAAAGTAAAATATGTCATTCAGTTCATAACAACTCTGGTATTTTTGAGGTTTCCTCCTATTTTACTGCTAAACTTGCCCCTTGGAAGAAGTATATTCATTTATTTCACATTTATAAGCCAAGTATTACTCTATTGGCTAAAAATCTTCCCTTTAAAATATTTGGTGGTTCTATTTTAAGTTCTTTGAGAAATTTCCAAACCACTTTACAAATCAAAAGTTATTTAAGTAATTTCCAAGCTGTTTTTAATAGAGTATTATTCTATTTGCTAAAATATTCCATTTAAAATATTTGATAGTTCTATTTTAACTCCTTTGAAAAATTTTTAAACCACTTTCCACAATGTTGAATGAATTTGCATTTCTATCAGCAGTGTATAAGTGTTTCCTTTTCTCTGCAGCCTCAACAGCATCTGTTACTTTTTGATTTTTTAATAATAGCCATTCCAATTTATGCAAGATGGTATCCCATTTTAATTTGAATGTAGTTTTAATTTGCATTTCTTTGATAATTGTGATGTTGAACATTTTTTCATTTGTTTGTTGGTGCTTATATGTCTTCTTTGGAGAATGGTCTGTTCATGTCTTTTGCCCACTTTTTAATAGGGTCTTTTTTATTGAGTTATTTGAATTTCTTATAGATTCTGTATATTAGACCTTTGTCAAATGCATTCTTTGTGAATATTTTCTCCCATTCTGTAGGTTTTCTATCAACTCTATTGATAGCTTCTTTTGCTGTGCAGAAGCTCTTTAGTTTAATTATGCTACATTTGTTAATTTTTGTTTTTGCTGCAATTGCTTTTGGAATCTTCATCATGATATCTTTGCCAAGGTCTATGTCCAGAATGGTATTTACTAGGGTTTCTCCAGCAATCCCATCACTGAGTATGTACCCAAAGGAATAGAAATCATTCTACCACAAAGATGCATTCACTTGTATGTTCATTGCAGCACTTTTCACAATAACCTAACAAGAGTGGGCTGGATACAGAAAATGTGGTACATATATACCATGATACTATGGAATACTATGCAGTTTAAAAAAAAATCATGTCCTTTGCAGCAACATGGGTGCAGCAGGAAGCCAATATCTTAAGCAAATTGATACAGGAGCAGAAAACCAAATACCTTCTGTTCACAGTTTAGTAAGTGAAAGCTAAATATTGAGAGCACATAGTCACAAAGAGGGAAATAATAGACCCTAGGACTTACTTGAGAGTGGAGGGTGAGAAGAAAGTGAGGATTGAGAAACTACCTGACATACACTATGCTCATTACCTAGGTGACAAAATCATTTGTACACCAAACCCCAGCAACACGCCATTTGCCCAAATAACAAAATTGTACATGTACCACCTGGACCTAAAATAAAAGTTGGAAGAGCAAAAATATTTGACAGTTCCATACTACCCAGAGTAAGTTGGAACAAGGTACATTTTGGAAATATCTCAAAATATGAATATTTCAGATTATCTCAAATATAAAGGACTACTAAACTGCTGGATGGAGTTTACTGGGACTGTTCAAAAATTATTAGGGCTATTAAAACATATTGAAACTCAAAAAACAAATTTAAAAAGCAATCCCATTTATAATAGCATCACAAAGGGTAAATTACTTAAGAAAACATTTAACCAATTTAACCAAGGAACAACCTGTAACCTGAGAACTATTAAACACTGATGAGAGAAGTTGAAGAAGACACAACTAGAAAAGAAAAGATATCCCAAGTTCATAGAGTGGAAAAATCAATACCGTTAAAATATTCATACTGCTTGTAATAGTCATTTCTTTGTTCACACATATGAGCATAGGCTGTTAGACACAGCCAGGGCACATCTTGAATGCTTTGCTGCTTGGAAATTTCTTCCTCCAGATACCCTAAACCATCACTCTCAAGTTCAAATTTCCCCGGATTCCTAGAGCAGGGGCACAATGCAGCCAAGTTCTTTGCTAAAGCATAGCAAAAGTGACCTTTACTCCAGTTCCCAATAACTTTCTCATTTCCACTGAGACCTCATCAGCCCAGCCATCTTTGTCCACATCATTATTAGCATTTGAGTCACAATGATTCAACAAGTCTTTATGAAGTTCCAAATTCTCTCTCATCTTTCTGTCTTCTTCTTAACCCTTCACACTCTTCCAACCTCTGCCTGTTACCCAGTTCCAAAGTTGCTTTCACATTTTCAGGTGTCTTTGTAGCCATGCCCAACTCCTCAGTACCATTTTTCTGTATTAGTCCATTCTCACATTGCTATAGAGAAATACCGGAGGCTGAGAAATTTATAAAGAAAACAGGTTTACTTGTTTCATGGTTCCACAGGCTGTACAGAAAGCATGACACTGGTATCTTCTCAGCTCCTAGGAGAGTGTTCAGTAAACTTACAATCATGGAAGAAGACCAAGGGGGAGCCAGTACTTTGCACAGCCAGAACAGAAAGAAGAAAGAGAAGTGGAGGGGTGCCGCCAACTTTTAAACAACCAGATTTTGTGAGAACTCTATCAGTGTACAGTACCAAGGGAAAATGGTGCTAAATCATTTGTGATGGATCTACCCCCATGGTTTAATCACCTTCTACCAGTCCCCACCTCCAACACTGAAGATTATAATTCAACATGAGATTTGGGTGGGGACACAAATCCAAACCATATTGTTACCCAAACTGATCTACAGGTTAAATATAATTCCTATTAGGATTTCAAAGGCATATTTTACAGAAGTAGAAAAAAAAATCCTAAAAATCAAAAGGAACCTTAGAAGACCCTGAATAGCCAAGCCAATCTTGAGTAAAAAGAACAAAGCTGGTAGAATCACACTATCAGATTTCTAAGTATACTACAAAGCTAATATACTACAAAGCTATTTTCTGCCAATTCCATGCTCTTTTGATTACAAGAAAACACAGAAACCAATGAAACAGATTAAAGAGTCTAGAAATAAACCCACAAATATAGGTAAACTGAACTTCAGCAAGTGCTCTGAGAATACAAAATAGGGAAGGGAGAGCCTCCTCAATAAATGGTATCAGTATATGTAGATATCCACATAGAACAATAAAATTAGGCCCTTAGCTCACACTATATAAAAATATCAACTCAAAATGAAATAAAGACTCAAATGTAGGTCTTGAAGCTATAAAGCTAAAAGAAAACATAAGGAGAAAGCTCCTTAACATTGGTCTAGGCAATTAGCTTTTGGACATGACGTCAAAAACACAGGAAACAAATGAAAAAAGATTATTGGGTTATATCAAACTACAAAGCTTCTTCACACCAAAAAAGCAATCAACAGTGAAGAGTCAACTTAAGGAATGAAAGAAATTATTTGCAAACCATACATCTAATAAGTCCTACAACTCAATAGGAAAAATAAATAAATAAGTAAATCAATTTAAAAATAGGCAAAGAAGCTAGATAGACATTTATTTAAATATGGCATCTAAATGCTAACATGCATATTAAAAAGGTATTCAACATGATTAGCCATCAAGGAAATGCAAATCAAAACCATGATGAGATATATATCATCTCATAACTGTTAGTATAGATATTATTTTTAAATATAAAAGATTATTGAAGAATGGAGAAAAATGAACCATTGTGCATGTTGGGAGGAGTATAAACTGGTGCATTCATTATAATAAACAGTGTGCAGTGTGTAAGGCCATTCTTGCATTACTGTAAAGGGATACCTGAGGCTAGGTAATTTGTAATGAAAAGAGGTTTAATTTGCTCATGATTCTGCATGCTATAGGAGCACAGAACTGGCATCTGCTCAGCTTCTGGGTTGGCCTCAGGAAGCTTACAATTGTGGCACAAAGCTACCTGGGAGCAGCTGCATCACATGGCCAGAACAGGAGCAAAAAAAGAGAGTGGGAGGGGTGTTGCCACACACTTTTAAACCACCAAATATCATGAGAACTCACTATCTTGAGGACAGCACTGAGCTGTGATGGGAGATTCCTCAAAAAAATTAAAAGCAGAACTACCAAATGATACGGCAGTTCCCCTTCTGGGTATTTATTTTAAAGAATAGAAATCACGATCTCACGGAGATACTTCCATTCCCATGTTCATTGCAGCATTAGTCACAATAACTACAATGTGGAATCAGCCTAAATGTTCATTAAAGGACAAATTAATAAAGAAATTGTGTATATACATGAAGTGGAATATAATTTGACTTCCCCCCAAAAAAAAGGAGATTCTACCATTTGTGACAACATGGATGGACTTGGAGGACCATATAGTAAGTGAAACAAGCCGGACACAGAAAGACAAGTACTGTATAATCTCACTTATATGTGGAATACACATTAGTCAAACTAGAATCAGAGAATAGAATGCTGATTGCCAGGGGCTGTGGTGAAGGCATATGTGGGTGGGCCATGGTGAGATGATGATCATAGTGTACAAAATGTCACTTATGCAAGATCTAATGCACAGCATAGTGTCTATCGCTAACAATACTGTATTGTATAAAGTTTTCTAAGAGAGTAGATCTTATGTTAAGTGTTCTTACCACACATATACACAAACATAATAACAATAAAGGAGAGTAGGAGAAAATGGAGGTAATACATATGTCTATGACCTTGGTGGTGATATTTTCACAGGTACATACTTCTCTTCAAACTGATTAAGTTGAACATATTAAATATGTACATCTTTTAATATGTCAATTATACAAAATAAAGTGATTTTTTAAAATGTTCATTCTCTACTAAAAATTTAAATTTGTTTTTGAACATTAAAAATAAATGTCATTAATTTCCTGTAAACTTGTCTTAAATATTCAGCATTATTAGCTGATCCAAGGATCTGTCATAATGCTCACCTTTAGATCAACGAGTGGCAATCTATGTTCTACCTGCATATTGTTAAGCTTAGGAAATTAATTGAATAAGACTGTATTAGTCTCTGACATTGTGAATTCTACACAATTTATGTCCAAGGGCCTCACGCTTTATACAACAGTTCACTAACTAACCCAGAAAGCACTGATGGAGCTCTCATTCCCTTAGGTTTATCAGCCACATGTTCCAGACAAAACTTTTGGAGTTTGAGGTCAGAATATATGCACCATCTGAGAAGATGCAAAAGTAATTTCTTCCATCTATCTTGACTGTTGTGATTTCAAATAATATCTTTAAATGAGGAAGTTTTATTTGATATACTATTTTCCTAATCAATCTACAATTGCCATTGACGTTTATCAATCTATTCTGTAGGCACACCACAGAATACTATATTGTTTTTATTTTTAAGATTCATTTAATACAAAAATTAGTTGAGCGTGGTGGCAGGCACCTGTAATCCCAGCTACTCAGGAGGCTGAGGCAGGAGAATCGCTTGAACCCAGGAAGCAGAGGATGCAGTGAGCCGAGATCACGCCATTGCACTCCAGCCTGGGTGACAAACAGCAAAACTCTGTCTCAAAAAAAACAAAAACAAAAACCAGATTCATTTAAAATTAATTGTTTCAAACTAGGAAATACTCTATTAAAACATTGCATATTGTGATTCATTTACTAAGGTATGTATGTAAATAAAAGGTCTTATGAGACACTATGAGAATAAATTTCATTTGAATTGATTGCTGTTTAATCCATTGTGTTCATCTGGAGAGGCTATATTAAAAACACACAAAAATTAAAGACTTATCTTAAAACTAGCTTTTCTTGAAGAACCTGTTGGGTGACTTCTACAGATGAACTTATCAAAGATCAAAGTTACTTAAACAATAGAATATGTTATTTTTAATGATGGCAGCTATCCACACACAAAAACTAAATAATGTATATACACATATATATGTAAATACACACATTTTTAGTTGTGATATGCTAAAGAAATTTCAAAGTCTAAATATAAATCATTACTTCCTTATCACTATTGAAAACAGTGCAGCATTGTGCAACCTCTTTACAGATTATGACCAATAAAATGAACTTCCAGGCTGTGTGTGTGCTAGTCAGAAGAGAATATATGTTCATTGGCTTCAGAACTCAGTAGATATTTTGATCATCGTTTCCTCTTTATATAGTGAAGAAAGAGATGGTTTTATTGTCTCTGCAAAATGGAAAAATAGCTCTCAAGCAATCCCTGGGCCTTTTATTCATTGCCATGTCTAAGCATGTGCCACCATTTTTCCTCCAAATTCTATCAGATTAAGAATAGGCTATTCTCATAAATTCAAGCATTATAAGATTCTGAGATTTGCTGCCATCATTGTCTGTTGGTGTCAGTGTAGTATAAGTGTGCAGAGAAAGAAGTGCTGCTCGAAATGGAGGTCTGGAGGAACAATAACTATACCAATTTATTTTTTGTTCCCTTTATTTCTTTGAAATGAGTTTCAGGGTTCTTTTGCTGGTTACAAAAAGTCATCCAATTTGTATGAAATAGCACATCATGGACATATAATCATGAACATTTTAAGTTTCTTGTCATCTATAGACAGTATTTTACTTTGCTCTGATGCTTTCCTGAAAGCTCTTGCAATCAGCTGCAGGCCAGCATGCTTTGGTTTTAACAGATAGATTGTCTCAGAGCCCCATGTAACACGACTATGCCAGGTGATTTTGGCCTCAGGATTCTGATAGCACCACTTTAACAACTCTCAGGCCATGCGCAGTGGCTTATGCCTGCAATTTCAGTATCTTGGGAGGCTGAGGCAGGTGGATTACTGGAGTCCAGGAGTTTGAAACCAGCCTGAGCGACCTGGTGAAATCCCATCTCTCTCTACAAAGTAATAATAATAATAATAATAATAATAATAATAATAATAATAAATAGCCAGGCATAGTAACACATGCCTGTAGTCCCCATTATTCAGTAGGCTGAGGTGGGAGGATCACTTGAGCCCAGGAGGCAGAGGTTGCAATGGGCTGAGATTGCACTACTGCACTCCAGCCTGGGTGATAGAATGAGACCCTGTCAAAACGAAACAGAACAAAACAAACAAACACACACACACACTCAAAAAACAACTCTTAGTCATACAAGTGGATTGAGTCAAAATACTGAAAACTCTAATCTAAAAACAGATAGGATCTTGAGACAGCTAATCCAAAATTTTGTAGGACAAAAATCAACTGCATAGAACTGAATAAACTTATGAGGGATGATTATGATTTTTATTTGGAATATTATGGATGTCCTATTGTTTTATTTTCTGTAGCCATTTCACCTTACTTTTAAGCTATCTATGACTCATAGCAAGTGAATTAACATTCCTGCCCAGTGTTGATGGAAGTCTAGGTTTTAGTTTTGGCCTCCGTTGACCCAGATGGGGAGGAGATTTGCATTATTGCTGCTGATGTAGGAGTTTCACTCTCCCGAAGGCCGGCTTTAATACAACCCTGGTTTTCCACTACACCTCTACTGACCTACCCCAACAGGGAGGGCGAAAACTGTCTCTTTACCTCTGAGTACCTGTGGGAGTGAAATGAGAGAGTTCCCTGATTCCCCTCACAGGATGTGTGAC
The DNA here is from genome assembly GCF_049350105.2 of Macaca mulatta. Classification (NCBI taxonomy): domain Eukaryota; kingdom Metazoa; phylum Chordata; class Mammalia; order Primates; family Cercopithecidae; genus Macaca; species Macaca mulatta. The sequence goes on along the minus strand of NC_133423.1, from coordinate 62,248,022 downwards.
AAGGGTGTCACCTGCTTGGTCACCCTGCAGCTCAAACCCCTAGGGAGAGCATGCACGCAGACCGACAGATGGAGAGGCCTGCAGGAGCGCTTTTAGGCTCCAGCCCCACAGCAGCATCTGGGGGTGGTGTCTGTGACTCCCGAAGCCCTTGTGGGCACATGTTACTAAGTGCTTTTAGATTTGCCATCTGCAGACCACCTGTGTATTAATCAGATCCATGGACGCTCTGTCTTACTGCAAGGGCAGGCGCCAGCGTGACAGCCTTTTTTATCCCAGGTCCTTACCCAGTGTACCGGAAGACTCAGATCACACGTGGGCTTTAAGGATGAGTGCAAAATTTTATTGAGTGATGCAGGTGGCTCCGAGCGAGATGGATGGGGAGCCAGAATGGGTGGATGGAGTGGGAACGTGGTCTTTTCCTGGTGTCAGGCTGCCCAGCCGCCGGACTCTTCTCTGACCCACCCCCGCTGAACTCCCCTCTGCCTCCAGACGTCTCTCCTCTTCTCTCTTTCTCTGCCACGTTGTTACGCCATTGCTGATCTGCTGGTCCCAATGTTCCGCCGCTTGTGTGTGTGCCCGCTAAGGTCTCAGGTTTATATGGGGGAGGATGAAAGTGTGGTGGGCCAAAAGGCAACTTTTTGGGTGTGAAGACAGAAATGACTGTCCTTATTTAGGGTCGCAGATCTTCAGGCTTTAGGATGGGGCCTTTGCCAGGAGTCTGCCCTCTTTTACCCAGTATTTCCCTGTCTCCTGTCCACATCAGAAGCGCAGGTTCCGCACCTGGTCTCCACTCACATTAGGTAGAGGGGCTTGGTACTGCCTCACAGGAATGAATATGTCTTCTCCGACACCACAAGGTTGTTTGAGGTGCCTGCTGTAGTCAGACAAACATGAAAGTGTAGGCTTCACACCATGGTGAGGATTGGGGTAGGACTGCTGTTTTCTGTGGTTTGGCTAGAGTGATGCAGTTATTGTTTAAAAGTTTTCTGTGGGCCTTATGGGGGTTTACAGGAAAAGAGGGTAAAGACTCATGTATTAAAATTTTGCCTGTTGGACCTTATTTTTTAATCCACTCTAAAATATAAAAAATTCAGGAGGCACTTTAAAAAAAGTATTTAAACCCTTCAACAAACTTTAACTATTATCATTATAAATTATTTGCATTCATGAATCTATTTATTTTGCTTGTATGCACATAACTATGTCCATGTGATTCCTTAGGAACAGTGTCAGAGCTGAACTGTGATATGATATATAAATTAAATAAAGGACAAAAAATTTTTGTAAATTTCTCCCAATTTTTAAATCTTGTGCACTTTGTAACTTTTAATTTAATTCTTCAGAAAAGTGCCAATATGATGTCCGTATGCATGTGCATGTACTTAGTAATTAAAATACATTAGTTGAGCAATGAAAATAAGGTCTTGGACTTCATTTTCCATTTTTTTGTAGTCTATCATAAATAAAATGGAACTGTATGGAACAGAATCAGGTAACTATTTTTGTTTATCATTACTTTTAATCATGCAAGCTCTCATTAAAATGTATAAAATTTGTTTTATATTACTAAAATTCAGATATAGACATTGAAACCAATTTTTGATAAGATTCTTAAATGAGGGGTAGGTCAATTTCATCTCAAAAACCCTGATAATTTTAAACAATCAGATCTTGTGAGTACTCACTCACTATCATGAGACCAGCAAGGGGGAAATCCAGTCCCAGGATCCACAGTCACGTCCCACCATGCCCCTCCTCCAATTCAACATGAGATTTGGGCAGGGACACAAATCCAAACCACATCATTCTGCCCCTGGCCCCTCCCAAGTTTCATGTCCTTCTCACATTGCAAAATGCAATGATCCCTTCTCAACAGTCCCCCAGTCTTAACTCATTTCGGCATGAACACCAAAGTCTACAGTCCAAAGTCTCACCTGAGACAAGGCAAGTCCCTTTGTCCTATGAGTGTGTAAAATAAAAAACAAATTAGTTACTTCCAAGATACAAAGGGAGTACAGGCATTGGGTAAATACTCTCATTTCACAAGGGAGAAATTGGCTAAAAGAAAGGGGAAACTGGTCCCAGGAAGTTCAAAACTCAGCAGGACAGTTATTACATCTTAAAGCTTCAAAATGATCTCCTTTGACACCATGAATCACAGTCAGAGAATACTGGTGTTAGGGGTATGCTCTCATGGCCTTGGGCAGCTCTGCCCTTATTGCTCTGCAGGGTACAGCTCCCCTGGCCGCTTTCAGAGCTGGTGTTGAGTGCCTGCAGCTTTTCCAGGCACATGGTGCAAGCTGTTGGTGGAGCTAGCATTCTGGGATCTGAAGGACAGTGGCCCTCTTCTCACAGCTCCACTGGGCAGTGACCCAGTGGGGACTCAGTGTGGGTGCTCCAACCCCACATTTTCCATTTGCACTGCCCTAGTAGAGGGTCTCCATGAAGGTGCCACCCCTGCAGCAGACTTCTGCCTTGATATCCAAGCATTTCCATACATTCTCTGAAATCTAGGTGAAAGTTCCCAAACCTCAGCTCTTGCCTTCTGTGCACCCACAGGTCCAACACAATGTGGTACTTGCCAAGACTTGGTGCTGGTGCCCTCTGAAGCCATGGCCCAGTTTGTACCTTGTCCCCGTTTAGCCATGGCTGGAACTAGAGTGGCTGGGGCAGAGGATGCCATGTCTTGAGGCTGTACAGAATATGAGGGTCCTGGCCTTGGCCCACAAAACAATTTTTGCCTCTTAGGACTCCAAGCCTGTGATGGAAGGGGCTGCCGTAAAGTTCTCTGGAATGCCCTGGAGACATATTTCCCATATTCTTGGCTATTAACATTCAGCTCCTTGTTATGTGTGCAAATTTCTGCAGCTGGCTTGAATTTCACCCCAGGAAATGGGTATTTCTTTTCTACTGCATGGATGAGCTGCAAATTTTCTAAACTTTTATTTCTTTTAAATATAAGTTCCAATTTCAGACCATCTTTTTCTTCCTGCGTTTGAGTGTACACTCTGAGAAACAGTGAGGTCACATCTTCAATACTTTGCTACTTAGAAATTTCTTCTTCCAGATACCTTAAATTATCTCTCTTAAATTCAAAGTTCCACAGATCTCTACGACAGGGGCAAAATGCCACCTGTCTCTTTGCTAAAGCATAGCAAGAGTGACTTTACTTCAGTTCCCAACAAGTTCTTCATCTCCTATGAGACCACCTCAGTCTGGATTTCACTGTCCATATCACTATTAACATTTCTATAACAACCATTAAACAAATCTCTAGGAAGTTCCAAACTTTCACTCATCTCGCTGTCTTCTTTGAGCTCTCCAAACTCTTGCAACCTCTGCTGCTACCCAGTTCCAAAGTCACTTCCACATTTTCAGGTATCCTTATAGCAATGCCCCACTCCTACTACAAATTTTCTGTATTAGTCCATTTTCTCACTGCTATAAAGAACTACCCGAAACTGGGTAATTTACAAAGAGAATAGGTTTTGTTGACTCACAGTTACACATGGCTGTGGAGGACTCAGGAAACTTACAGTCACGTGAATGGTGAAGGGGAAGTAAGTGTCCCTTTTTACATGGCAGTAGGAGACAAAAAGAGAAAGGGGAGGTGCCACACACTTTAAACAATCAAATCCTGTGAGAACTCATTCACTATCATAAGAACAGCAAGGGGGAAATCAGGCCCCACGATCCAATCACCTCCCATCAGTTCCCTCCTCTAATTCGACGTGATGTTTGGGTGGGAACATTGATGTTCTATTTTTCAGGGGGCAGTGAGCTATTATTTAAACATTTTTCTATGAAGCAACACAGTCCTTAGTGACCATATCATTTTGATTGCTGCTGGGAGGTGCAATGAGGACTACATTAAAATGGCATATGCAAAAGTGTAAATATAATTTTCAAATATTTTTAACTTTCTCATAGAGTGAAGTAGCTTATGATAATTGAATTATTATATTCATTGCAAGCAGCTAAATATCACCTATATTTAAAATATATTAAAAGGCAAAACTTTTATTAGAGAAGTGTAATAATGAGAACTTGCTGATTAGTTCTATTGTAGAAATTGCCTCCATGGTTTCATATTGAGAATTAGCACTAATCTAATGCCAGCAGAACAAAATTAATAAGATATTGGCCTTGCCCTTGAAAAACTTTGAGTCCAATATTTATTGATATTTCTCAACCTATAAAAATTAAATAGTTCGTGTTCTATGTCAGACTTCTCACAAAAATGTCCTATTAAAATGTCCCATTAATATCCATATTTTAACAGATTTTTAGATACTAGATTATTAATCTCCACATACAGAGAAAGCAACTCAATTCAGTTTGTATTGAATAAAAATAAGTGAGCTTATGTTCATACTTAACAATAGTCACCATTCAGAGGATTTTCTCTACAAACATTAAATAAAGTGGATACAGGATCTACTCTGATCTTTTTCAGAGGGCTTTTTTTTTTCTTTTGTATCATCAGATACAGTTAGCAATTGCTTTTTTTTTCATTTATCAGTTTTTATTTCCATTATGTCCCTTCTACTGGACCATAAAGCCTTTCAAAGAAGATAATGTGTCTAATTAGTTTATATTTGTATCCTCAGAGCCTAGGATGGGGTAGGACATTTATCATTAGGGATTCAATAAATAGATTGTAATACCAAAAAACAGGAAACAAAATGTTTCTTTCATTTATATTTTAAGTAGAATGAAGTGTTTTTATGTTTTCCTTTTATGTCTTTGTTTTAATTTAAAATGATTCCGCACCAAAGACTATAAAACTTTTAGGAAAAATGAGATATAATAATGAAATATACTCCAAATAGGAAAAAAAACTAATTGTAACCCATATTCTTATAGATTGCCTAAAGCTTCCATTAAATTATTTCTTTTATCTTTATTAAGTATTTTTATCCAAAGAAATGAAATCCAAAAGGCAAAATACAAATATGGTTTTTAATAGTGTTCTAATGACAGTAATGTTTTATGCCAGAGGTGCTAAATCTATTGCTGCTTCTTATGTTGACCTATTTCTCCCCCTTTGGTTAAAATCAGCTTTTCCAAATTTTAGTAATTGTTTTAGTAAAGCATTTAAATATCACAAGATAAAAAAGTGTAGAGAGTATTACTTGAGTCACTTAAAAGTTCATAAAATCATATCTCCATGTAAGTTAATATTATAGATCAAAGGATCCACTATGATAATTTTTGATTAATTTTTAATAAAAGAATTTGCATTTTGCATTGAAGTCCGGTTTCAGAGTTTGTTGTCTAAAGAACTGTGTGCAAATAAAGAATTCTACCTTTGTATGCTAAGGTCAATATGATGTATAGGAGACCGAGCTTAGTTCAAGAGTCAGAATGCTGCACAGGTTTTTAACTAGGTTATTTAATATTTACCTCTTTTTATAAGATTGACATATTGTTTATTTGTATATCACACATTCATGAGTAATAGATTTATCCAATGCTAAACTTGACTAATAATTCAAAAGAGACAAAGAATCCCTAGGCCAGGAGAAATACTCTTTTCTTACAGCAGTCTGAGACTAATCAAAAATGCACCTTTTCTCCCAGATTCAGAACTATTTTAATTTTAGGTTTAAGAGATGTGTCTCTTGAGAAATGTGTGAAGAGGAATCAATCACACAGAGGGAGTGCTTCAGGTTTTGGAACATTCCTGTTCTATAATCCATTAATTACACAATGTACTTTTTTTTTTTTTATTTTTGAGACAGAATCTTGCTCTGTCCTCCAGGTTCCAGTGCAGTAGTGCAATAATTGACTCACTGCAGCTTCAACCTCCTGGGCTCAAGTTATGCTCTTCCCTCAGTCTCCCTAGTACCTGGGACCACAGGCACGCCCAACCATGCCCAACTAATACACAGCTTACTTGACTAGCTTCCATGCTCCAGCCAGCCATTCCCTACGAACTCATAACTTTCAAGTTGACTTACAAATAAAGTATCTAACCATATCTGGTAAAAGCTGCTTAAAAACTTTAACAGGTTGTAACTCTGATAACGGTCCAGTGTCCGCTAGTAAATAACATTAGCACTTTGACCAGGAGGTCTGGTGGGAAAAGGGTGCGGGGTTATTGCATTAGTATCTTTATGAGGAGATGTAGTTGAGGCTCTTCATTTCTTTTGGTTACACAAGGCCAGATACTGAGTAAATGATTTGTAGGACTGCAGTTAACTCTTTCCTTCCCATTGAGCAAAGCACTGGTAACTGTCTAATGACAAATATTAATTTTTTCCCCTAAATTTCTTAAAACAGCTAATATATAAAGTATGGCTAGGAATTACCTACTTTTCTTGGTTGCTCCGTAAAACTATACTTTTCTTTTCTTGAAAATGCATAATTATTAATTTCAAACTTGCCATATTTCAAAAGGGAAAGTAAGACTTTCTCTGAGATAATAAAACAATATGCTGAATATCAGCCCCAATCTCTTCTGCCTATACAATGCTAAATAATCAGATTTTTATCTGATTTTGTATATAGGTATGTGTAGCTTAAATCCCTCCACTAGTGTATCTTTAGATAATCTTTGAGGAAAATATACATGTCAAATATTTAAAGGACTCAGAATCAAGCTATTGGAAATAGTGTTAGGACTTCTGTAGGATTTCAGATATAAAGAAATACAGCCTTTGTATCACTTTATCCCTCTCATCATCCAAAATCTTTCACATGAAAGCTATGATGCCAACTATACCATCTCTCCCTATGCTATTGTTACTATAAAGACATAAATGCTGTATCACAAATGAGCATTGTCTGTTGCTATCCTTTGGTTCAGTTTGCAAGGACCCCTTTCATGTAATCTCTTACTTCTCAGTGCATGGGCAGGTTCAACCAGTGGAGTTAATACAATGTTGCCATCTTGATTTAATATTAAATTACTTTTGTGTCATTTCTTTAAACAACAACAAAAATGCAGTCCCCGCCTTTTCTGTATGCATTATTTCTAGTGTACCAGCAACTCATATAAAAAGAAGCCCTAGGGGGTTGACTTCAGAGAAGATTGTTTCCTCCTTGTGATGGTTTGGGTGATAGAATGTGTCAATCTTAGCAGCAAGTGACTTTTTGCTACCTTATACGTTTTCAAGGGTGCCCTTGAAGGAAGACTTGTGTCACAAGTTTAAAGAACAGACAGTTTTAGGAGGCTTTATTTTATTTGCTTTTGTCTGTCTTTTGATCTCAGCATGATTGCTGGCTGGGGATTGGAACAAAAAAATTACTGGAATAAATTGGTTTAGATGAGAAAAATTTTTGGTACATAATTCTTACTTATTTGAAAATACTAATTTAGTCACTTAGACACAGAGTTACTATATGATAGTTTCAGTGGATTCAGTCTTATTATTTTTAACTCAGAATTAACTCCCAGCTTACATTTTCATTGAGAATGTAATTATTGGAGTCAAGGCTTACCGGTAATTTCCTTTGTTGGAAATGGCATTATGAGCATTGAGGTATACTTGTAGCTCTCCATTATCCTGAATAATATGGTCAATAAATAAAAAAATATAGACAGACAAGGGAAATCAAAGATCCCCCAGATACAAAACAACAGCTTTGTACATTTTTATTTATTTAGGATTTTCTTTGTAAATGACTATCTGATTTGTGTGATGAATATTTGAAACTTCTACTCAATTATCAACTTGATTATAAAAATATCTAATCATCCACCTAAGCTAATAATTATAGGAAACTTCTACCCTTATACAAAAATCCTGCTTGGAATTTATACTTTAAGTTTACAACAGACTGTTGGATTAATTTTATTATTTTGACTGGATAGTCATATATAGATCATCTCCTGCTCTATTAGAAATTCACATAGCTCATTTAATTCAATTAATCATATATTGTCAAATGACTACTAAATGCTGACTATGCCCAAGACCTCTTTATATACATCCTCTTAATTTTCTGTGGTAGTTTTAAAATTTATGTAAAAATTCTTTGACATTTCTCACAGTGAATGTTGAGGTGCTCTTTGTTACCTCACCTTGAACCTGGACTGAATTTTACAACTTTTTGTACAAATGAAACTTTTTTGTTTATGATGCCACTGAAATTATGCGACTTCTGAGAGTTGGTCATAAAAGGTGATATTCACACTAGTTTTCCTTCTTGAAGTCTACAGCCAGCATATACACACCCTACTGACCTAAGGCCACCATGCTGTGAAGATGCCAAAAATAGTCCACTAGAAAAGACTAGACTGGAATCACCAAGACTAAGAGAGAGACTGAAAGAGATGCTTCCAAGCTGTGGCCATTTTCAGTCCAGATATAGTAACTGTGTTACTGCAGAGGACACAAAATCCTAGTAAGGATTTTTCTAAATTCCTGACCCACAAAAGTTGTAAGAAATATAAAGTGATTATTTTCATTAAGTTTTAGAGTGATTTTCTATTCAGCTTTAGAAAATCAGCTTCTCCCAGCATATTTATGAGGGGGACATTAGGTATCTGAAAAATCTAGTTAAAATAGGTTTACTTTTTGCAATAGTTGTACATTGAATCTATTAAATGAGGAATTGTTAAGCACCTACAATGTGCCAAACGCAATTAATATTTGAGAATAGAGTAGTAAGTGGAGACACATTTTCTACATCATGAAACCTAAACATCTGTTAGAAATGTAATCTCTTACTTCTTGGTGCATGTGGAGAGAAGCAACACAGAGATCAGGTAAAATGACAGGATCAACCATTTTCTTTAAGGTGCCAATTGTAGCTCACCTGAAGATAATATATCAATTTAATAGTGATTTCAAGGCAGGGCGTGGTGGCTCATGCCTGTAATCTTAGCACTTTGAGAGGCTGAGGTGGGTGGATCATGAGGTCAGGAGTTCAAGACCAGACTGGCCAATATGGTGAAACTCCATCTCTACTAAAAATACAAAAATTAGCCAGGCATGGTGGTGCGCACCTGTTGTCCCAGTTACTCGGGAGGCTGAGGCAGAAGAATCACTTGAACCTGGGAGGCAGAGGTGCAGTGAGCCAAGATCGCGCCATTGCACTCCAGCCTGGGTGACAAGGTGAGACTCTGTCTCAAACAACAACAACAAAAAATAGTGATTTCAAAAACACTTTAAATACAAAAAATATTACCAATAATATGAAAAAACTAAGATTATAGTCTAAATTCTCTAACTCCTATAACTGTGCTACTTTGACTACTCCATGGGGCTGATTATCCTTATTGGACATGTTTTTATATTTATAAAGAAATGTATTTTGGACAACGCATTATTTTGTTTTGTTTGAGACAGAGTTCTGCTCTGTCATCCAGGCTGGAGTGCATTGGCATGATCTCAGCTGACTGCAACCTCTGCCTACTGGGTTCAAGCGATTCTACTGCCTCAGCCTCGCAAGTAGATAGGATTACAGGCTCATGCCACCACACCTAGCTAAATTTTGTTTTTTTGGTAGAAACGGGTTTTTGCCATGTTGGCCAGGCAGGTCTCAAACTCCTGGCTTCAAGTGATCCGACTGCCTCAGACTCTCAAATTTCTCAGATTACAGGCATGAGCCAGCGTGCCTGGTTGACAATTGATTTTTTATCGTATTTTTTCCCCTGAAAGCCAGGTGCTGTTGATCTTATATTACCCAATATTCTTTCAAAAATATAAGTACAGTAAATTCTTTATATGTTCTTTAGTCTTGAATAGGAAACAAAATTATACATGCTACCACATGTGCTACACTTTTCTGCTCAGGTAGCAAATCAAGAGTCAGTGATTATAATTAAGTACAAAAGAGATGGCAATAGTTCAAATGGAACACTGACAATCTTCTTAATATATCTGCCAACCTACTTGCATTAATGTAGAATAAGATTATGTACTTATCTTGAGCTTAAATCACAAAAAGCACATTCAAATCATTCTAAAGACAATAATTACACGCACAGCACTTGAGTTACACAAGAACTTTCCTCCTCTCATTCAGAAAATTGTTACCAATTGCCACTTTTGCTTTTATATCTCTCTAACTCATTACACTTTGTGAAGCTGCAATTGACAGTTAAAATAGATTTCAGTAGTATTAGCTCTAATTTCAGTAGATTAAATGCTGACGATAAGAGCGTGGAATATTCTGATTAGGTATACTTACAAGACTCTTTTACAAGATGGAATGTAGGAACTTAAAAACTAGAGACTAAAATATGTTTACTTTTATATCTTTAGTGTCAAATAGTGGATCATGATTCTAAGGTGAAATGGATTATATTGGTGCTTAACACACAAACTAAAAACTTTCTTGGTTATTTTTGTTTTCATTTGAAAAATTAGCTCCAGTAATTGAACAAAATCTATGAAATGAGTTAGATTGTATTTTTTCTTGAAAGTCAGGGCTCAGTGGAGAATACAGATGCACTTACAAAAATCTATTTACTTAAGGACTCCAGTAACTGGCAATGACTAGAGAAGTGGCAAGGAAATGTCTACCAAGACAAAGCACATATATATCCACAGAATATCAAGCACTCTATTGAATATGGTGTTGGGCAGAGAATGATTCCCGTGGAATATGGGGTTAGAAAAGTATGAATAGAATTGATTTGCAGTTGATTTAATGGTGAAGCTCTTCATCGCTGAGGACAGGGTATCTGACTGTTTAATCATAGCCAAATAAAGGGGAATAGGCAATGTAAGGTCCTGATTACAGTCTAAAATTCTCTTGGTGATCCCAGGTTCAATTTCCATGCTGATGGGTTTATACCTGGAATAATCAGTCAGCCAGCCTGGCATGGCTAAAGGCCAGAGGGGCACACAACCCCCAGGTCTCTGTGGCAGTCATGGGAATATGCCACGGCATTTGCGTTTAAAGGGAGGAACTGCTGGGAGAATTGTGATAACCCGGAATTCTCCAACGGCTGCACCTTCAAAGTGTTCTGCAGAGTTTACACTGTCCTCACATATATGCTGGGCTGCTCCCAGCCAATGACTAAGCAAGCAGGGAAATTGGAGCTGGACCATTCCTGACAAATGAAGGACTTAGTCAATGGGCAGTCTTTGTTTTGAGGTTCCTCATTGCCTAGTTGAAATTCTCTGATAACTGCACTCTAATCAGAGGCTCTTTCTATGCAGCCCTCATTTCTCCTCTCTCTACTTTCAAAGGGCTCAACTTTGCATTGTGGTCTGAAGTCTCCACACCCACCTCTTCTTTCTACCCTTTGTTCACAGGCATTTCCTCCAACAACTGTCCTATGTATCTTGTTCCTTCTTGATAACTGCTTTTTGGAAGACTGGAAGCCACACACACACACATACACACTCTAAATAGAATTACAGGCATACCTCAGATCCTCAGATATATTACAAGTTTGTTTCCATGCCACCACAATAAAACAACTATCACAGTAAAGTGAGTCATACAAAGTTTATGGTTTCGTAGTACATATAAAAGTCATATTTACAATATGCAGTAGTCTGTTAAGTGTGTAATAGCATTATGTCTACAAAACAATGTGTATATATCTTAATTTTAAAATACTTTATTTCTTAAAAAGTGCTGAAAATCACCAGAGCCTTCAGTGATTTATATTTTTGCTGGTGGAAGGTATTGCCTCATTGTTGATGGCTGGTGACTGATCTGGGTGGTGGTTGCTGAAGCTTGGAGGGATGAGCCAATTTATTTACATAAAACAACAATAAAGTTTGCTGTGTCAATTTACTCTTCCTTTCCTAAAGGCTTCTCTGTAGCATGTGATATGCTATTTGATAGCATTTTAACCACAGTAGAATTTGTTTCAAAATTGGATTCAATCCTTTCCAACTCTCCTGCTGCTTTATCAACTAAGTTTATGTAACATTCTAAATATTTTGTTGTCATTTCAACAGTGTTTACAGGATCTCTACCAGAAATAGTTTCCATCTCATGAAACCACTTTCTTGGCTCATCTGTAAGAAGCAACTTCTCATCCATTCAAATCTGATCCATGAGATTGCAACAGTTCAGTCCTATCTTCAGGTTTCACTTCTAATTCTATTTCTCTTGCTACTTTCACTATTTCTGTAATCACTAATGTAAATGACAGTTTGGTGAGTGCAGCAAACTACCATGGCACGTGTATGCCTATGTAGCAAACCTGCATATTATGCACATATATCCCAGAACTTAAAGTATATAAAAGAATTTTTTTTACTTTAAAGAAGTTATATGTGTATATGTGTGTGTGTGTGTATATATATATGTATGTGTGTGTGTATATATATATTTCCAGTAGACTTTTTTTGTTTTTTTGAGATGGAGTTCACTCTTGTCACCCAGCCTGGAGTGCAGTGGTGTGATCTTGGCTCACTGTGACCTCTGCCTCTACCGGTAGACTTTTTGTAATATAGAGGAACAATAAATTTCAGTATAAATGTAAGCAAATGTCAATGAATTTTGAAAAATAAAGTCATACCCATTTATTCATCAATATGTACTGAGTATTGGATCAGGCTCTAGAGATACGATAAGACAAAGATGATCAAAACTTGTTCTCAAATTACATAGTCTTCTGGAGGACACAAATAAATAAATATTATACATCTAGAAATCTGTGCTAAATTAGGAGAAGTACCAAGTTTTATAAGTTGAATAAGTTGAATCGTGTTTCCCTCAAAATTTATATGTTGAAGTCCTAAGCTCCAGTGCCTCAGACTGTAACTATATTTGGAAATAGGGTCTTAAAAATCCATAAGTTAAAATGAGGTCATTAAAATGAAACATAATCCAATATGACCGGGAAATTTGAACACAAATTTGAACACATATTAGTACAAAGGGAAGAACATGTAAAGGCCTAGGCAGAAGCCAAAAAGAGCAGCCTTGGGAAAAAAAAGCAACCCTTTCAACACCTTATCTCAGAGTTCTAGCTTCCAGACTGTGAGAAAATAAATATTTGTTTTTTAAGCCACCTAGACTGAGGTACTTTTTCTATGGCAACCCTGAGAAAACTAGAAAAGGTATCTAACACACATATGGATGAGCTGGAATGGTCTTTCTGGTATAGTGACAAATTCTGTGTAGAGAAAAAAGAAATGCTTGAAAGACCAGAGTCCAAGGAAAAAAATGATGGTATTGAGGGTATAAAATGTGTAACTTGTTTGAAATGAAAAGTATAACTTGTTATTGACAAAAGTTGAAGCTGGAGAAGTAAGCAGCTCCAAATTCCAGAGCCTCATATAGTATGGTAAGGACCAATAAAGTCAAGAAGAAGCCATTCAGGGCTATCAAGAAGTTATATGTTCAGATTTATTTTTTACTTTTAACATATTGTTGCTGTAGTCTGAAAATTGATTGAGAGCTCCATATTGGGAAATATGAATAACAAACATCCTGAAAAGGATTTTCTGTTGGAAAATCAATAACTACCCTGAACAATATGTAGTAAACATATTTTAAATCCATAGCTTAGTGGAACTAGGAATGAATGTGCAAAATCTTAAATATCCAAAATAACAAAAACAAGCTTTAAAAAATCCAGGTATCTGATGTGTATGAAAGACACATAAATAATAAATGAAACAAAATAAATTAGAGGCTTATTAAAGCGAATACTAAGAAATTTTCGGTACTTATGAATTAGGTACCTACAAATAACAGAAAAATAATGCATAACAAGTTGTATAATATGCTGGGTAGATATGCTGAGTTTGTAGGTATCAAATAAAATAGTTTTGGTATATGTAAATCAAAAATGAACTGAACTACAAGGAAAAATGGAAAAATCCATAATAATTGCAGAATAACTTAGTATTTCTAGTCCAATAATTAATAGATCAATGGAACAAAAATGCTAAGTGTTCGAAAAATTCATTGACATAATTAAGTCACTAAAGCAATAAACAAGTCATTTATGTACAAAAGTCTGTATCCAGTACTAACAAGTTACATTGTTTTAAAGCCCACAAATTGTTCAGGCACAATGGCTCACACCTATAATCCCAGCACTTTGGGAGGCCAAGACAGTGGATAACTTGAGGTCAAAAGTTTGAGACCAGCCTGGCCAATATGGGGAAACCCCTTCTCTACTAAAAATACAAAAATTAGTCATGTGTGGTGGTGGGTGCCTGTAGTCTCAGCTACCCAGGAGGGCAAGGCAAGAGAATTGGTTGAACTCCGGAAGTGGAGGTTGCAGTGAGCCCAGATCACACAACTGCATTCCAGCCTGCATAACAGAGTGAGACTTTGTCTCAATAAATAAATAAATAAATAAATAAATAAATAAATAAATAATAAAAATAAAATAAAGCCCACAGGGAACATGAGTAATTTGATAATAGGTTGCAACTAAATTTCAACAAACTTCAAAAAAACACAATATAATACTGATACTTTTTTTTATTTTCAGTGAAATTTAGAATCAATAAAAATATTAGTTTAAAGGTTGAGTAAAAATTAGAAAATGCACATGTAAGTAATTCAAAGGTCAAAGAAAATATAATAAATATACACAAGTGAATAATATTGAAAACACTGCTAGTATAAGAAATGACACAAAGCTTAAGCAATGCTTAGAGGATAATAAATCAAATGTCTTTGCTTGTATGGGCAAACCAGAAGAATTAGTAAATATCGAGCTAAGCATCAAATGTATGAAATTAGAAAATGAATACAACTAAATAGAGAAAGGTAAAAATAATTGAATTGTAGTTATAATGATTAACTGTACATTGTTAAAAGATAGAGAAAAAAGCAGAACAAGTTGATTCTTTGAAAAAAATATACACGGATTTTGTGCAAGATTCATTGAGATAAAAGAGCAAAGTGGTTGGAAGATACATATTAGTCTAGATACAACAGATATTAAAACTAATAAAAAGAATACTATAAAAAACTTTATGCTAAAATATTGTAAATTTTGCAAAAATAATTGGAAGCGCATTGTATGCAAGCTACTTTAAAATAACAGCATTTGTCAATTATCATTAAGAAATTAATTTGGCTGTTAAAAATCTTGCCATTTGCCAAGAGTGGTTGCTTATGCCTATGATCCCAGCACTTTGGAAGGCTAAGGCAAAAGAATCACTTGAGGCTAGTAGTTTGAAACTAGCATATGCAACATAGTGAGACATTGTCTCTGCAAAATATTAGCTTAGCTTGGTAGTACATACCTGTGGTCCCAGCTACTCCAGGCTGAGGCAGAAGGACTTCCTAAGCCAAGGAGTTTGCGGCTGCAGTGAGCTGTGATCACTTCATTGCAGTCCAGCGTAGGTTACAGATTGAGACCCTGTGTCTAAAACAAAACAAAAACACCACAATGAAACCACCAGTCTGTGTTTTATGATTTAGATCTACCAAATACTTCATCTATATGTACATCTAATTTTATATAAATAGAAAGTTTCTGGTGAAGTTAGTTATATACTTGCCAGACAGTCAAACATACCTACTCGTAGGTATTTACACAAGAGATAGGAAAACATATAGTCATATAAAATATTTTACTCAGATCTTCATAGCACCTTTATAATAGTTGAAAACTGGAAACAACCCAAACATTCATCAATTGATAAATGGACGAAGAGATTGTAGAATAATCATGCAAGGACGTACTACTCAACAATGTAACATAAGTGCTGATACATTCAACATCACAGATGTTTGTCAAAAACATTTTGTGAAGTAAAAAAGCAGAAAATCTACATACTGTATGACACTCTCTGGGTAACATTTTAGAAGACACAAAACACATTATGCTACAGACAAATTAGTAATTGTCAGGGGCTGAGTACTGAGGGGGGAACTGACCAACAAAGAGCATGAAGGAATTTTTGATTGACGGCTTTTTTTAACATCATGCTTGTTGTGGCCATTATATTCTCTATACATTTGTCAAAATTGATCTAATTGTACATGTAAAATTACTGAAAATTTTGTATGTAAATCACTCCTCAAAAGGTTGACATTTTTTTAAAAAATGTCAATTTTTGGCATGAAACTTTTATCTGATCCATTACTTTATGCTTAAACTGAAGAAAATTTCACTGTTTTATTTCACTATTAAGTTCTTTGAGACCTTAATAAACATTAAGATTTTTAATGAGAGTCCTATAAACTTGAGAACAAAACTTGCATATTAAAGTACATAGAATTATGTATATGTGTAATGGAGATAATATGTAACAGTATTAAAGATTCCAACAGCTGCTATGAAATTAAATGTTGCAAATGGGTGATTTTTGTAAAAGGATGCATGAAGAACCATGGTAATCACCAGCCAAAAGTTTTAAATTAAAAAGATTTGTTCATGAAAGAAAATGTATTTTAAAGAAAACTAAGGGTACCTGCATGTGCTGCCCAGAGGCCTGAGATCTGACTTGTATAGAGCCTACTTCTGCCGCTGCTGGTATCCACATATGCTAGTCAGGGACTTGAGAACTAGCTTGCCCAGTGCCTCTGTCACCAACAAAACTGCCCCACAGCCTCTATAAGCAATTACAACGTAAGCCACTGAGGAACATGCAGACACCCTGACACTGAGTATAGCCAACTAAATCATATGGAGACTACACTACGATGCCCATTCAGAACAAAAACCCAAAACACCCTACCGAACTGACATTGTAGATAAATCTACAGTAAAAAGTCTTCCTCTATGAATGTTATTTAATTAAATTGGAACAAGTGACTGTTACACCAGATGTGCAGACATCAAGGTAGAGACATAAGAAACATGAAAAAGCAAATAAACATAGTTTCTAAAGGAACAAAATAATTCTCTAGTAACAGATGCCACAGAAAAGGAAATCTGTAAAAGGCCTGAAAAATAGAAAATAATGATCTGAAGAAAACTAAGCTAGACATGAGAGAATACAGGTAGACAATAAAAACGAATCAGGAAACCAATTCATAATCTGAATAAGAAATAAAACAGAGATACATATTTTAAAAAGAACCAAATAGAAATCTTAGATTAAAAAATGCAGTGAAAGAAATAAAAAACATAATCAAGAGCTTTAACAATAGACTAGATAAAGCAGAAGAAAGAATTTCTGAACTTGAATAAAGGTCTCTTGAAATAATCCAGTCAAACAAAAAAATGAATAAAGAAAGTCTATGTGAGATATGGTGCACCATTAAGTGAACAAATCTTTCCATTTTGAAAGTTACAACGGTGAAGAGAGGAGAAATGCCATGCAAAATATATTGAATAAAGTAACAGTTGAAAACTTCCCAAGTGTTGGGAAAGCTATAGACATCCCGACACTCAAAGATTCACAAATAGATTAAACCATGAAAGTCATATTAAAGGCACATTATAGTTAAACTTTCAAAAGTAGAAATCAAAGAGAGAACTATCGAAACTGCAAGAGTAAAATGTCAGGTTACATATACGGCAACACCCATCAGATTATCAGTAGAATTCTGAGCAGAAAAATTCCATGGCAGGAAAGAATGAGATGAGATATTTAAAGTGCCAAAAGAAGAAAACAAAACAAAACAAAACAATGCCGAAATGTGTTAAGACTTTGGAGGACTGTTGGGAAGGCTTAATTGGTTTTGAAATGTGAGTACATGAGATTTGGGAGGGGCCAGAGCGGAATGATATGGTTTGGCTGTGTCCCCACCCAAATCTCATCTTGAAATTCTATGTGTTGTGGGAGGGACCTGGTGGGAGGTAACTGAATCATGGGGACAGGTCTTTCCTGTGCTGTTCTCATGATAGCAAATAAGTCTCATGAGATGTGATGGTATTTTAAGGGGGTGTTTCCCTGCACAAGCTCTCTCTTTGCCTGCCGCCATCACTTAGGATGTAATTTGTGCCTCCTTGCCTTGCACCATCATTGTGAGGCCTCTCCAGCCATGTGGAACTGTAAGTCCATCAAAACTCTTTTTCTGTAAAGTGCCCAGCCTTGGGCATGTCTTTATCAGCAGTGTGAAAATAGACTAATAAACTGGCCAAATATAGCACACCAAGATTGAACCAAGAAGACATAGAAAACCTGAACAGTTTGATATCTAGTAATGAGATTGAATAATGTCTTACAACAAAAAAAAAGAACAAGACCAGATGGTTTTACTGCTAAATTTTACCAAACGTATAGGGAAGAACTAACATAAATTCTTTCCAAAATACCTTAAAATGTTAAATAGAATAGAATTCTTTATAATTTATTTCCTAAGACCAGCATTGCCCTGCTGCCAAAGCCAGATAGACACAACAGCAATAGTAAAAATCTTTAGGTGGCTGGGCATGGTGGCTCACACATGTAATCCCAGCACTTTGGGAGGCTGAGGAGGGTGGATCACCTGAGGTCAGGAGTTTGAGACCAGCCTGACCAACATGGAGAAACCCCATCTCTACTAAAAATACAAAATCAGTCAGGCATTGTGGTGCATGCCTGTAATCCCAGCTATTGAGGGGGCTGAGGCAGGAGAGTTGCTTGAACCAGGGAGGTGGAGTTGATGTTGAGCTGAGATCATGCCACTGCACTCCAGCCTGGGCAACAAGAGTGAAACTCCTTCTCAAAAAAAAAAAAAAAAAAAATCTTTAGGCCAATATTTCCAATGAATATAGATACAAAAATCCTCAACAAAGTGCTAGCTAACTGAATCCAACAGCATATCAAAACTATCAAAACTATAATAACTCATAGTAAAATGGAATCAATCCCAAGCATGCAAGAATAGTTTAAAATACACAAGCAAATAAATGTGATACATCACATCAAAAGAATAACTGACAGAAAGCATATAGTCATCTCAATAGACGCAGAAAAATCATTTAATAAAATGCAACATCCCTTCATGATAAAAATTCTAAATGACTTAAGTATTGAAGGAACATACCTCAACACAATAAAGACCATATATGACAAACCCACAGCTAACATCATACTGAAAAGGGAATAGCTGAAAGTTTATCCTATTAGAACTAAAACAAGAGAGCAACGCCCACTTCCCTGCTGCCATCCAACATAGTACTGAGTCTTAGCCAGAGCAATTTGGCAAAAGTGAGAAATAAAGGGCATCTAAATTGGAAAAATAGGAAGTCAAACTGTCTCTTTTTGCTGATGATATGATCTTATATATAGAGAAACCTAAAGCATTCACTAAATAACTCCTAGAACTGGTAAATGAATTAAGTAAAGTTACAGGATGCAAAACAAACATAAAATAATTAGTAGTATTTATATACACCAATAACAAACTAACTGAAAAAAAATCAAGAAACTAATCCCATTTACAATACCTACCACAAATAAAAACTTAGAAATAAATTTAACCAAGGGGAGGAAAGATCTCTAAAATGATAACCACAAAGCACTGATGAAATAAATTGAAGATATAAACAAATGGAAAGACATCCCATGCTTATAGATTGAAATAATTAATATCCTCAAAATGACCATACTATTCAAAGCAATCTACAGATTCAGTGCAGTCTTTATTAAAAAGTCAACGACATTTTTCACAGAAATAGAAAAAACAATCCTAAAATTTGTATGGAACGACAGTAACAATAAAAAAAAACCACTTAGCCAAAGTAATACTGATGAAAAAGAACAAGGCTGGAGGCATCACATGATCTGATTTTAAACTACATTATGAAGCTATAGTAGCTAAAAGAGCATAATATTGGTATAAAAACAGATATACAGATGAATGAAACAGGTTAGAAAACCCAGAAATAAATCCATGTTTTTAGAGACAACTGATTTTTAACAAAGGACTGGAAATCTATACGCAAAGTAAATAAACAGACCCCTATCTCTCACCATATAAAAAATCAACCAAAATGTATTAGGCTTAAATTTGAGGCTCAAACTATAAAATCGCTAGAGAAAAACATAGGGAAAATGCTTCGGCACATTGGTCTAGGCAAATATTTTATGAATAAGACTTCAAAAGCACAGACAACCAAGCCAAAAATAGACAAATGAAATTGTAAACAAACTAATAATTGTCTGCACTGCAAATGAAACATAATAGAGTTGAGACAATTAGTATAATGGGAGAAAATATTTGCAAATACATCTGACAAGGGACTAATATGCAGAATATGGAAGAAATTCAAATAACTCAAATGTAAAACACCAATTAAAAAGTGGGCAAAGCACCTGAACAGACATATCTCAAAGAAAGATATTGGAATAGCCAACGAGTATATGAAAAAAGTTCAGCATCACTAATAATCAAATTAATGTATATCAAAACTACAAGGAGATACCATTTTTACCCTAATTTAATTACTATTATCAAAAATACAACATAACATCTGCTGGTAGGGATGTGGGGAAAAGGGAATTATTTTACGTTGTTGATGGTAATGTAGATTAAATATTCCTCAACTGATAAATAAAGAAAATGTGGGATATACACAAAATGGATTACTATTTAGCCATGAAAAAGAATGCAATCCTGTCATTCACAGCAACATGGGTGAGCCTGGAGGACACTAACTTAAGTGAAATAAGTCAGGCACAGGAAGATAAGCACCTTATGTTCTCAGTCATATGTGAGATCTTTATTATTATTATTATTACTGTTAGTTTTCTTTTTTATAAAACATTGAACTCATGGAAGTACACAGTGGAACTGTGATTATTAGATTATATTTTAGGAATAGTAGAGAATTTAAAAATATATTATCAACACGTCTGACTTATAAAAGAATCTCAATTTTAAGAATTACTCTTCCTATTCTTTTAACATATATAGCATCCTTAAAGTTTAATCATCTGATAAAATAATTCAGCTTATAAAATACTTTAGAGATTAAAGATTGAGTTAGTGGTTTAAAAGATCAATTTATGAAATTTTACGACTGTTTAAACTCCTGTATTGTAGAAATTTCTCCATCAAATAATTGTACAATTTTTATATGACTTATTATAATGGTTTATACCTGACAAAATTAGGTTGAAAATCAACAATATAATAATGACATGACCCTTTTTCATATTTGTATTGAGCACTTTTGAACACTTAAACTAATCTACAGCACACATTCATTCAGCAAGTACTTCATTATTAAGGGTGTTAAGATTCTCTGAGCACTTGATATACATAAAATTTCATAAGACAAATATAAATACAATAAGATAAAGAATAAAACTGCTTCAAATAATAAGTAGTAATAAGAAAATAAAACTGAATGATGTATTACTGCTTCAATGTGGGTCACTTTAAGGAGGTGACAGTTGAGTTTAGGAGCTATATTATAATTAAAAGCTTAGTAGACCAAGCATTGGAGCATTTGGAAAAATATTCAAGACAGGGATGTAAATGGTTGCTGTAAGACAACATGTCTGGAAGGGAGCCTCTACAGCAGAGATTAAAAAAGGAAAAAATGAATAAAGTTAAAAGAGGTAACAATAAGAAATAAACCACTATTGAGGAATGACTAAATTTTGAACAAGAAAAGTATATTACTAAATATATATATGTGTGTATGTGTATATATACACACACACATAAATATACATACACACACATATATACACAGTGTGTGTGTGTATATATACACACACATAAATATATATACACACACTCACATATGGTTTATCCCCTCAAAAAACTTCATAAAAGATAAAGTTTTCAGATAAAGTTTTCAGTGTCTAGGGGTCGATATATGATATATCTATGTAGATGTGGATATATAGATAATGAAATAATGTGTAATAATCATATATATATATGATTAATGCTATTAAGAGGGGAAATACTGGGTTTAAACTTTATACATTTATATATACCTATTTTTTATTATAAATTTATTTGACATTTGTTGACAAATTTTTCTATACTCTTATGAAATGATGCCCAGAATTGTACTGTGTCATGAGTTAGTCTTTCATTTTCAAAAGTCAACGATCATATTTCCAATTGTAAAGACTGTATGAACTCATCATTTATTTAATTTGTAATATATTACATACCACGTTACTGCGTATTCAGAAACTATCAGCATGCTTTGGTTCAATACTAAATAAATAGTATAATATTATCATTCATTTATTTGGTAAGGAAAATATTAGAACATAACTTTGATTTAGCTCAAAATATAAAGGTACTGAAGGTTTTTTTTTTTTTTTTTTTTTTTTGAAACGCAGTTTTGCTCTTGTTCCCAGGCTGGAGTGCAATGGCGCGATCTCGGCTCACTGCAACCTCTGCTACCCGGGTTCAAGAGATTCTCCTGCCTCAGCATCCAGAGTAGCTGGGATTACGGGGGCCCACCACCACGCCTGGCTATTTATTTATTTATTTATGTTTTATTTTTACTTTATTTTTTTTTGAGACGGAGCCTCGCTCTGTCACCAGGCTGGAGTGCAGTGGCAAGATCTCGGCTCTCTGCAACCTCTGCCTCCCAGGTTCAAGCGGTCCTGCCTCAGCCTCCAGAGTAGCTGGGACTGCAGGCGCGCGCCACCACGCCCAGCTAATTTTTGTATTTTTAGTAGAGATGGGGCTTCACCATGTTGGCCAGGCTGGTCTCGAACTCCAGACCTCAGGTGATCCACCTGCTTCAGTCTCCCGAAGTGTCTGAATTACAGGCGTGAGCCTCCGCACCCGGCAGGGTTTTGAAGAGACTTATAAACAGAATCAAATGGTCACTGGAATTTAATGTCATTGTAGACAAAAATTTTGAGTCAATATGAAAAGAAATTGATAAATATCAATTATTTGAAAATAAGGTTGGGAGAAATTTTGTGTACAGCTGAAAAGTCTCATTTTGACAAATTTAAATATATTAATGTTTCTATAAAATAAAAAATTAGACTTTTTCAGTAATCAGTGCTGCATTTAGACAACATAACAAAATGGCCTAAGCTGAAAGGCATTTAGGAAATAACTGTAAGTGATGTAAACTATACTCACTCGGGTCCCTTGTGTACTTTGCATGCCTAATTACATTTCTATATGACTGGGTCACATACTTTATAAAAATATAAACATTGTAGATCAGCAATTACTTTAATAAAAATTTGTTTTCATAATTTTTATAAATGAAAAACTTATCTAAGCAATGCCATCTGAAGAAAACACACTCCTTGTAGATATATAGCATATTATGTTTAAGTTATTTTATAGTAAGCACACATTTTCACATTTGTGTATTGTTTCTATGTTTCCTGTTTTGTAAGTTAAGCTGAAATTTTCAAAAATAGTATATACAAGATAAAAATAGTTGCTACTTATTGTGTGCTTGTGTAAGGAGTCAGGGACTGAGCTACTTATGTGTTAAATGAATAGCCACAGTTACTTTTCACCACAATTCTCTGAAGTGAGTTCTAAAAACCCGATTTTCTATAGAAAAACGGAAGCTCAGAGCTGATAAGTTACATAACTATCACTATTCTGGATTCTGGCTCTCTGGTTTTAGAATTACCATATAACATATTCCATTAGATTTTACTGCATATATATGTACCAACTGGTTAATTCCTTAATTTTATATTTTCTGTTTGTTTGTTTGTTTACTTATTATCCTATGACTTGTGAAAAATAAAGTAAAAGTCAATGGATCTCATCTCCTATATATTTTTTTGCCTTTTCTTTAAAGTTTTCTTGGACTGGTATATATTGCCAATCACCTAAAACCTAATGATTTTGGTAAATTCAGCAGAGAAAAATGTCAACTTGGATTTTAAATTAGATGAATCATCAAATTCGGGGTTCATGCACTGAACACACTTTCTTAGAAATGGTTAATGTATATGGAAAAGAGGTGTTTGAAGTAACATAGTCTATCAAGTCAAAATTCCTTATATAAAAATGCATTTGTTGGTTACTATTATATAGTGTTTCAAATATAACCACAAATGTGTTAAAAATAAATATTAACTTCTATCAGAAACATCATCATACAGAGACATTACCACATGAAAAGATTGAAACAGTGTAGGAAATTACCCTAAAAATACTATTATTTTATAAGGTTATTCCTGATTAGATGTTGAATTTATCATGTAAAAACCAAACGTTTGTTCAAAGAGTGTGTAATCACTAGAAATTGAAGAGCTATATGTAGTTATTATAAAGCAGGGACAAATCTGAATTTGACGTTGAAAATTGCATATCGTTACTGTATCAGTCAGGGTTACAATAAGAAGCAAAAGGTTTAGTTGGGTTTAAAGAGAATCCAATAAAGGTGGGATTTTCAGTGCCATGGGCAGAGTTAGGAGAATCTACAAGCAATGGTGAAGTGCTCTGGATTCACAACAGTCCAGGTCATTATCATTTTCAGGCCTCAAGAGGACAGGGAAGGGAATGCTTACTGGATTCCAGGGAGAACTGTAGCTATGGGTGAGGGTTTCTCCTATAGAAGCTGTGCCTAAGATGAAGAAAGCAAGCAATTGCCAAGCTACAAAACCACAGGAAAGAAGCAAGAGGAAGTAGTAGCCCACTCCTCCACCTACTTTTCCCACTGCCTTCTTAACTGTAGCAGTGTTTCCTGTTGACTAAACACACCTGGAAGTCAGAGGGCAGCAGAGCTCGTATGACACTACAATCTTGTGAATCCTGCATGGCAAGATTCAGGGTAAAGAAGGGAAGAGAATAAATAAGACAGGGACAAATAATCAGGCCATTTTTTGCGGTCAGAGAGGACCAAAACGTTATTCCCAACCTAGGGGTTGGGAGTCATAAGATCACAAGCATAGACATAGAAAATTGTTGTGATTCATCCAGGGAATGTGAGTAGCTGAGACAGAGATTGTAGAGACTATAAAACAGAATGCAGAATACAGGGGTATAGTGGGATGGTAAAGAGGAACTTGAGTGTCATCAGAAATTACCCATCATTATGAACTAAGCACACACACTTGATTCAAAATACTCAGTGTGAAATGTAGGTAAGTACAGGTTATGGTTGACTTGCCTGTGCATTCCTATCCACTTTGGTTTTCTATCTTTCTTTTTTTCTTTTAATACTCTCAATCACAATGCTTTCTGCTCCTGGCCAGGTGTTGTTACTCTTCAACTTTGGTTATAACAGTCATTTTTCTCCTCTTTCTGCTTTTTAGGTCTCTAGCCTGAGATGATTTTTCTGAGCTTCAATTGCACTCATAGTGAGAATCACACAATTTAGTACTGGTTGATTTCTCACTGTGCTTAATGTTCATCTCACTTTATTTCCAGATTGAAAGGAAAGACATAATTTTCCTCTTATGTTTTTATGTGCCCTTTACTAATAGCACAAACCAGAATTCAAGCAGCATGATATAGTTAACTATATATTGTTAGAAAATTATATATATTTAAATTAATTTTGCTCTTGATTTAAAGTAACCAAGGGAATAATCTGATGCTAAACTAGATTGTGCAGTTTTATCAATCAGAGTTCTGGCAAGGAACATATTTCAACTCAACACAGGGTTTGCTGAGGACAGCAGAGATTGGGAATTTCAGGAAGTGATTACCATAACTAGGCATAAAGTGGCAAGAGAAGAATTCATGTAAGGGCTGAAGGCTCAAGAGATAAGAAGGCCTACAAGCAATCCTCTAGGCTGTGAACTGAAACAACAACTCTAAGAATCGAAGTGTCAGAGGTATCCAAACCAGAGGGACTTCATCTTGAATAAAAGCCAAATAGAGCAAAATCTGCTGGGTTACATTCTCAAGGAAGTTAAACACTTTCAGGCACAATATGTTTATGGCTGAGGGGAAGAGTTAATGACACTTAACTAAATAAGACCCAGAACTTAAGAAAATGTTCTGATGTCTTAAGAACAAAAAGCACTCTTAGTTTAAGAACAGTTTTTGCTCTAAAGATAATAGTATGTCCATAAATTCTTGCTGAAATCAATAGTTCGGAGAACAATACTAATAGCCTGTCATAGGCTGATCACAAGCCTTTGTAATAATGCATATAAGACCATTATTCATAGTTCTGTT
Source organism: Macaca mulatta (assembly GCF_049350105.2). Lineage (NCBI taxonomy): Eukaryota > Metazoa > Chordata > Mammalia > Primates > Cercopithecidae > Macaca > Macaca mulatta. The sequence continues at coordinate 62,222,162 of NC_133423.1, read as the reverse complement.
ACCCTATATAAGCAAGCATTGTATTTGAAGTGAGCTCCTTCTTCTTCTTGCTTCCCGAGGACTCCCTGTGATAGTGTACTACTCTGCAATAGAGGAGTCTTTAATAAACCTGCCTCTTTCACTGTGCTTTGTGACTTATCTTCAATTATTTCCTTCATGATATCAAAGAACTCACTCTTGGGATCTGGGATGAGACCACTTTCCAGTAAAGAAGTGCCTGAGACTAGGACACAGAAAAGAAATAGCCCAAAAACTCTTTCCTTCTACCCACATATCTCCTGCTTGTGTCTCCCATTGGTTGAACCCAAACAGAAAGCAGGGGAAAGAGACCCGTGGGGATGCAGACCCCAGGAGTTTAGCCTATAGGACACAGGGCAGAGCAAAAAAAAAAAAAGGACAGAGGGAAGTAGTCCAATGCAGAGTAACTAGCACTGTGGGAACTCACAACCAACTTATTTTGTAGAATCAGAAACAGTTTCTACTGTCTTTTCTTTCCTGAAAGACACTCACAACTGCAAAGTGATTACAACTCTTTTCCCTAGAAAATCAGTTACAGGTAAAATCTACTTTCAACAAGTCTAGGCTTTTGTTTTACAGTAACATCTTCACAAAGGAAACACTATGACTTCTACAGATGGAATATCTTAAGGAATAAGCTAAATCTGGACAGGTTCAGATAAGAGCTAATGTGTATTTTGCACTTTAGTTTAGTTTGAAAGTGATGTTAACCATGAGTGGTTGACCACTAACATAACTTTTGAAAAGAAATAGTCCAGCCGAGGCACAGCCACATCTGGTAGCACTCTTTCTAGCCATAGTCAACTGGATGATGAATGAAGAGCTGATGTAAAACCTGCAAATCATAAGCTGACAAATGATTTATGCCCTAAGCCCTAGTAGAAAATGATGAGCTGAGATAAATAAATCTGAAGTGTGTAATTAAGTCATAATTAAGCCAAAAAAAGGTAAACACCTTAAATGAAACTCATGTACCCTTGCCTACTGCAATTTCTGCTCTTCCTGTGGTGCTTCTGTACTTCCATTCCTACTTACCTTATTCAATCATGTTTTTTTTTCAAATTCTTCTAGATTTGAGCTTGTTCTAAATTCTAGGATTCCTGCAAACATGTGTGCTAACAATAAGCAGCCCATTACTCGACTTAGTAGAGAAGAGGGTCCTTGCAAACCAAGGAATTAAACCAAAAAAGAATCCAGAGAACCCACATTGAATATAAAGCAAGGGAAATGGTTGCCTAGTCAGGCATGGCAATTGTAAATGGCATGACCTGCTCCTGAAGCCATTTCCAGAAGAAGTATATTCAAACAAGCAAACCAACACCCAAACAAAACCATCTACACAATACCTTGTCCTTTAACTGCTGCTTATCCAATTCCTTTCGGTTTTTCCAGTCAGTGATTGCTCTAAGTTTCCACCCTCAATGGATTCCCTCAGAAAGGTACATTCGTGTCCATCAGTTCAGCATGTTGCAAGAACGATGAAAGATACACAACAGTGAAAAATATCTGTGAAATAGATTCAAAACATCAAAATGATCATTCAGAAACTTCTCTATGCTTTAGTTGGCTACATTTTCTGGCTAGTTATTTTGTGAAGGGAAAATTAAAGTTCTTTTAAGTCAGAACATCATTTCTGGTACCGTTCTCTTTTGAGAACATGAATTGAGTTCTTATCAATGAAGCATTTCGTCTTTATAACATGCTGCATAAAGTGACCGTTTCAGATATTGTTTTAGATCAGCATTTCCCGAAGTTCATTTTGCAGAACTTATTCCGAGAGATGTAATTAGTGCTGCGTGAAACAGGCAGCCTGTAAAGAAATTTTAGAAATTGCTGGGTCCTCCAAGTTGCTGATGTACACTGTAGATCTCTAAAAAGGGTAATATACCAAAATAATTTGGCCAAGAACTTATTTTTCCCCTGAGTATTTCTAGGGACTAATATTCTATATGTTATACACCTTTAAAAAGTCTATTCAAGTGGCTGTTGACTCAGTGTCTTCCTGAATATCATAATCAATTTCTGATATACAGAATAAGTAAAATAGAAAAAAATACGTTTATTATAAGATTCTTGCTTTAAAAGAACTCATTTCTGTCTGGATATGTGATAGATATTTTTAATTTAAATCAGTATTTCTGTCTTCATGGTGGATTTTTTTTACTATACAGTAGTATTTATTAATTATTAATGTCTCTAAATTTCCATTTGAGAGTGGATAGTTATACATTTCATATACCCACAGAGAAATACATATATGTGTGTATATACGTATGTGTGTATATATATTCTCTCTATATATTCAAATAATTACATGTTAAGATAGTTTAATGTTTTAGTGTTTAAAATAAACATTTTTTCTCTTTTCATTAATTTAAATATTCATTTTGCTCAGACAATATAATTAATGTGGATAAATTTTTCAGATCCTGAATTCTCAGTTTCTTAGCAACCACTCAATGAAAGACTCTTTTGATATCCACTGAGATGTACATCAATAGCTTAAGGTTTATTAAAATAAAGAATAGAGAATGCATGATAAATGTTATTAAAATGTCTTTTACCAATGTAATGATTATAGCACAAGCAAATCTTTTGTTATAAAGGGATGGTACCTTTCCTGAAATTAATTTTTTTCTGATCCAGGGATGCTTCACTTTTGACTACGGCAAATACAAATGCTTTTGAAAAACATTTGCGATTTCTCCTATATCCTTTATAATTGCCTGTCTTTGCTATACTCAAAGAGTAAAAAACATAAATACCCAATCCTGAGGACCCAACTTCTTAGACTTTGCCTAACTTTACATTGAGGCACTAGTATAACACTAGATTAAAAATAGTTTGTTGGTTAAAATATTTAAAAATTATCAGAGTGGGGAGAAATGAATCACTTAGTTTCACTTAGGTCCCCCAAAGGTAAAGATAATTAATACACACTTTACAAAGGTGACAAAATGTGACTATGAATTTCCAAATATCAGAAAAATAGGAAGGGGAAAGTGGGAAAAAGCACCTAAGATATAGCTTCTTGATTTCATTTTAATGTGTGCTAGAATTTTACTGCTAACTAGTGAATGGTAAGTATATTTTCAATCTGGGCTGAGTTCACTGGCTTAGTGAGGCTGGTAACCTAATTTCTTTCTATATTTCCAGAAAATTTTAAGAGACATAGAAATGACTCTTCACATCACCAAATTGCCAATTCTAAGATAGCACTTGTTCTTCTGGTACTGTTGCTTAGACTAGGAATTGAGTAGTTGGTTATTACGTCCATCTGCTCATCCCCAAAGTGTCATCCTTGCATATGCAAAACCACAATGATGTTTCTAAAAAAGAAAAACCTTCATAGAACAGTATGTTGAAAATGACTATTTCTTCCAATACCCATTCTTCCCCCTATTTTTTTTTTCTGAAATTCTATGTGGGTTAATACCACCTAGAATAGAGATTATATTTCCAGATAACCTTGTCACTTAATGTGGCCCTATAACAAAATTCTGACTAGTGACATATAAACAAAAGTTTGTTTCGGCAATGTCTAGGATAACTTCTGTGGAAAATATTTTGTGTGCATTCTTTGACCCTCTTCTACATTATTTCCTTCATCTTGTTCCCTAGAATACAATGCTTCCGTCTTGAACCATGATGACAAGGGCCACACCTTACAGGTGGAGGAGTTTGGTTAATGAAGAACTTAGTGGGACAGTGCTGCCATGCTGATCCTGCCATAATGACCTGTAAGCTCTTGGGTAAGTGGAAATAAGTTTCTTAATCACTTAAGCCACTGTAAATTTTGTTCTTTGTAATTTTTGATTTAAGACTGATAATGATTTTATTAACTGGAATTAGAACTCTTTCCATTTTAGAATCTATAAGGTAGCCTGAACGGAAGTGCTTATAGTAACGTTATCAAAGACTCAGATTATGGAGGCTGGGTTGCTAGTTACTCTTGTTATGTTGTGGGAATTAACTTTTAACCAAGGGTTAGCTGTTGCAACATGTAAGCCAGACCGTTGCTGACCTAGGGGAAATGGGAGGATTATTTCAGAAAATGTTACTGCCTTCAACAAACTGAATGAAGAAGTGAACTCAGGCCGGAGGTACACAGGTAGCAAGCAATAGAGAAAGGGAGTTTTTGTGTGTTATTTGAAGCACTTTCTGCCTTGATCAGGGCTCTAAACAGATAGAAAGTCCTATAATTTGGAAACTTAAAGGACTGAAAAAACTAACTACTTTCTATCAAAAACTTGACCAGTTAGGAAGTGGCTTCAAAATGACAAACTTAATAAAAGAAATACTGATATCCTGCCCCACAAAGGCTGTAGGACTAATGATACAACTGGATCTTGTGTGATCTTTCCCATCCCATGACATTGTTTCAGACAACATCAAGGTAACCAGCACTGATTGAGAGCTTTAAGGGTGGATAAAGTTCTTTATATAAAAGATCACAAACTTCAGGCTTAAAAATGAGGTTTGAAAAAGATCTTCAGTTAAGGGAGCATGAATACAAAATTGTCTAGAAACGAATAAATAAGAGGTTTACAGAGTTATTAAATAGATTATATTGCTAGAGAAAACATGAGACAGACTGGAGTGCAAAAGTCAGTAAATTTTCTACGTGAGAATAATCTCAGGATTCACAAATCTTTTCTAATAGAAAGTGGGCTCCTAAATTTACCCAGTCTCCAGAAAGATATACTTTCTGATGCCCACCATGGATCTGTCTGTGAATAATAAAGAATAATGAATGACCTCTCAGAGGACATGGAAGGTACTCAGATAACAATGGAAATGGAGATTCTTCACACAGAGTACAATCAGGGGATTGCAGGTAATAAAGGAATTTACACTTCTGCCAGAGGAGGGGTTGTTCATTATCCCTGACTAATGGAATTTTATTTTTGCTATGGCCCTGCAATTGCCATGTGCTTTTGCTATGGTTTTCTGCCTCTATTGCTTCCTTGTGTATGCTACTTGATGGAGAAAACTGTAGCACACAATGATGGATACTAGACTTTGAACTTGCTCTGAAGCTGGAGGATATTTTAGGGCTTTCACTCATGGGAAGAATGTGAAATTCTGTATGTGTGGGAAGAATGTGAAATTCTGTGTGTGTGGGAAAAAGAATACATTCAGATATTTAGGAGGGCAAAGAGGTAGACAGGAGCAGTGAGTGTCAGCTGGCCTTCAATACTAAGCCTCCTCTTCCTTTTAGTAATATAATTTACAACTGGGCACATTTTTCAGCTTTGCTTTTTGTTTTAGATGTAGTTATGTAACTAAGTTTTAGTGATTGGGATGTAAGTAGATGAATTTCCACACCCTTAAGACTCAACTACAGTGTGTCCTTTTCTTAAATAATAAAGAGCTGAACTTAGTTTATGTGCAACATTGGATGAATTTAGACATGTACAAACATTCATGATACTATCATTATAATCAAGGTCATAGATACATGCAACATCTCCCAAAGTTTCCTTTTGTCTCAGTTTTTGGCATGTGTGTAGTAAGAACACTTAACATGAGATATATACTCAACTAAAATTGAAGTGTGTTCAATTTTTTTTTGAATCTGTATTTTTATCTGTAGGTACTATGGGTACTATGTCATACGGCAGATCTCTAGAATTCATTTCTCCAGCATTAGCATAGCTAAAACTTATACCCATTGAACAACTCCCTATTTTCCTCACCTCTTCAACTCTTGGCAACCACTCTTTTAGCCTCTGCTGCTATGAATTTGACTACTTTAGATACCTGAGATAAGTGCACTATGCAGTATTTATCCTTCTATTACTGACTCATCTCACGTAACATAATGTCCTCCAGGTTCAACCCTGTTGTCACAAATGGCTAAATTACTTTCTTTTTGAAGACCAAATAAGAGATAGCTGTACTACCATGTTCATTACGCCATTGTTCACAATAGCCAAGTATGGAAACAACCCAAGTGTTCATAGAAAGATGAATGGATAAAGAAACTGTGGTATCTACATATAATGTAATATAATCCTTTGCTTTTTCCTCCTATCTTTTTCTCCTTTCTTGTTAAAAGGAAAATACGCTATACGGGGCTGAAATGTCCTCCTTGGAACATCAAATGATCTTAAAATGTAGGCCACACACATGACAACATAAGAGACACATAGATCCGTGACAATATAGCACGGCGTATCAGTCATATTTTGCACAAAGGAGAAGTAAACTTTAAGTGTTATTTAATTAGGAATATTTACATTTTCAACTAAAAGAAAACTCAAGTAACAGCACATTAATCATAAAGAGTCGAGTTTTTTCATATAACAAGAAGTCTTAGTAGGAGATGGTGTATTAGTCCATTCTCATGTTGCTATGAAGAAATAGCATTTATAAAGGGAAGCAGTTTAATTGATTCACAGTTCTGCATTGGTGGGGAGGCCTCACGAAACTTACAATCATGGCAGAAGGCAAATGAGAAGCAGGTACTTTCTTCACAGGATGGCGGGACTGAGTTAGTGCAAGCAGGAGAAATGCCAGACACTTATAAAACCATCAGATCTTGTAGGAACTCACCCACCATAATGAGAATGGCATGGGGGAAATGGCCTCCATATTCCAATTACCTCCACCTAGTCCCACACTTGACATGTGGGGATTATGAGGATTCCAAATTGGGGTGAGATTTGGGTAGGGACCGAGAGCCAAACCACATCAGATAGTTGGTTTAGATTCAGCTAGAGCAGAATCACAAGGACCAATGCACTGTCTTTATTTCTGTTCCTCTATTCTTAGTGTAGTGGCATTTTTAACTTATTTTTGTACTTCATGGTTATAAAAAGGGTATCTCAGTTTCATGTGCCTGTATGTACTCATCCTCTAACTAAAAGAGAATTGTGATGCATGCACTACAAATTTTGCTCAGATTTATTTCATAATGTAAATTAACTGATTTTTTAAAATGGCATATTCAAAGGCTGTGGTGTATATATAAATGCACAAAATAAAAACACTGAGAGTACAAAAATGTCTAGTTTCATAATAGAAAGGTAAATCATAGAAATATATATGAACTCAAATTAGGTAACACTTTGCAATAATGGACTAGTACATTTATGTAAAACAAAAGTAGAAATTATATAAAAGTGTAAGTAATAGTCATGTTAGTTATATTAACTGACATGTTACCAATATTGCAATATAATTATGGACAGATGACTTCTGGGCTGTTTGTAAGCTTTAACAAACTACTTTTGCTTTACTGTAAGGGCAGACGTCATCATTTCAATTTCATGTGAAAAAATATGCAAACCTTTCAATGATACTCATGTGTTTATGCATAAAACTGTTCCCTAAGGAAATGATTTCCATTATTAGATATTCATTGAGTGTTAGAAAATGCATTCTATTTTACATTATTCTTGTGAGATCAAAGTCCTATGTAGTTTTCTTCAGCTTAGATTAAACATATTCTGACTTGGTTTAGAAAGCAAGAGCCACTTTCTTAGTGTAAGATAAATTCATGAAAATTTACAACATTTTGGGGGAGGAGGGAGAGAAAAAGGAAGGTAAAATGTAAATTTAAAAATCATTTAAAACATTTCATGTCCACATTTAGTGAAACTTTATATTTACTTTGTTGTAGAAATCTGGAAAGCAAATCCTTAGTAAACATGTAATTTTGATAACAGGTGCCTATTAGGGGAGTGGATAGAGATGATGGTTAAAATATCCTGACAAATCATAGATTATTTATAGAAAACATGGGTTCAGGTATAAAAATGAATAGAATAAAGAAGTGGTGTGCACACATGTGGCTCATGTTTTCCTATCAGATATCCCTTTCTTGTTTTTCTCTATATGATTTTGTTTGTAATGCATTGGTGACCATGTGGGAATGTGCAGAGATCAGCCCATCAACAGCGAGTTCTCAGAATTTTACTTGACTTTCCAGTCTTCATTATTTCAGTAGGAAAATAAAGTCCTGAGGAAAAAATGGTCAATGTTTTTACCTGGATTTCTTCAAGTAGCTTGAGAAAGAGACCACAGATTTTACCAACAATGGATGCCCAACATTAAGTGTCCATAAAATATTATTTTATTATCCTTACTGTCTAACTTCTAAATATTACCCTGCAAATATGTTTATATCACTCCAATAGTCAAAAAGAGCCAAGGGAAGTTGGTTTTTATTTTTTGCTTTGCTTTCGTATTTTCATCTGCTAAAATTAGCCAAACTCATATCAAGGTGAAAAATATAAATTATTTCTCTCCCATAGTTTTGACGTAATGAAACAAAAAGAAAAGATACAAAGGGAAATCAGGAGATTTGTTTAACCAAACTGGTTTACTCTTGTTATGCTAATAAATATAGAAATTGCTGAAGAAAGATTTTGCATTTCCGTTGCTACAGTGTTCCTCAGAGGGCAGGCAGAGTATGATGTAAAGGGGAAAGGGGAGACAGAAGAGAACAATTGCTCAAGTGGACATTTTTCACTTGAGTTCTGTTTTGTCCTGAGAAAAGCTCTATATAAATACCACACCATAAAGTAGCACTATAGGGCAGAATTCTGCATTTGCAGTTATGATTACTTTAGCATGGAAGAAAAGAGGATTTCTAAAATTCTGTGATGATTGGAATAAATAAATGCTAAAAATGTCACACTATCTTACAGTTTTCCCCTGGCCATTCCCCACCTCAGACCCACCTTTAAGAATTACCATATCAATCTAGGGTATTTAGAAGTAAATAGGTTTTCTCCCCTACCCAGCTTATACCTTTAAAATTCTTTCTAAAGATTTTGTAGCTAAGGGAATACACCAAGCTGGCTTTTGCTTGTCTCTAAGATAATTAATGGGAGATGACTAGTACCATTCAGCTGCAACACATACAGGATGAAGTTAACCTCAGGCTCTTGGACAGTGTAGACACTGGAATAACGTCCAAAGAGACTTGGGACCATAATAGCATTAGCATAGAGGGAGTGCCATGAAATTGCATGTAAATATATACTATATATAATATATAATATATAATTATATTTTATATAATTATATAATATATTATATAATAGTATATATTATATAACATAATTATATTATATATAATATAATTATTAAATATTATATATAATATAATTATAAAATGTTATATAATATATACTATTATATATAATTATATTTATATATGTAATATATAATATATTATTTATTATAGACTATATTATATATTATATATTATATATAACAAATATATAATATTTATTATATATAATATAACATGTATTGTATAGTATAATATATTAGATTGTACAATATAATATATATTATATATCATATAATATAATGTGCAGAGATCAGCCCAACAGCAATTTCTCTATATTATATTATATATAATTTCTATTTCTATATATTGGCTCTTTATATATATTATATGTTAGCTTGGCTCTTTCTGACTATTGGAGTGATATAAACATACTTACAGGGTAATATTTAGCAGTTAGTCAGTAAGGATATTAAAATAATATTTTATGGACACTTAATGTTGGGCATCAATTGTTAGCAAAATCTGTGATCTCTTTCTCAAGCTACTCAAAGAAATCCAGGTAAAAACACTGACCATTTTTTCCTCAGCAATTTCTATATATTATATAATATTTCTATATATATAATATTTATATATATAATAAATATAATATATAATATAAATAATATATAATATAAATGATATATGAAATATAGTTATATTTTTTATATATTATGTATGTAATATTAGCTTGACTTATAGCATGGAAAGTTTGTTGTTTTATATTGTGTTTAAAATTTCTGCAATCTTAAGTGAGCATGAGCTTGATTAAGAAAACAATCAACTGGATATTTTGCCTCAAGCTGAGCAATAACTCATTTTGTTATGAATGCATGTTTCTTCCATGAGTTACATGTCCAGATGACTATATGCCTACAAACACAACAGCTCTATAATCTTGAAATTCTTCTGGTTACAGTTGATGTGTTATTCCTAGTCTAACATTTCCAGAATATCTCCTAAATCTCTGCAAACTGTCATAATATTTTATGCTTTAATGTTGTGCAAATTCTAGTCCCTTTAGAAAAAAAAATGAAAGACGATTGCCATTTTCCTATGTAATTAGCAGAAGCATAAGGCTCTAAAAAATGTGTGGCAGGCCATTTCCTTTGAAACATCCACTTAATGACAGTTTGCCATACATTTTAATTCAATTTTTGTTTGTTTCTTTCAGATGTTGATTTTTTAATTGTAGTCAATAACATTTACATATAACAATTGGCAACTTAGAGTGTTATTAATAGATTATTCGCCTGTGTTTGTCTTTATTTGTGTGTGATGGGTGCAGCAAACCACCATGGCACATACATACCTATGTAACAAACCTGCACGTTCTGCACATGTATCCCAGAACTTAAAGTGTAATAATAATAAAAATATCGAATTCTATATAAAGTTTTATTTTCTCCATTCCTAAGATTGAAATATTTGTTTTACTTATAGCATAATAAGCATATTAGAGTACAATAAAAAAGTACAGAGTACAGGAAAAAAACAGATATACAGACTGTTCCTCTTGAGTGAAATGAAATTTAACACAACTGTCCACTGGGTGTTTTTTATTCACCACACAGGAATGCACTAATGCTAGTGGTTCACATGAAAAGACATGGTTCAGGAAAGGAGTGTTTTTCACTAGGATAAATAAACAGCCAATGTTGGAGTGCACAGAAAATCCCACAACAGAAACTTGGCAAGAATTTGCTAGTAATAAGTTAGTTCAATTGAGAGAGGGATTTAGCATTGTTTCTTTTCCAGGAGATGAATGATTAAAACTACTCCCCGCACCAGGTGCTCTGTGGTGCTCTTGACCTTCATTCCTGTCTATGTTTGCAGGTGTTTCTTCAGTTTTTCAGGGTTAAACTGTGTCTTTCTATGTCTCCATGCGGTGTAATTTTAGTGGCATGCATTGTGGATGAGTGCAGTCACTTCTCTTGCCATTACAAATAAATTTTCAACAAGAGGATCCAACACCTCATCCATAAAAGTTGAATGTGTACCAAGGGAACTGGAAGAGATGCCAACATTTGTTTACATGGTGTATTATGAGTATGGAGCTATAACCTGACATTTGCATTCAAGTGGATTTAAAATAGATAATTTAAATTGAAGGTATATATTAATATTATATACAACTTCTTATGATGAATTTTAAAACAAAGAAAAGGAAAAAGGCATAATTTTATTTGAAGATCAACATTGGTTTTGGTTGATATACCATTAGAATCTGAATTACAGTTGTAACCACATACATTGATACACTAAAAAGATAAAACCTAATGTATTATCTGTTGTGACTGTACCATGGAAGAAGCGAAATATGAGAGATAGCTGCTTGAAAAATACAGGGTCACTTTACTGAACATTTGCTGCTGGGAACGAGAGAAATAAAAGCTGCTTTTCTATGAACTGTGACTGTCTCCAATTCTGAACAGCAAGTAATATTGGAGATGTTGTGAACACCGTAAATTCAACCTTGCTGTTTTGTTTCTGATATCTATCTATCTATCATCTATCTATCTATCTATCTTCATCATCATCATCAATCGCCTACCTATTATCTATCATCTATATATCTAAAAATCAAGAAAGCTTTTGTATTAACAACATTAGGAGATTGCATAGATTTACAAAAGCTAATATATATTAATTTTCTGAGTTGTAACTTTCATATTTGTTTTTCCATATATGACTTTGGTAATTCAAGGTACTAATTATGATGGATGTTATTTGAATCTATTAGTTTGGAAATTAAAGTAGAACAATACCACAATAACAAGAGTATGCAGGGGTCTCTGTGATTTTGCAGTTAAGGACTTAAAAGTGTATAAGTAATTGTAAAAGCACAAATAAATTGGATCACTAAAGTAATGCAAAGTAAAAAAAAAAAATAGTGCAGGCCAGTGAAAGAGGATCAGAGAAGACAGTAAACCATACTTTGAAAAACAGTATTTGTCTTTATTTTATTTTCAATCATTGTACCTTTTGAAAGTATTGGGACTTTGTTTTTAATACAGTGTTCCATTATTTGAAGATTATTTTGCTCTTCAGATGGCTGTTGCTTTAGTGATACTCAGTGATAGGTACTTCCTAGAACTGCATAATGTACTAATTAATTTGGTACTGCAAACTCGGGATTGATGGGTCAAAAGGGTCAAAATAAAAAAGAAAATGGGGAACTATAAATTCAAGTCAGGTAAAATATGAAATTTGGAAAGAAATAAGTAAATTTAATTACCAATTTTAGTCTATGATAAATTAAAAAAAGAAAAACTCATTTTATCATCAAAAAGGACTAAATCCTTTCTCTTATTTTTCTTCCTTCTTCTACATATCAGAGCATATTTTTGACACTCAAAATGTATCTAATTCTCTGTATTCCGAAGCTGGCAAATAAAATAACCTATTGAATCTGAAATATATCTTTGGGAAAAAGTAAGAATGCACTCATATATTAATTGAGATTATTAAAGAGAACAAATTCTCCAGCCTAAAGAGAACCTTGCTAGTGGACGAATATGGGCTTTTGTACCTCAAAAAGGGAAGCCACATTTATACTCATTGGAACAAGTGGAGTCTTTGAAAAAGTCAGAAAATATAATAATGCCAACAAGGATTCTATGTTATAATAGTAATAAATGATAAAGTACATATGTGCATTTCCTGATATGAATCCTAAACTAAATTGTTTTAAAAGTAAGTGGTTTAAAATATACACGTGGGCTCTTATTTTTTAAGAAGGAGATAAAATAAGATAAAAGACTTGCTTAAAATGTTAAAGAAGGGTGATTGGTTTTTCTGGCATTTCTCTGTTTTCTTAGTAGCAAACTACATTGGAATTTCCTAGTTTGGTTACTCAGTCTGCCAAACTTTGGATGCTCCACCTGTGTCAAATTTGAACATTGGTTAGGTCTGCCACTTGAGCTTCTGCCAGTAAATATGGGCCTCAATTCCAAAGTAAAAGGACTGGGCCTGAGGTGAGGCTGTACAATGTACAATCTGGTTCTGAGTGCAATTATCAGGAGTGTGATTATGCTTCAGGTTAATTTGCAGGGAATTTTTTTTCCCTAAAAGTTGTATTGGGAAGTAGAGAAGATCCCCCAAGAATCTGTTTTGGTTTCACTTGAAATTGTGTGCCATGTAAAATGCACCATGGAAGGACTTTGGTCTACAAGGTAAAGTAGAGTGGCACACTGTGGAAGAAATACTGTGATTGTGGCATAAGGGGAAATCATGCGATATTTTGGTGTTTATTGCAAGAGCAGTGAAAAATTATGGGTAGTAATTTTGGAAATTATAGGATTTGGTAAACATGACAGGGTTTGGGGAATATGTCACTAGAATGAAAAGACAAAGAAATCATTCATCAAAATTGTTGGTGCTATTGAGTACCTATTACGGTAGTCCTCCATATCCATGGTTTTGTTTTCTTGGTTTCTGCTAATTAAGCTACTGTTACACAAACCTTTCACAGTCTCAATTTCTTTTCTACAGGGTGGCATCCCCTTCACTAGGCCCTACTGATGCATCTAGGAGCACAGTAGTCTCTCTTTGTTTGTGGGGAACAAGTGCCAAGACCCCAGTGAACGCCTGGACTTGAGTTCCGCCATGCTCTGAAAATATTAAATGGGAAATCCCAGAAATAGACAATTCATAAGTTTCAAATTGTGTTCCTTTTTGAGTAGTGTGATGAATTCTCTAGTTGTATCACTCCCTCTTTCTGGATGTGAATCATCCCTTTGTCCAGCATTCTTATGCCATCAACACTTATCACCAATACTCGCTTAGGAGTCATCTCAGTTATCAAATCCATTGTCCCAGTAACACAGTGCTTGTATTCAAGTCAGCCTTATTTTAATAATAACCACAAAATGCAAGAATGCTGGCAACTCAGATATGCCAAAGAGAAACCTTAAGGTACTTCCTTTAAGTGAAAAGGTGAACGTTCTTGACTTAATGAGGAAAGAATAAAATTTTACCCAAAGGGTGCTAAGATCTATGTGAAATGAATCTTCGATCCATAAAATTGTGAAATGGAAAAATAATGCATAATTTATATAACTTTTGGCACAATCAACAATTTCAGGCATTCACTGGGTTCTTGGAACTTGTGTCTCAAAGATAAAGCGAGACTACTGTGCTCCTGGATGCAGCAGTAAGACCTAGTGAAGGGGTTGGCATCCTTTAGAAGAAAAATTGAGACTGAAAAGTTTGTGTAACAGTAACTTAATAAGGAGAATTGTAATAAAAAGTGGTGGTGGAACCTAGAAAATTGTGCCCATGTTAGGCTTTCTGGCTAATACTGAGAGGTACAGTCCCACAGGAGCGAATTAAGGAACACAAGGTGTTCCAATACTTTGCCGATCATAGCTTCTCAAAAATATTTAGATGGTTGGCCACTAATCTGACATATAGAGGTTTCTGTAGAAGCTATGTGGCATCATGATACCTCAGGTTATCATGGGAGGGAAGGTCAGGGTAGCCAAATTGAATCCCACAGGGCATCAACTGCAAGTATGTTTGGATTTGATCACCCATTCCCCATGACTCCCATCCAATTGTCTGGGAAGCCAGAACTTCCAGAACTCCAGTACCATTAGATACTGCTGGAATTGCTGAGACCTTGCCTTGGACAAATGATTGAGTACTTGCTGAATAACTGGGGAGAATATGACAGTGTATGTGCTAATTGTTGAGGCAAAAGAGATGGTTCTTACGACTTTATGACTATGGGAAACACAGGTCCATTAAAGTCCAGAAGCAAGAAAAATGCCCGAGGCTCAGGAGTGACTGTGAAGGTCTGAGATGGGCGCTGCGGGTAGTTCCAACATACGAGGAATCATGATCCTTTGTTAGTGTTAATCATCATAAAAGGTAAATAAAATAAAATAAGAAAAAAGAAAGCACTAATCAATAAAATAGTAAATGTAGTTATTTTAAGAACATATAAACATTAAGAAAGAGGCATGCCAAATACTTGGTGGGCAGTCTTAACTGGAAAATAATTCTATTGAATAGCATAAGAGAAATGAAACGTTAACTTTTTTAAGTGAATGCAATTATTCAGTAAGTTTAACAAAATCAAACTTCACTGTGAATGTTTTAGAGGAGCCTGAGCCCCAAAGAGATTGGAGTTCTGATGTTATGATGATCATGTGGATAGAAGGAAACGATTATTCTTTTTGTTGAGGTAGTAAACACAAGAAAAATTGTACAGGTCAACCAAATGCTAATGATATAGGAAAAGAAGAATAAAAATAAGCCAAATTGTGAAATGCTTTTTTGGACTCTTGTCAGTCACTGCAAAAAGAAAAGAAAAAGCAGCAGATATCTGATTAGATGGGTTCAAGGTCTCTAACAAGACTGAAATTGTGAACTCCATTCTTTGTGGTCCTGGTAATAGAACCTTCACGCTATTAGCATTATCATGAGGATGATCTCATGCAAAAGAATAAACAGCAATTAGGAGCTATTTAGCTCAACTTTGTAGGAAGAACTAGGGAGAAATTTGCTTTGTGTTGTGCTACAGGCAAAGAATGGATCCAATGAGGGAAGAATTTGGAGTTGTATATAAAAGAGCAGTTGAATGAACTTCTGGAGACTGCTAGTCATTACTTCACTAGCTGATCATGGTCAGGTCAGTGTGCGCAGCAAATCATACACTTTGATAGCCATGTTGTATTGCCAGTACTTCCCATGGGCTTTGCATTGGAAAAAGAAAAGTTCACTTTCATTTATGCTGGAATCAGAGCAATCATTGTATACTGGATTTATAAATTGTCCCAGGGAGACTACTGTGTGTTGAGTCTACCTGCATGGATGCTGAGCTCCACATTAAAATAGACATTTTTCTGACTACATTGGAATGCCCTAGAGTTTCTTTTTCAGTTGTGTTTATACTTTCTCACTATTAAAAACTTAATCTTTGCAAACACATAGAATAATTATCCTTTAGATGAAATAACATGTCCAAGAGAATAAAACCTCACTGTGCTTCTACTAGAAGAGAATGTGCCAGGATTATGATGACCATGTGCATAGAAGTGAGTTCTTTTCCTGGTGATTTCCCATAATTGTAAAATGTACTGATTTATGTTATATCAGCAGAGATTTTTCACAGTTCCAGAAATGACAGTTTTAATTCCTAATCACCCATTGAGTATTTACAACTTCCTACAGAGCATTCTGTCCCAGTAAGAATGGATAATCCCTGCTTAAAAATAATTCTGGTCAAAATTAGGTCATAGAAATCCATTCTGAAATATTACTAATAAGCAACAAAATGCAATTTCTATCTGAGGTTTGAACATAACCATCGCATGAAATGGCTGAGTAAGGACATATGGATGCAAGTTATGTCAGTAAGCCAGTTTCCACATATGTTGTACTGAGAAGTTTTCAATTCCTCTTTAAGGAAACAACATAAGTGACCTGAACAGAATCATGATATGCTTGTGATTGACTTTAACTCAAATATTTGTGCTAATAGAATTTCTCATACCCTTCAGGTTCATATAGACCTAACATATTTTATGAACCTGTAAAGCTATTAAAAGAACATTTCTCAGTAACAACATTATACATCCTTCAATTTCACAAATGAAGTCAACAATGTAGTTGTGGAATCTGTTATAAGGATTTGAAAGGCGGTATGCTCTAGAAATGGTGTGATATCTCTTCAATGGGTTCTCTTGATTGTACAAATTAATAATGACTCAATAAAGATGTTAGATTAAGAGACTAATGAAAGAGCCTCTATTTTATTACTTTCCACTTATTCCTCAACCCACTCCAAATTGGTTTCTGTTTATATACTCTGCATACTTTAATTTCAATCTGTTCATGTATGGCTTAGATGATACTTAATTTAATACGGTTTTTAAAGTTCTTATCCTGTCTGACATTTAAGCAATTTTTGACACTGATGGACATTTCTTCTTTCTTGAATCATTGTCTTTCCCTGGCTTCCAAGATACCCTGGTTTTCTTCCTGTGTATAATATTGATCATTCTCAGCCTGTTTTTGTGGTTTTGTTTTCTCAAAGAAAATATTGCACTGGACAAAGTTAAAGAAGCAAGGAAGACTTTATTCAAGGCTATTGCAATGTGGGAGAGAGGCCAGAACTCAGTTTTAACACAGCTCCTGTGAAAGAAATAGCACCAAGATTTTGAAGAGCTGCAGAGAAGAGGAACTCACAGGCCATCTGTGTTTGCTAAGTGGCTTAACCCAAAGGAAAAGTAAATTTTCTTCTATCTTCATAATGGGAGGTATTTTATAATTTGGAGCAAAGTTCCCTCCAAAGTTAGGTTTCTACCCTCACACAGAAACTTACAGATGGAGACACTGTCTTCCTTGGTTACATTTCAAAAGCATGACTCCAAGGTCCTTGCTAAAGACAACCCTGGTTTGTAAAACTTGCAAGATGAATTTAAAAACATTTACATTTCAAAGTCCTAGTGAAATAATTTACAAAGTTTTGTAAAGTAAATGCTCTAGGAAAAGGATGGTTGAGGGTCTAGAGACAGGAAGAGACCTGTCTCAAATTTAGTCAGGCTGAGGGAAACATTGAGGTCAGCAGTCCGTTCCAGACATTTGAATTTGGACTTTTGTTTTACAATATTTTTTCTTTGTTTCACCTTGGAAACCTTTTCTATAGGCATTCTCATCTATTCCTATGGTTTTATCACACAGATTCTAATGACTCCCAAATCTTAATTTCCAACCCAGCACCATCTTCTGCACTTCAGACATATCTGTTCAAATGCCTAAATCCTGTCTTCACTTCAGTGTTTCACAGGCACTTCAACATACCAAAATTCAAATCCTAACCTTAGCATTTGCCCTCATGTCGGCTAACTCAAATTAAACTACTTTTTCTTCAGCTCCAAGTATAATTCATTACTATGTACTGTTGATTTTCTATCCTAATATATCTCAAAAAAAGTTTGTATTTCCAACAAAAGTAGTTTGCTATTCAATTTGCCATTGTTTACTTACTAGGCCAATAAATCCACTATGAGAGTGACTCTGGCTTGGCACCCTTACCTCCACCAGGTCTTCGTATACTCACCCCTTCCTCTTACCTCCACTTCCCCTTCTTTGTGGACACAATGATATACAGTCATGTGACATACACCAATGCTTTGATCAATGATAGACTTCATAGTTGAGAGTGGTCCCATAAGATTATAATGAAGCTGAAAAATATCTATGGCCTAGTAATGTTGTAGCCATGATAATGTCATAGAGCAATACCTTCCTCAGGTGTTTATGATGATGCTTGTGTAAACAAACCTACTGTACTACCAGTTGTATAGAAGCATAGCACATACAATTATATATACTATATAACACTTGATAATGTTCATAAATTACTATGTTAATGATTTGTGTATTTGCTACACTATACTTTTTATGACTATTTCAGAGTGAACTTCTTCTACTTACGTATGTTTTACTTAGAAAAAGTTATCTGTAAAACAGCCTCGGGGAGGTATTTCAGAAGAAGGCATTATTATGATAGAAGATCTTTCATGTGTGTTCTTGCCCCTAAAGACCTTCTAGTGGGATAAAATGTAGAGATGGAAGACAGTAATATTAGTAATCCTGACCCCATATAGACCTAAGCTAATGTGTGTGTTTGTGTCTTCGTTTTTAATAAAGAAGTTTAAAAAGTAAAATAATAATAAGTTTTCAAAATAGAAAAAGCTTATAGAATAAAGATATAAATAAACAATTTTTGTACAGCTATACTATGTGTATGTGTTTTATGCTAATTATTGCAAAAAAGTCAAAAAGTTAAAAAACATTTTTAAAATTAAAGTGCTACAGTAAGCTATGATTAATTTTTTATTGAAGAAAGAAGATTTTAAAAACACATTTAGTGTAGCCTGTGTGTACAGTGTTGACAAAGTCTACAGTCATGCTCTGTGATGTCGTAGGTCTTCACATTCACTCTCCATGAATTGACTGACTCACCCAGAGCAGTTCCTTATCCTGCAAGCACCATTTGTGGTAAGTGCACTAAACAGGTTTACCATTTTTTATCTTTTATACCTTATTTTTTCCTGTACTTTTTCTATGTTTAGATAGACTAAGACGTACAAGTACTTTCCATTGTGTTACAATTGCCTGCAGTAATCAGTATAGTCACATGCTGTAGAGATTTTTAGCCTAGGAGAAATAGGCTATACCATGTAGCCTTGGTGTATAGTAGGCAATACCATCTAGATTTGTGTAAGTTTACTCTATGATGGTCATGTGATGAAATAACTGAACTAAAGAGCTTCTGCACAGCAAAAGAAACTATCATCAGAGTGAACAGGCAACCTACACAATAAGAGAAAATTTTTACAATACACCCATCTGACAAAGGTCTAGTATCCAGAATCTACAAGGAATTTAAACAAATTTACAAGAAAAAATCAAACAACTCCACCAAAATGTGGGCAAAGGATATGATCAGACATTTCTCAAAAGAAGACATTAATGCGGCCTACAGACACATGAAAAAAAGCTCATCATCACCGGTCATTAGAGAAATGCAAATCAAAACCACAATGAGATACCATCTCATACCAGTAAGAATGGCGATTATTAAAAAGTCAGGAAATAACAGATGCTGGTGAGGTGCTGGAGAAATAGGAATGCTTTTACACTGTTGGTGGTAGTGTAAATTAGTTCAACCATTGTGGAAGACAGTGTGGCAATTCCTCAATGATCTAGAATCAGAAACACCATTTGACCCAGCAATGCCATTGCTGGGTATATACCCAAAGACTATAAATCATTCTACTGTAAAGATACATGCACATGTATGTTTATTGCATCACCATTTACAAAAGCAAAGACTTGGAACCAACCCAAATTCCCATCAATGATAGACTTGATAAATAAAATGTGGCACATATACACCATGGAATGCTATGCAGCCATAAAAAAGATTGAGTTCATGTCTTTTGCAGGGACATGGATGAAGCTGGAAGCCTTCATTCTCAGCTAACTAACACAGGAACAGAAAACAAAATACTGCATGTCCTCACTCATAAGTGGGAGTTGAACAATAAGAAAGCATGGACACAGGGAAGGAAACATCACACACTGGGGCAAGGGGAGGGAGAGCATTAGGACAAATACCTAATGCATCCTGGGCTTAAAACCTAGATGATGAGTTGATAGGTGCAGCAAACCACCATGGCACATGTATACCTATGTAACAAAACTGCACGTTCTGCACACATATCCCAGAACTTAAAGTAAAATTTTTAAAAAAGAAAAAAAAGAGAGAAAGAAATGGCCTAACAACACAAAGAATGTATCACCATTGTTAAGCAATGCATGCCTGTATATTTAAAAACACACACATTGTTACTCAACTTTGCTGCTTAAAACTCCTCAATCATGGTTTTTGAGGTGAAGTTCAGAATGTTTCAGAAGCTTATATGTCCTCTACAACAGAGGTTCAATCTACATTTTCAGATTTACCATTCACTGTCCATGCTTCAGCTATGGTCTTGTTTTTTCTTGTTCCTTTAAAATATAATGTTTTCTTACTTAATGGTTTGCATTATATTGTTTCCTCTTTCCACTACGAATCTTTTGGCTAATCCTATGCATCCTTCCAAAGCCAGGCTAATACCAATTTTTCAAAAAAAATTTCTACCCACCAAACTAGATTTGTTTTCCCTGGTATATGCTTTCATCCCATTCTGTACTTCCTTCTTTTAGTAGACATTATACTTCATCAAATTCTGTTCCCAGAACAAGAACCTTCATAAGAGTGCAGCCAGAGTCAAGCTTGCACACGGCTAATTCTGACACTTAGAACAGAGGCTGATATAAAGTCACTGTTTGACAAATATGGATTATATTAAATGAACCTCATATTAAAATAGCGATTCCTAATACAAACACCCATTATACATAAGCATATATAACTTATCTACTCTAATACACATTCTTCAAAATGACTGAAGAAGATTACAGGAAAACTAAGCCCAAACATGGCTTTAGAAAGTTAAACTAAAGTAGCATGTAAAGTGCATATTTTGCCAAAGCAAGAGTTATCTTGAAAGAGCAATGCATATGAAATATAATATATTGAGCTCGTGGAAATGTCACAACAATCACATGACCTGATATCAGTTGTCCTGGTCATTCATATCATAATTTAGTTCACATAGTACATCGCATCCAGAAGGTTAAAGGCAAGATGCCTGAGGATGGTGTCAAATTTACGAGAGTATGAATAAATATTCATGAGCCTACAGCATTTCAAGATGCCCTTTGACAAACTTTCCAGGAGAATTAAGAGTTTGTCAAGATTTCAAAGATCAGATGATTGATGTTTCCAGTAGCTTGTTATAAATGTGCAGTGTGATGTTCTTAGAGGGAGAAGCTTCTCATCACTAGAAGTTGTTGAAAGTCTTCAGGAGCAATTTTTTGTTGTTGTTATGAATAGTAATTTGTCACTAAAGATCCTATGAGATAACGTTATCACCAGCTTACTGAGGATATGATCTGAGAGATTGAAACTTAAAAAGGGGATTAAGAATTATTCAAACAATCTATTGTGAAAATTCTTATACAATTTAAAAATAAAAGAAGACTGACTATTTACACATTGTGCTCTGAAAACAATGATACACTTCAGGTTAATTATGTTACTAGGAATTATGTCAAAACCTACTAATGAAATCACACTAAAGATGCATGGTGAAAAAAGCCCGTGAAGAAACTTTTAACCCTCTTTATTTAATTAAATCCTTATTATTCTGGACTAAAAAGAGGAGATAGAGGTGTATCTTTAAAAAATACGAGAATGGTGATGATTACCCATCAGTAATTGCAAGTAATAAGGTTCAGTAAAGAAGATAAAATGTGAAAAGCGTTCACATATGTTCCTAGTAATAGTAACATTTTATTTAAACTTTTTGGAAAATATTTCACAGTATTCAATGAAAGTCTTGCAATGTGAAAAGTCTGTCAGCTTTTCATTTCACTTATAGTAATGTATCCTAATGAAACAATTGGACTTATAGAAAATACTAATTCAGCATTATTGTAACAACCAATAATGGAATTATCTCATATCCAATGATAGAATTGTATAAATTACTAGTATATTGATATTTCTGAATCTTTATGTATTAGAAAGTTTACTTATAGAGATTACATCATTAGAATAATTACAATTTTTGATAATGTGTGCTTGCTTAGGCAAGAGAGCAAAAACAGATGTCCAAATTATATACAAAATTGTATAAATTTTGTATATATACATCATGATATCAATGATTTAAAAATACGTGTGGAAAAATGGAATAAACACTGTGTTTGTGAGTTATTTTAGACTATCAGTATGCCACTTATATAATCAGAAAATATTTTACTATATTTAAAGAGACGTTATTTTTTAGAGCAGTTTTAGATTCTCAGCAAAATCAAGTGGAAACTACAGGAAGTTCCCAAATAATCCCTGAGCTCACACATGCACAGCCCTACCCACTACCAATATTGCACATCAGAGTGATACATTTATTGCAATTGATAAACCAGCACTGACACATCATTCTCACCCAAAGTCCATAATTTACACTGGAGTTCACTCTTGATTCTCTATGGGTTTTGACAAATACATAATGGTGTGTATTCACCATTACAGTATCATAGAGAATAGTTGCATTTTCCTAAAAATCGTTTGTACTCCACTGATTCATCCCCTCTCTCCTAATTCCTGGCAATCACTAATCTTTTTACTATCACCATAGTTTGCTTTTTCCAGAATGTCATATAATTGGAATGATATGAGCCTCTTTAGTTAGCTTCTTTCACTTAGTAATATGCATGAAATGTTTCTCCATGTCACTTCATTTCTGGATGGCTCATTTCTTTTTAACACTGAATAATATTCCATTTTACTCATGTACCATATGTACTGTTAGCTTATTATTATTGTCTTCAGAATTATAAAATAAAATGCATTTTAGTTATTACCATAGAAAATACAATGGAAATTTAAGCTAATGCCAAAGAAATCTATAGGGTTATTGTATACTTTATTATTACATTCTTTCCTTAAAAAAAGAATTTTTCAGGGAACACCACATTTTATATAAAATGTGTTCTTATGAGATGTGCCAGAGTCAAAATAAAAAACAAGCTACATAATATGGTTTGGCTCTGTGTCCTTACCCAAATCTCATGTCAAATTGTGATCCCCAGTGTTGGAGGATTGGCCTTGTGGAAGGTAATTGAATCATGGGAGTGGTTTCTAACGGTTCAGCACCATCCACCTAGTCCTGTCTCATGATAGCGTTCTCACAAGATGTGGTTATTTAAAAGTGTGTAGCACTTCCCCCTTTGCTCTCTTTCTCCTGCTCCAGCCATGTAGGATGTGTTGGCTTCCCCTTCGCCTTCCACCATGATTGTAAGTTTCCTGAGGCCTCCACAGTCATGCTTCCTATACAGCCCACTGAACAGTGAGCCAATTAAACCTTTTTTCTTTATAAATTACCCAGTCTCAGGTAATTCTTTATAGCAATGCGAGAACTAGTACACTATGTTATACATTACAGAGTGCTAAATATGTGTTACAATCTCTAATTATTTTTAATGAAAGCACTTTCTGTGTCTGAGCCCTACAAATATGAGGACAGACAAAAGCATTCTCACAGGTGACTGGGAGCTTTCAGGCACGAATCATAGAGCCTTGTCAGCTATCCCTAGCCATGGGATTTGGGAAATCTGACCCAGATATTTCCCCCATTAGGGTTCCTACCTCTTGGCCAACCCCAGGGTGATTGAGTTCTAACAAAATATTAGAAAATACATATTTGGCTACAGTAGGTTTCTGAAAAATAAAGGTTTTCATTGCTGTTTTGTTTTATTTTTTCCCTAATGACTGCAGACCATAGCATTGCAAGGTAGGATCTTACTTTCCACAATATCTCTATTCCCATCCACAGGGAGTGTGACCACATTTGTAAGAATCCTGACTTGACAGGCAAGCTCCAGGGCTTCCAGTTCTAACCACCTGAGACCTCTGTGGGGTATCTCAGACTTCAGTGGTGGAAGGGGACTGAGGAGGAGGTTAGAGACAGGGTATGCTTGGCTACAAAGTTCTAGAATTACCACCTGCATTTATCTCTGGTAAGGCTTCCTTTAAGCTCCGTTAACACAAATTCTGATAAGTTGACCCTTACAAAATCCAAAATGCCCAGGTTGATTGATTTCTAAAATGCCTCTATATTTCTTCATTAGTAAGCCTTTAATCTTAAAAAAAAAAAAAAAAGGAAAGAAAATACAAGTATTTTGGTAAACATTATTTGGTTCTTCGACCTGAATCAGCAGTCTTCTGCTGAGATAAATGTGGCAGTAGTCAAGATGGTAAAACTAAGAAAATAGCCTTTGTGCTGTTGTGACAGACTTGTTCATCTGATTGAATCAGTTGGAAGTTTCATTGAAATCAACATACATACAGACATACCAGCACACACATACATATTTGAATGACAGTTGTAGTAACCTTGGGCAATGGGGAATTTTAAAATATGCATTGTGGAACTGTAAAGAAACTGAGCTTCCCACACTTACTACAGTGATATCTCCACATCCTTAGCAACAACTCTTAACAGAATTCACTCCCCACCAGCAGGCAGTTTAATCACACAATAACTCAAATGAATCTAAGTAGGCACTTAAGAAAGAGAGAATTCAGTCATACAAAAGACAATTTAGGAAGGCATGTATCTTAATTATTATTATGTATCGGTTTCAAACCCAGTATTGCATTTTCAAACTTGTCTGATCATATTTGGAGGATTAGCAAAGCAATCCACCAATGGTAACTTTGCGAGGTGATTTAAGGGGACAATGAGAAAGGATACAAAGCATTTGGGTCTTTGGCTTCACCCTAAATGGACTGTGATCCACGAGCCCTTTCAACTCTCAGTTTGTGAAATATCTGTAGAATAAAGTCATCTAAAGAAAAAGAGCAGAGGGAATCAAGCAATTTAAAATTATCACTGGAAATAATGATTAGAGCAAAAGGATGGATAGGTAACCACTCAGATTATCCTTTAGCCCTGTCTCCCCGTGTCAGCCTTCTAGAGATAACGTACTATGAGATAAGAGTGGGGAAGATCCTATGTCACAAATCACTGCAGGCATCGTGGAAATTCAGTCATACAGGTGTGTGGCAGAGAAATGCAGTACAATACAAAAAGGATGGAGATGAATTCCCTAAACACCTGTGGGAGACACCACAGCAAGGTCACATCCAGCCACACATACCTGGTAGTAGAGAGATTTCCTGGGGAGGGCTTTCCCTTATCCCTTTCCACTTGGCCAAAACCCTGCAGGTGAAAATGATAAGGGCTAAAGTGAGATTTGCTGTTTTGTTAAGAATTCTTTTCCTGGGCTGGGGTGGTGGCTCACACCTGCAATTCCAGCACTTTGGGAGGCCGAGGTGGATGGATCAGCTGAGGTCATGAGTTCGAAGCCAGCCTGGACAACATGGTGAAACCTTGTCTCTACTAAAAATACAAACATTAGCCTGTAATCCCAGCTACTCGGGAGGCTGAGGCAGGAGAACTGCTTGAACCCGAGAGGCAAAGGTTGCAGTGAGCCAAGATCATGCCACTGCACTTCAACCTGGGTGACAAAAAAGAATGATTTTCCCAATTCTATCTTTAAAATTCCATCTTTCACATGCATGGTGGTTACACTTGTAAGAAAATTAATTTGTTGTTGTTTTAAATTTAATCTTTAGCTACAATTTCTGTATATGTTAATAGATTGGTATCCCTTTTCAGTTTGAGGTAAGGTAAATCATCTTTCCTCATCTTAAAATAGCTAACGAGAAAATGTTCAGAAAAAAAATGCAGAAAAAATTAGAAGAAACATGGGTTGTCAATGGAAGTGTTATCAATATCCCAATATTTGCTGAGAGTGTACTTTGAGCCAAATGTGGTAAACAATAAAAAATAACAGGATTCCTTTCCTCATGGGTCCTAAGATCTTATTGAGAAAAATCAGTCTAACGTCACATGAAACAATTAGAAAACAATTAAGTATGTAAGTATTTTGTACTGAGTAAATAATAAGCACATTGGGAGAAGAGGGAGAAAAAATAACCTGTGTGATTTCTCTGCTGCTGGCAATCTTAGAAGTAACTTGAAGCAGCTGAGGTTACAAAAAGCGGAAAGCACACAATTGTAGATAGCCCATAAGGAGCTGAGAAGAGGCAGTAAATGGGTTGGCAAGACACCGGTAGAACACCATTACTTCAAATAAAATGTGGCTTTAGGAGAAGCAGAATAAGGGATGCTTTTGTTTCCTTGCCTCCCTTTTTTCCACATTTCTATTTGCTCTGACCCTCCTTAACTCCAAAAGTTTTTTTTTTATATTTTTTCCTGTGCATCCTGATCTTTCTTAAATTCTCTCTGATGACACAGTTTTCCCCTGTCTCATGAAACTATTTATCCTGGCTGGGAGCTGTGTTGCATTTGCAGGTAGTTCTAAGAACAACAAACCTGGCAAGAATGTTGGCATCTGCCATGGCTGTTTCTCTCCCACCACCTTCTGTAAGGAGTGATCCCCTTGGCTTCCAAAACCATTTCTAATACCAAGTGGGATGTTGTTGGGGGGAGAAGTAATAATTCATAGAAAAGTGATTTGTAAGTTATTTTTAAATCTGTTTGATTCTCATAAAATATTTAGAGTAATTACTTAAGCTATTTGAGATCCTTCAAGTTTTAAAATTAACAAAGCAAAGGAATAGTTTAAGCAGTATCTATGCTTCTAATGTATACATTTACATGACAAAACTGAAAGCTAAAATATTATATCTCATAAACATGCCTAACCAACAAAATGTTGCACATTATGTTTGTATAATCATAGACATTTTAGTAATTTTTCACATGAGCTATTTTCACAGGCAATAGAAAGATGATCATTATGATAATCCCTAGGATGATTTAACAAATTCTGAACTAGGTGTTTAGAGTTAATTTTATCATGGTGTTTTTATACTTTATAAACACTCATTTATGATTTTAAAACCTATCTATGATAATATGTTCTGTCACTTCTATATATATGCTCTTTGTAAAAGAAATTTCCCCAATTTGTCCAACAGATTGTTCAACTATTTCCTCCTGGTTTTTATACAGTTGAATGGATTTTTGTTTACTGCTTCCATTCTTGATTGATTCTTTGCATTTTATCTTTTGACATAACTGAATAAATCTATTCTTCAGTGCATTCATAGAAGGAAAAAATCCTCAAAAGATAGACTGAGATTATTAAGGGAGAAGAGCGTTGTGGATTATACTCCTTTTAAATACATGGTCTATTACCTATACATCATGGAGATGATGTATTTTTACATCATACCATGCGGTAGATATTATGTTAATATCAGATGTAATGTACTTAAAAAAAACAGTTACAATAGAAATGGAAGTCTAATAAAAAGAAATTTTCTTTGATGATAGAGACAGAAACCTTTTAATAAAATAACATTTGAAAACATTATCAGACATTTTTTCCAACACCTACAAAATTTGTTTAAAATTCAAGTAAAATGCTCTACACAATCTCAAAAATAATTCTATAAAACCACACTGAAAGAAAAAAAAGTCATGATATTACAGATGCAATTACTTTAAAGAGCATGGAAAACTACAGTATTGATCAATTATTTCCATTCAGACAATTGTTAGAGCAACTTTTACTGCCACTTAACAATGTATTAGTGCCTTAATAACACAAAGTAATGCATTGTAATTTTGTGAAGTTTGCAATGATAAATCTGTCATTTACCACTGGTTAGCCACAAATTTTGAGGCGTGCCCAGTGCAGAGCATATCCCATTAAGTTTAAAAATTCATTAACGTTTCTATGTGCCAGATGGCACAATGTAAGAAATGTTTGAAGTGCACAGCAATTAAAACTCATAAACATATAAAAGCCTAGCTGGCAATTTGTTATATATATTGCATGTTAGAACACCACAAAATGTTGGCTAGATAATATCCATCTGTTAATATGTTGAATTTCTAAGAACATAAGTAAACAGATCAAGCTTGAGGCAAATTCACATTCTGATTCCTAAAGACTTTAAAGCCTTTCATTTATTTCTTCAATGTTACAAGGCACAGTTGCACTTCAAACTGGAAATGCTCAGGAAGATGAAGACACCAAGCATTTAGAAAATTATCATCAGAGACTGACTGATTGATTTGCCTAAGAAGTAAAATTCATTTTTAAAAAGTACCCTTGCATATCCTATTAAGAGCAAGTTGAGGTTTGAAGTAGGAGAGCAATGACAAGAATGCTACATTTCTACTTTAATATTATATTTTATACGATAGCTTTTAAATTTGAAGTGTAATTCCTTCGAGTCTACCCTGATTATATTTACCCAAACAAATGCACTATCTGTTTACACTTGACCATCCACAAATTACCTCAATTATTTCGTTAAAAATACGTTTTATTCAATACCTAATTATAAGACTTATTTGAATGATCTGAGAATGCATTTTTTTACCCCTTGCTTTATTCAACCTTATTTTCTAAATGATAATATTTAAACCTCATATTACTAAGTGGAAGGTCCCCCCAATCCAGAACATATTTAATTACCTTCAATTTTATGTTTTGCTTGAAATAAGTATTAATTAAATATTAAAAATCTCCAAATGTGGTTTTGAAGACGAAATTTTCTTCATCTGTAACAATAAATAATTTAATAAAATGTTAAAACAATTTGTCTACTTATGTTTAATATCTACTAGTCACTGTATAATCATATTTTAATTTTATTTTTACATCATACCCATGCAGTCGATTTTATTATGCCAGTTTTATAAATGAAGAAATTGAAGCTTAGGGAGGTTAATTAACTTGCTCAAGGCTACAGAGCCAGTCACTTAAAAAACTAAAATTGAGAGCCTGCAGTTTAATTTCCAAAAAGTATTTTTTGTAAAAGTGATGTCTAGACTCAGATTGTCTGGTCTGGAAGCCCAATTGACAACTGCAAGCAGCATCTCTCAAAGCAAGCTAATGAGTATAAATTTCTAGAACCATAACGCTGTTTAAATCTATACTGTATAAGGATGTGGCAAATATAAGGTTCTACATAAGCCTCTATTAGGCATTTTTAAACAGGAACAAACACTAAGGTTATCATAGTCCTGTTGGAAAATAGAACATTAACATAAAAGTGACTTTAAATATATCAAATAATAAGCATATGCTGACATTTGTGTATATATACACATATACGTAAGTCAGAGAGATAAATATGGTTTACAAATGGCATGAAGGATAATTAAAAATCTGTGGAAGCACTTGGCTTAATAGCTTGAAAAAGAGGAATTAAAATCTAGTGAATTAGAATATTATATTTCTAGAATTTTTTTGGATCACACTGGTCTTAAAATATAGGCAATTTGTGAAATTGAAAAAAATGACCTAGTATACTAGGGAACAGTGCAAATTAAGTGTTACTTACTTTACTATCTGATTATACTACAGAATCCATCGATGGTATCCAAGTAAAAAAACTTACATAACTAAGTTAGATGGAGTTTTGTAAACACTGCTTCATTCCAAAAGTTAGCTAGACTATACTCAGAAAAATTCCTGAAAGTATGATGTAACTTCTGACGTTTCACACATCCTACAGAAATCATCTAGTCTTATCCCATGACTTCATATGTGATATAAAAGTAACCCCAATCTATACTCCTATAGAAATTTAGGAAAATGGGTAATAAATATTAATTTGTAACCTAGACTATCTAAATATTGGTCATGTGTTACAGGAGGTATTTTGGTAAGATGTATAAGATTTATATGAGAGTACAATACCATTTCAATTTAGCATGTGATCAAATCATAGAGAGTATAATGATTTTTTTGATTATTGGTATAATCTCATGACTTAATTCAAGACACAATGAAATGAAAATAAAATTTAAGCAAAAAATCTGATAATATGTTTCAGCAAATGTATTCTATCTGATTTCATCACATCAATATTAATGCAAAAACTTAGCAATTTTACAGGTAATTGTCTCACGAAATATTGATCAGCTAGATATTATCCTTTGCCAGGATTCATGATGATAACCAAAACACACTTAATTATTTTGTGTAAACAGCCAAACCAAACCAAATCAAACCAAAGTATCCCAACTAAGTAAACAAACAGAAACAGTCATAGTGCTTGCCGAATATGCCATAAAAACAAATACAGATGGATGGTTTCCTTGGTTTCTTCCTGTAAAAAAAACTTATTCTGGGTTTTCATGGAACTACAATACATT
Source organism: Macaca mulatta (assembly GCF_049350105.2). Taxonomy (NCBI): domain Eukaryota; kingdom Metazoa; phylum Chordata; class Mammalia; order Primates; family Cercopithecidae; genus Macaca; species Macaca mulatta. Next base: position 62,191,736 of record NC_133423.1, on the reverse strand, counting down.
GAATTTATAACTGAAGTACGTTGTATTTATTTTTAGTAACAATAACAACAACTTTAAAATATTGACAGATATCTCTAGAAATCACACTTCTTGTAAAAAATGAAACTAACTTAACAGAGGCAAAACTTCACAGGTTTGTTGTTTATATTTTACAGTCTGAAGAATGACAAAAACTTGAAGATATTTTTGAATCTAATAATAAATTTTGATAATTAAAGGTGAACAAATGGACTTATTTTTCACAAATTAATAGAATTGAAATACTTCTTAAATAATTAAGCAGAATCACTAATCAAGCAAAGATGTTATGTATAATAAACAATTTTTATCTAAAAAATAGCTAAAATTTTTAAGAGTCCATATTAGTTATAGTTATTCACGTGAAGTTAAAATTTGTGTGGGTATGGGTTTTTTTCTAAGAAAACATTTGCAAACTACCCAGCTGACAGTGTCTTACTATCCAGACTATCCAAAGAACACAAACATCTCAATCGCAAACAAACAAAACAAAACAAATACCTGATTTTGAAATGATCAAATGACTTGAACAGATATTTCTCAAAAGAAGACATAAAAATGATCAACAAATATATGTACAAATATTCAACATCATTAATCATCAGAGAAATGCACATCAAAATCACAATGAGATATCTCATTCCAATTAGGATAGCTACTATAAAAAAGATAAAAAAGAAAAAAATACTAACAAGTATTGTCAAGGATGTGGCAAAAAAAGGAACTACTATACACTGCTAGTGGGAATGTAAACTAATATAGACACTATGGAGAACAATATAGAGGCTGTTCAAAAACCTATAGATAGAAACATGATATGATCCAGTAATCTTACTTCTGGGCATTTATCCAAAAGGAAGAAAATCACTATACCAAAGAGATATTTGCATCCCGGGTTTATTCACAATAGCTGATGTATAGAATCAACCTAGGTGTCTAACAACAGGTGAACAGATAAAGTAAATGTGATACATATACACATTAGAATTATATTCAGTCATTAAAAAGGATGAAATCCTGTCATTCTAGGCAAGATGGATAGAACTAGAAGATATTATATTAAGTGAAATATGCCAGGAACAGAAAGTTAAACACATGTTCTCATTCATATGTGAATGTTGAGAAAAACCATAGAAGTCAAAAGTAGAAAAGAAGATACCAGAGACTAGGAAGGGGTGGGGTAGGGAGGAATTGGGAGAGATTTGTTGTAGGATAAAAAATTGCAGATAAGAAGAATAAGTTCTAGTGTTCCGTAGCACTGTAAGATGACTATAGTTACTAATAGCGTACTATATAGTTTTGAATTTCTAGAAGGAGGAAATTAAATGTTCCTAACACAAAGAAATGATGTTTGAGATGATGAATATACTAATTAACCTGATCTGATCAGTATATTACCTCTATAATAACATCACTATGTACCCCATAAATATATACAATTAGGAAGTGTCAAATTTAAAAGATTTAAAAAAATTGTTCATACAGTTGGCAGGTGAAGAGGAAAAAAAAATTTTAGAAGTAGATTATTTTGCCTGAAACTGTCCTCAATAGTATTTTTCATTCTACATGCTATTTCAGAAACTTGACATTCTCATCAAAAGTAAGAGTCAGTTTCCCCTCCACTTGGAGGTAGCCTTGTGGTTGTAAATGTTTTTTTATAGATTGAACTTAGGGCCTCAAACATTCATCTTCTACTGGGTCTTCACTTTCTAATTACAACTGTCTTCCTTCTCCATTATCTGAATTTCTTTTTTCTAAAAACCTTAATACTGATGACCCAGAAGAAAGTCTTACTGCTATTAATTGGCTTCACCCTGCAGTACTATGATGTGCCTTATAATTATCAGTGTAGAACGTGAATGAACTGTATCAGTCAGCACCTCCATTTTAATTTTGTCTTAGGTAAGTGCATGATCAACCATGCAACACTCACTGTGCCAGGTAATATTGTGTGGAATTTATTTTGGAAGCTACTATCATGTCTTTGTGATTTATTTCCATCCCATGTTAATATATTGAGTCTGAAACTGCTACTAATTTTTTTCAATTAAATCATGCTTAAATCTACAGATTCAATGCTATTCCTATCAAACTACTAATGTTATTTTTCACATAATTATAAAAAAACTGTTCTGAAATTCATATGAAACCAAAAAAGAGCCAAATAGCCAAAGCAATCCTAAGCAAAGATAACAAAGCCAGAGGCGTCCCTTTACCCAACTCCAAACGATCCTATAAGGCTACAGTAACCCAAACAGCATGGCACTGGTACAAAAACAGACACATAGACCAATGAAAGAGAATAAAGAACACAGAAATAAAGCCGCATACCTACAGCCATCTGATCTTTGACAAAGTTGACAAAAGTAAACAGTGGGGAAAGGATTTCCTGTTCAATAAATGGTGCTGGGACAGCTGGCTAGTCATATGCAGAAGAATAAATCTAGATACCCTTTTTCTCACTATATACAAAAATTAGCTTGAAATGGATTAAATATTTAAATGTCAGACCTCAAACTATAAACATTCGGGAAGAAAACCTAGGAAACATCATTCTGGACATCAACCTTGGGAAATAATTTATGCCTAAGTCCTCATAAAGCAATTGCAACAAAAATAATAATAGGCCAGTGGGATCTGGTTAAACTAAAAATCTTCTGCATAACAAAATAAATGATCAACAGAGTATATAGAAAACCTGCAGAACATGAGAAAATATTCTCAAATGATGCGTCCAACAAAGGTCTAATATCCAGAATCTATAAGGAACTTAAACAACTCAACAAGCAAAAAATAATAATAATTCCATTAAGAAGTGGGCAAAAAACATGAATGTTTCTTAAAAGAAGCTATACAAGCAGCTAACAAACATATGAAAAAATTATCAACATCCTTGACCATATGAGAAATGCAAATCAAAACCACAATGTGATACCTCCTCACATGAGTCTGAATGGCTATTGAAAAGTCAAAAAATAACAAATGCTGATGAAGCTGCAGAGAAAAGAGAACACTTATGCATCGTTGATGGGAAGATAAATTAGTTCAGCCACTGTGGAAAGCAATTTGGAGATTTCTCAAAGAACTTACAACAAAACTACCATTTGATCTAGCAATCCCATTACTGGATATATACCAAAAGTAATCTAAATTTTTCGACCAAAAAGAAATATGCACTCATATGTTCGTTGCAGCATTATTCATAATAGTAAAGACATGGAATCAACCTAGATGTCCATCAACAGCTGATTGAATCAACAAAATCAAAATGTGGCACATTTGAATAAACAAAATGGCATACACCATGGAAAACTATGCAGCTGTAAAAAAAAAAAAACATGTCCTTTTCGGCAACATGGATGCAGCACATGGCTATTACGTTAAGCAAATTAATGCAGGAACAGAAAGACAAATACTGCATGTTTTGACATATATGTGGGAGCTGAGCATTGCATGTACATGGACCTAAAGATGGGAACAGTAGATACTGGGACTTCTAAAGGGGAAAGAGAGGGTGTAAGGAAGCGTCAAAAAACTACTTTTTGGGTACTATGCTTAGTACCTGGGGGATGAGATCATTCCTACCCCAAATCATAGCATCACACAATATACCCATTAACAAACCTACACATGTATACCCTGAATCTAAAATTAAAATTAAAATTTTTTTATTAAAAGTGTTCTTAACATAATGGAGGTCATGTCATGATTCAGCACAGAGTTTTGATGCAAGACATGTACAGTAAGGCACAAGAACAACTTTTCATAAATGTAGATGACGAGACCAGAATCTGGATCTACTGAATCATAATATCTGAGGGTAGGTCCTAGGCACTGGTTAGCTTACATCAGAGTTTCAAACATGATGATAATCCTGGTTAGGAGTCATTTTTGGTGTTAGCCACATATTTGGAGACTTGGAAAAAACATAAACCATACCTTTCATGAAGATCATGGTTCTAATGTAGAAGGAATTAGTATAGAATGACATTTCTTCAGTTGAAAATGGGAACTGAAAGCTCTTTTTAAAATAATCTACTGAGTTGAAGTCCACATAATATAAAATGAATTAAAGTGAACAGTTCAGTGGCATTTAATTCATTCACAGCATTGTCCACCCACTACATCATTTGGTCTTGATCACTTCTTCACTGACTATGACTTGTCTTCATTTCACTTAAAAGAATACTGTCACCTTGACCCTTTATTCTTCGGTTCTTTCATCCTTCCAATTAACACCAAACGTACTTCCCGATACTTTTTTGCTTGCCTTTTTGTCCAGTCACAGAATATTGCATTGTGTGTAATACATGGAAATAAGTATGGCTCAAGTGAAGAAGTTAAAGTACCTCTCTATTAAGTGGCTTTAGAAACACATGTGGTTTTGTTTACAGAAGAACGGAAGTTTCGCAGAATCTTATACGAGCTCTCTGTGCAACAACGGAGGCATTTGTTTTATCTTTTTCTTTGCATTTGACAGTTCTCCAAACATTTGCTAGAATTCAGCTTGGACTGTATATTAGTTCATTCACACATTGCTATCGAGCAATGCCTGAGACTGGGTAATCTTTAAAGAAAATAATTTTAATTCATGCATGGTTCTGCAGATTGTACAGGAAGCATAGCAGCTTCTGCTTCTGGGGAGGCCTCAAGAAACTTGCAATCACGGTAGAAGGCGAAGGAGAAGCAAGCACATCCTACATGGCCAGAACAGGAGCAATAGAGAGGCGGGGAGGTGCTACACATGTTTAAAGAACCAGATCTGGTGAGAACTAATTATCACCAGAACAGCACCCAAGGAGGTAGTGCTAAACCATTCATGAAGGACCACCTCCATGATCAGTGCTAAACCATTTATGAAGGACCACCTCCATGATCCAATCACCTCCTATCAGGCCCCACCTCCAACACTGGGAATTACATTTCAATGTGAGATTTGGGTGGGGACACAGATCCAAAGCATATTAGATGGCTCCTTGGAGAGATACTTTTTTGTTTGTTTGTTTGTTTTTGAGACAGGGTCTCACTCTGTTGCCCAAGCTGGAGTGCAGTGGCACAGTCTTGGCTCACTTCATTGGAAATATTCTTATAGGAGTCTGTCAAAGATCTTATATCCTGTCTCTCAACACTTCATATTCCTAATTTTCTTTCTCATTGTGGAAACATGATTTCCTAAATCAAGATCATGCATAAAAGCCTACAGAATTACGGGGGGTGTTATGGAAATGGAGATCTATCTCTTGTCTGCTCAATCAGCACCTCAAGAACATGACACAGCTTGTTGTGTGAAAGCAGCCCTACACTAAGAAGGAAAGTATCCTGTGACGCGGCGTAAATTCTGACTTCACCAGCTGTGGATGAGTGATTGATTTGTCCTTGCTGAATTTCTCTTTTCTTACCTGTAAAATGGGTAAAAAATGTGTTTCCTGGTATCCATAGTAATTATGTGTGAACAATCATGACTGAATTTCAGAAAAGGGTACCATCCCTTACTGTTTGGAGTTGGTTTGCATACTCGATGGAGTAGCACCTGGTGGTAGGAATTTTGGTTCATATTTAAACACCTCTTATAGAGAGGATTCCCATGATGAAAATGTAGAAGCATATTTGCAGCTTCCTGTGAAGTTCCTACATTTTGCAATAGATTTCTTTAGCAGTTTTATGTTTACAGAAAAACTAGGCAGAACATATAGAGAGTTTCCATATACTTCCCAGTCTCCCATTTTGGTTTCTCCTATTTTTAACATCTTTCATTAATGTGGCATATTTGTTAAAACTGCTGAACCACTATTGATATGTTATTATTAAGGAAAGCTTTTAGTTGACACTAGGGCTCACTCTTTGCGTTGGGTTTTGACCAATGTATAATGATATGTATTCACCATTACATTATCATACAGAGTGGATCCACTCCCCTAAAAAGCCCCTGTGCTTTACCCATTCATAGCCACCCACCTTCACACCCCCTGCCAACACAACCCCTGGCAGTCACTGATCCTTTTACTATCTTCATAATTTTACCTTTTCCAGAATATCATGTAGTTGGAATAATACAGTGTGTAGACTTTTCAGGTTGGCTTCTTACACAATATGCTTTCAAGCCTCTCCCATTACTTTTCAGGGTTTAGATTGCTCCTTTCTTTTTGTTGTTGAATAATATTTTATTGAATGGATATACCACAGTTTGCACACTCATCTACTGAAGAAAATTTGCTTGCTTCCAAAACTTGCAATTATGAATAAAGCTTGTAAAAACATTCTTGTGCAGGTTTTTGTGTCAATATAAGTTTTGAACTCATTTGCATAAATACTAAGGAGATGGATCCCTTGCTAAAAGTATGTATAATTTTATAAGAAACTGCCAAACTGTCTTTCAAAGTGGCTGTACCATTTTGCAAAACCACCAGCAAATAATCAGAGTTCCTCTTTCTCAACTTCATTGCCAGCATTGCATGTTGTCATTTAAAACTAATATTTAGCAATTATAATAGGCATAAAATGGTACCTCATTGTTTGAGAAAGTGAGTTTTAAAAAATACACAGAATAATACAAAGTAACTAGAAGACAGTTTGTCACTTTCTTATGGTCTTTAGTTTTTGGTTATTGCTGTATGTTTAGCCTATTTCTAGTATATCATTATCATAAATAGTTTTGAAATTAGTGCTCTTGTATGAGCTTGTTTGTGCACTTGGAATTTTGAAGGTAGTAGTAAAGGAATGAAGTGACATTACTGAGTTGTGTCATATAGCATTTGGAAGTGTATTGCTAGGAACTGAAATCAGTCATTGTATCTGAGCTGTCAGCAGAACATGAGAATATTTATTTCCCCACAGCCTTTCATACTTGCCTATATCAAGGATTTTAAATTCTGCTAATCTTAGTGGGAGAAAACTTAAGGAAATTTTAATGTTTTTATTTTGCATTTACCTAACTACAAATTTACCTAAACACCTTTTCCATTTTTTCATTATTTTAATCCTAATTCTTTTTTGATGTGTAACTTTTACTCATAACTCCGTTTACCAAGCCAATGATAAAATTATCTACCTTTGTACACAGATCTTACACTGCCCTTCTCATTTTTAAATTTGAATGGACTATCAAGGCAGACAGTTCTCTATGCTGATAATAAAAATAAAGCATATAATGAATTGAGAAGAAAACAAAAAGTTCAAATAAATATAAACTAATACTCTTAGAAAGAGGAGATATTGCTTTTATGAAACAAAAAATGATTTTTAAAAATAATTAACTGGTAGAGACAGAAAAATGTTTCTGAAAATATGAATATCATGGAAGATTTTTTTAAATCCATAAACAGCTTAAAAATATAAATATGATAAGTAGAGATAATAATTATTTCTACTATAAGAGTAGAAGTAATAAAAGAGCCATTTATGAATATAAAAATCTAAAAATAGATATTGAAATAACAGATGATATGCAAAGACACACTAAATCTATCAAAGAATGTAACAAACTGTCACAGTGCTGAAATACATTCATTTTCAGATTGAAAGAACTCTCCATATGCCACCCCCTCTTCTGCCAAAATGACCCACATTAAGCACATTATTATAAAAGTTCATAATAAAAGGTATACAGAAATATTATCATAAGCTGATGTAAAGGATCTAAAATCAAAAATAGTAATAGAATATAATTAAAATGTAATTTCCAAATTCATTGGAAAATTATTTCAAACATAAGAATTTTATATCAAAAAGAGCATGAAATTTTTATATACAGGATCTCAAACATAATTGTCTGTCATGAATTTATTCAAGATCATACAGAAATATACGATAAATAAAAATGATTATTTAGGATATGAATGATAGTTTAAAATATCCCTGGATGATAAATGAGGATCAAACCTATAAAGCAACAAGATGGACAAAGGACGAGTCATAGAATCCAACACTATAACATTCACTGTTGGTATGACGTGAAGTTATAACCTATCTCCTTTTGGAGGATAAGAGGAGGATGTCTGTAGAGATGCAGGGCCAAGAGAATATAAATCAAATAAATATAGTCATTAATGCCAAATTAAATAGCTAATATCGTTGATACTATTTCTTTTATAGTGTGAAATTCAGGAAGTGAAGGGATTGGGATAGAGGATTTTGATTTTCATTAAATCTTATAGATGTTTTGACTCTTTAAATTATGTGCATATAGATTTTTTCATAAAAAATAATTTAAAACCTTGTAGATACCTTTGATAATTAGAAAGAGTAAAAAGTAGTCTGGAAAAGCTCACAGAAGATGACCTCATTAACACATAACAAATACCTAAGCTGTGATGTTCTTCTGTTCAACATAAATTATTTCACAGAACATTATTATAGAGCCAGAGGTACTCTATAAATATAGTGGATAGAAACAAGTTCATTATAAAGCCATATCAGAGTGTAGAGAAAAAGAAGAAAACTGTGAAACCAACAGAAATTACCAATGAGTGACTGCTTCTTCTTTACTGATGACAACTTTAGCTATGCTCTTTCCCTTCCACCTTGTAGTTCAAATTATTGTTACATAAGTCTTTGTCTTTTTGACAATCTTTGTCTTGGATTAACACTTAAAACCACATAAGGGGAAATTTCTGCTTCAATCTAAGATGTAGCATGAGAGACAAAATTCGTGCTCTCATCCAGAGCAAACAATAAACATACAAAATATATGAAGCAATGGTTTTAAGACACTGGTATCAGACAATGAAGGGCACTGTTCCCTGAGAAAGAAGACACAAATGAGGCGGATCTGATGACTGTCAGCTTATGGCCTTGTTAGAAGTTCCAGGAAGAGGAATAGGGAGGGAAAATCTAGACTCAATGCAACAGATTACCTATGGAGATAAATCTAAAAGTCAGGGGAAGACAAAGCAGCTCGAGTTCACAGGGCAGAGTATACAGACGGGGAGTGTAAAATAGAGAGAGAACAGAGTATACAGATGGGGAGTGTAAAATAGAGAGAGAATGCCTTCACCATAAATACTCAGTTCGGTGCATGGGTGAGAGGTAATTACCCAAAGCCAAGGATGGAACAACTGAAAAGGACTAGAGGTAGCAGCAGCTGGCACTGACTCAGGGCTAAGAAGAATGCCTGTTCCCATGAGGTAGAGAGAAAACCTAGAATTCGTAATGCCTTGAGTAGAATAACAGAGAGGGTATGTCAGCAGTGCAAAATAATCAGGTTTATATCATGTATTCTCAACAGGGAGTGAAAATTGGTTTTTGGGAGTCAAGAAAATCTTAGTAATCACAATATTTTATATACCTTTAAAGAATGACAATATATAAATGAATATACCCAAATTTGTGGCACTAAAATTTCATGGGAGAAAAGTGATTGGGGGAAAAATGTAAAAAGACTTTTTAATAGCTAATTTAAAAAATTTTGAGAAACACTGTTCTTACATTTATCATTTTAATCTCAGCTAACAAACCTTAAAAGAAAAATTGGAAAGATTTAAATTGTTTTAAGTAGTTTGCATTCCACAGTAAGGCTTAAGAATATTACAGGAATGCAAAAATATTCAACATGCAATAATAAAAATTTTACAATATCTGCTATCAATAAAAGATTACGAGGCATGAAACAGAGTAGAAAAATTAAAATCTTCTGGTCTTTAAAAGACATTGTTAAGAGAATGAAAAACCAAGACAGTGACTGGGAAAATACATTTGCAAATCATATATTGGATAAAGAACTTCTATCCAGAATATGTAAAAAATATAAACTACTAATTTTAAGAAAACAAATATTACAATAAAAAATGGGAAATTATTTGTACAGACAAGGACACTTAACCAGACAGAGATTATAGATGGATAGATCTAGGTAGATAGGTAAGTAGGTAGGTAGGTAGATAGATAAGGAATGGCAAAAAAGCTAAGTACATAAACATATGCCAACAATTAATTATTAGGAGATTTTAAATTAATATGACACTGGAAGACCAATACATTTAGAAAGGCTAAAAATTAAAAGACTGACTATACTGAGTTTTGGGAAGATATGGAGGAACAGGAAATCTCAAACGGTGCTGGCAGGAATGCAAAAATGGTAAAGCCAATTTGGAAATCAATCTGACGGTTTCACAAACATTAGATGCAAATACTTACACGCTATCATACTTAAATATGATCTAGCTTCTGCACTGTAAGGCTTTACTCAATAGAATCGAATGCATATATTCATAAAAAGACTTGTACATAAGATTTGCAGGGATCTTGTTTATATAAGCATGTCTTGTATTGAATGATTTTGGCTTGTCTTAGGCATTGACATTTTCAGTATACCCTAAATATCCAGGACATCCTAAATCTCAGGGTTATGGGTTTTTTTTGGCAAGTTACATAAATTCAGCCAAGTTTTTTTTTTTTTCATCACAGTAATCAGTGCTTAAATCACTTAAATTACGAAACTACTTTTTTTTGTAATTTTGTAAACTTTTCAATAGGTCAACCTGGATTATGGTCAGGAATTGTCAGTAACATATGTGCTCATGTGATCATCACACTCAATTTTTAAAAATTCTTGCAATGCTTGCTACTATCTGTATTTTTATTTCTGTACATTTCAATGTCAAAGCACCAAAGCACAAGTATAAATTCTGTGGTGAGTTTTCTGAACAGTGGATATTTATAAGAAAGAAAGAAAGAAAGAAAGAAAGAAAGAAAGAAAGAAAGAAAGAAAGAAAGAAAGAAAGAAAGAAAGAAAGTCTCTTTTAAAGTTCTTAGTGCAACATACAGTTATTCACCTAATCTTAGAAACCATGGAAAGTCATACATAGACCAGCATATACTAATAGATAAGATAAGAGAGGTACCATTTTCTCAATCAGGACCAGAAAAGTGATTTAAATGACATTTTTGATGAAGAGAAATCTAGATGAAGAAGATAGACCAATTGTGGCAAAAGATGTCATGGCTTTCCAAACTGTATGCTGTCCTCAGTCTTTTAGCTTAAATAATTATTTAAGCATATTTTTATCAGAAGTATTTTCTGAATCCAAAAAGGCAAGCAAATTTTCATGTACCAGGACAAAATGAACTTTAACAATGAATAACTATCATTCTCTGTATTCATGGCATAATGATAGGTACAAATAATTTCAATGAAGAAAAACATTCTAAATCTCTTACAGATAAGGCCAGTAACAGTAGCAAACTTTTGCAGACTCTCTTAATAATTTTAGGGTTAATGAGAAAGACTACACTGTTAATGGTTGAGATAAATAAAAATATTGATGAGTGTTTGTGTGAATGTACAATGTTTATTCAAAATTGAAGCAAGGCATGAATAATTCTCTTGAAGGCATTGGACATTCTGCCCATGTTCTGCATAATGCCACTCACACAGCGTCTGATCTCTTTTCTATTGACATTGAAATAACTGTCATGAAATATTTTTACTTGATTTATACTGTTTGAACTGAGCAATTTATGAGTATATGCACATTTTTTTAGCATTTTGTAGTCTTGCATTCTGTTGTATTAAAAAAAAGTTGGTTCTCTTTAACAAATTCAGAGAACTCTGGTTATTGAAGTATTAATTCATGCTTTAATTCCAATGTCTTCCAAATACTTATTAACTGTTTTGTTTTTGTTTTTTGGAGACAAGGTCTTGCTTGAAGTAGCTGGGACTACAGGCACAAACTAATTTTTTATTTACATTTTTTGTAGAGACAGGGTCTCTCTGTGTTGCCCAGGCTGAACTTGAATTCCTGGCCTCAAGCCAACCTTTAGCCTCAGCCTCTTGAAGTGCTAGGATGACAGTTATGAGCCACTGCACCCAGTAGGTTGACCTTTAAAATAATCTAGCAATTAAAGCCTATTATTTCTTATGCATAGTTTTCAATACCTTTTTAGCAATAAGATTATGCAAATTGATAGAAAACCAAATTAGATAATTCAAGGGCTGAATTACTTAAAATAACTTGTTGAATGTGTTAAATAAATAATTTATTAAAAAAAAAACTCTTTAAATGTTAGGACTTTCCTTAAAAGGGAAAATGTTATTTATATATAGGAAAAGAAATTTCAACTTTAGTTTAAAAATTATTACAGCATTTGCCATAACTATTTTAAAAACAAATTTTAGGCCTTGAAAAATTGATTATTTTACCTGGATATTACAGAAGGGAAACGAGAAATTATCACACACAGTGTTGATGAACGGAATAAAAATTAATAACAATGTTCCTTTTTTTGACACTTAAAAAAGTCACTGATCAATAGATGCAATATAATCCTGAGAAAAGAAACACAAGTTATTCCATGAATAATGATATCTTGTGAGTCGACAAATCAAATTTGAAGAACAATTGTCAGATGTATTAATTTTATGCCAGGAAGTTTAGTATACCAACTTATAATGCTAACGTTTATGTTTACTCATCAGTGAATGTTCAATGGACAAAAGAACAAAAAAGATAGATGCAACCAATGGCGATGTAAATGGAACATAGACCACAATTGCAAGACATTTTATATACAAATTATTCCAAAAAAAAAAAAAAAACATTTAACGATAGCAAAATCCTTAGGGAAAGAAAATTAAATAAATCAGTATGTAATTTAGACAATTATAATTTGTTATAGATAAACAAAGAATAATTTTTAGAATAAGCACGGTATTATTATTTAGAAATAATTCAAATTTAATAAGATACTCGCTAAAGGACCTTACTGTTTATTTTTATTTGCTAAAGATAGCAACCTTATTTGTATATGGATGTTTGTGACAGCTTTATTTTTAATAGTAGACCCTGTCAATACTGCAGAAGTCCATTTGTTTAGTCCATTCGGGCTGACTTAACAACATATCAAGGACTGGTTGGCTTCAACAACAGAAATTTTTTTCTCACACTTCTGAAGAATGGGGGGTGTAAGATCAAGGTGCCAGGCAATTTGTTTCCTGGTAAGGGCTCTCTTATTTACTTGCAGACATCCACTTTCTCCATGAATATGCAAATGGTCTTTCCTTTGTGCTCTCAAGGGAAGAGAGTGCTCTCTGGTGTTCTCTTTTAGGGACACTAATCCTATTGGATCAGGGCCTCTTCCTTATGGCCTTAATTACTTCCTTAGAGTTCCCATCTCTAAATACAGCAATGCTGAGAGTTAAGGCTTCAACCTACAAATTTGTGGAAGGACACAAGTATTTAGTCCATAACATACACTGAAAGATAAATGGAAAAAGGAACTGTGGCATAGTCATACTGTAAAATATTCTTTGGAACTCAAAAGAAGCTGTTAATACAGGCTATAACATGGATGACTCTCAAAATAATTATGCTGCTGAAAGAAGTCAGACAAAACATATGTACTGTATTATCGCATTTATATGGAAGTCTGGAAAGTGCAACTAATTTATGATAAAACAAGTAGATTAGTGACTGCCTGGAAATGGGGAAGATGGTTGTTTGAAGTGCGGAGGGCAAGAATTATAGAGGAGCTTGAGGAAAATTTTGTGATGGTGGATATGCTCATTATTTCCATGACAGACTTTATTTGTTCATGCATAGTTATGCCGCAATAAAATTGTTGAAAAATCTTAGGATGGCCGCTGCCAACCCGCGAGGCTCACTCTAAATATTGTTGCATAGAACTGGAAGCTTTGGTCCGGCCTCTAATTGGAAAATATTGATCTTTTTACCAAGTTCTAGAGATCCAATTCTGCATAATCACTGTCATTCTAATGCTCAAGTCCTCACTGGGTTTCAGTTCTAAAACTGCACCTGTCCTTGGACAAACACCTGCATCCTTCATGTTTTCTCCTTATTCTTAAATTACGTGATTCTTCCTGACTGGTATAATTTCACCAGGTACAGTTTGGATTTGCAGTAGTTGCTTTGGATAATTTTGAATATAAGCAAGATAGTTTTATTTGAGAGGTGATCTAGACCAAAATGAGGGGAAAAAAAGACTGTTCAATTATCTGCATTCTTTAATTGGAATGCAGAAGCTTCAAACTTCAAGTTGAAATCAAACATTGCTTCACCAAAGCATTCTTTAGTTAACACCAATGAAAATTGTGAAAACGTAAAACTACTTCATGTTGTCAATACATCCAAATCGTGTTGTCCTTCTCTTATGTTATCTTTTTTCCCCTCTTTTTCTTTCTCCCTTTGCTCTTTTTGAGTCAGAGGTACTACTTCAATGCGCCTTAAGAATGCAGCCTCCACATGGAGAAGATATTGGTTGTTCTATAGCCTTAGATCCTTGGGTCATTGTTAAAAGAGTCAGGACTTAGAAGATACTATTTTTGAAGGGTTTAGACTTATCATGGCCTCAGATCCTCTAAACCCTACTGACCTCTACCAATCAGAATATCTTTTCGTGAGCCCAGGTGATAAACTTAGGTTGAGAAAAACTAATCATCACAATCCTGAAGATGATTTAAAGGTACTGTATCTTTAAGAAACAATAATACATGCAGAATACTATGTATGCATGTATGTTATTTATAATATATTTAATATATACAAACACATTCATCCTAAATAAAGAACAAACATATTATACAGATAAAAAATCATATCATTAGAATTCACAATTTCTGAGTTTTATCTGACACATGCAAATCTTCTTATGGTGGTCATAACTTTTAATATCTCAATGTTAATATTTCCTGTCTCTCAAAAATGTAAGAGAAACAATAACTAGTATTATCCTAATTTCTCTAAGTTGTTACTAAATTACGATGAATGTGAAAACACATCATAAAGTTTTCAATAAAAATGTATATAATCCTATAAAATGAAAGATAATATTATCATTTTAAGTGCAGTGGTAAACAAGTAGCACATAAATAGCATTTATTTAACCACTAATTATGATTGTAACTCTTCTTGAAAAATAAGTATGTGTGTTTTCTGTTCTGTATTTTTTACCATATTATAGAAAAATACTTGTATTTTCATTGTGCTTCAAATTCAAATTGTTACAAAAATCAATTTTTAATGTAATTTTGACATAGAAATATATGTCAAATTAGTTTCTATTTCTGCACACTAAAACTTTAAAACTTTTCTAGAAACCCATGGCTTC
Source organism: Macaca mulatta (assembly GCF_049350105.2). Taxonomy (NCBI): domain Eukaryota; kingdom Metazoa; phylum Chordata; class Mammalia; order Primates; family Cercopithecidae; genus Macaca; species Macaca mulatta. The sequence continues at coordinate 62,176,658 of NC_133423.1, read as the reverse complement.
TTTTTCTTAACTCTCCCCTTCTGTATCTACACAGAGAATTCAGCTTGACTTCTTAGGCATTTTTTTTCCTTCCGAATTTGTCTCTCTTTTCCTTTTCTGATCCCCGGCGATTTCTTCGGGGCTTGCTCAGGTCATCTCCTAATGTTTAATCTTATAAGTCACCTCAAGAACTACAAATTTGTGCGGATTCCTTTTGTCTGGATTTCTTTCAATCAAAGGGGGTCTTGTGCTTGTCAGTTTCTTTCTTCTCCTTGAGTATTCACTCCTGACCCCTTCCATTGAGTTTTAGGCCACAGTGAGTTCTTCATTCTCTGTATTCTATTAGACTTAAAAATAGTGTCTCACTCTTTATATCTTAATTGGTCTTTACTTATTTTCTTCAGGTCTTTGAGGACGAAGAAATAATCTTTTATTTTGGTCACTCGTATAGTGCCTTAATATATTTTTGGATATAAAGTTTAGTTTTCAAAAATACTAGATAGTTGTTGATTGCCTAACTTATAATTCTACATATGGAGGTAAAAGTTACTTAAAGCTACCTAAAGAAATGAAATACTTTATAGATACATATTTGATACAATATAGATGCAAAGTTACTGAAAATTATGTTATAATGCATACAGTATCAGCTACATCATAAAGAAATGAGCTCTTTCTGGCTGGTTTATATAGGAGTAAAATGCTATCTGATAAGAATATTGAATTTTCAATAGTTAAGGCTAGAGCAATGGAGGGCAATCAAATGAGCTATAAAATACCTATTTCAAAGAAGATATAACATACTAAATTATCTATAAACTACTACTTAAATTTTATGTGCTAAATTATTTATTATTCTCCCTATAGAGATTTAAAGTCACCTTTGATCACCAAACCCAATCCTGATCCTTGTCTCATCACACACAAATTTGCATACATAGCATACTCTTCAGAATGCTATGATCAGGTTTAATTTTATGCAATGTTATATGACATTGTAATTTATTTTTCATTAAAACAGGCAACTATTGGTACATGATAGGAAAGGAAATGTTTTAAAAGCAAGCTCCAGAATTGAATTTCGATTTGTATTGGTATTAACAGCAAAAGTTTTAAAGATTTAAATATATGTGTTTTAAAGAGAATCTAAAGCAAATATGAATTTTACAAATATTAATATACAAGAACATATTAACTAAGGTGGAACAAACTACTATACATCTTAATTCACCTTTCTACGTAGGTACAGATCATTTATATTTGCCACATTCTTACAACTGCATTAATTAGGTTTTACAATTATACTGGTTTTACGGATGAAAAATCTGAGGTTCAGAAAGTTTTAGTAACTTGGTCAAGGTTACATGGTTAGTAAATGACAGACCCAGGTCTTCAAACCAAACAGCATGATGCTACAAATGGTTTGTAACTACTGTCTTATATTATCTCCTATACTTTGTCAATGTTAACATTTACATTCTCATTAGTTGCCAGGCTCTGTTATGAGTATATATGTATGTGTATATGTTCACATATAAATTCACAGCAATGCTTTGGGATAGATCTTAGTGTAACCCTATTCTACAGATGAAGATGTTGAAACACAGAGATTAGTAAATTTCCTAAGTTTGTACAGATGAAATGTGGGAAATTGAGATTTGAACCAAGACCGTCTTCCTGAAGTCCATTCAGTTAACTACTACAATAATATCTCATATAGAAAAAATACAAAAAATGTCAAATGAGTTAGCATTGTTATGTTCACACATTTATATTTCATTGTTTTACTATACAGTTTCTTATTGATCAGTTTTCATATTTCAATATGTTAATTCATTCTTCTACTTTTTAAGAATCATTCAAATTTAATAGTAAATACTGAAGACAATGAAGATCAATTGACTGACTCATGATATAATATTGTCCTGAAAAGATGTGATTTTCTATCATTGGGATGTAAGATATTATAATATTTCCTATTTGTACAATAAAAATATCCAGCATTTCTATTTTGAGGACTCTAGAAATTTCATCTAAGCATCATTTTCAGTGACTGTTTTTGATCCAAAGCCTGTCAATTGCTACTTCAACAAACAGTTTTTGTGATGCCCCATGATAAGTTACTTACAAGAGTTTGATCCTGGATAAGCTATGGCTTCTATGTTGTACTGGGTTACTGATTTGCCTGCTCAAATTGAAGCGATTTTTTACTTCACTAGATATTATTTTTCTTTTTAATTGTCTAAGATGAAAAGAAGGAAGGAAAAAAAAGAAGTAACGGAGGGAGAAAGAGAGGGAGGGAGAAAAGGAGGGAGGGAGGGAGAAAAGGAGGGAGGGAGGGAGAGAAGGAGGGAGGGAGGGAGGAAGAAAGGAAAGAACTTAAGGACAAAAAGAGAAACTCAAGTCTTCTTCCTGAGGTCAAAGGTTAGCTACAGGTACTCTGTCTCGATGATAATATACATTAACTTGAGCTTGTAGATAAAAAAGATTGGTGAGTACTAAAATGATGTAGTGTTTTAGGTTCTTAAAAATGACAGCAAAATGGAGGAGGCAGTTAAAAACAGTGAAGAAATGCTCAAACACTGAACAAGAGTACTTAATTCAAATCCCAGTTGTTTCGTTGGTAAGGACATGACCTTCGGTAACCTTCCTATACCTACCTCTCTTTACCTTCATTTTTACACCTGTAAAATGAGGATAATTATGATACTTTGATGAGTTGAACTAAACAAAAATATTGTTTATATTCGCCTCTGACCTAAAGTAAGTACAATATTAGCATTTGCCATGAGTTATTTGTATTTTTAAAGTTTTTATTTGATTGTATGATGCAGTATTTTACCAATGGTTTTTATTTCACTTATCTCGAAATATATTTTTCTTAATTTTTAGTAATAAATTGTTCAGTGGGGCCAATTTATGATGACTCCCCAAACTAACAATTTAATAAATTTAAAAGAAACTTAGATTGATCTGTTTTAGTAATCTACATGCCTCCTAAATCAAAATGATACTTCTAAATTTTATTTTGTTTAAATGCTTTTAGTAGCTCTTTCATAATAAAATAACTAAAAAAGGAAAATAAAAACAAAGTAATAACAGAATACTTATGATTAATCCAGACTGAAATACCCACATTCGATCTCATACACATGTAAGTTACCAACATAACTTTTTAATTGCCTATCACTAATATATCAGGGCCATACAATTTGCAGAAATAATTTTAATTTTTTAATTAATCTTTTAACATAGCATCACCATTACGCTAAAATCTTGATAATGTTTTTAAACCTGAGTTTAATTTATTTGACAGACAAGCATTGAAAACATTTTTTAATGAATGTAATCAATCTTTTTTTTAAAACATAATTTGTACCCACTTTTCTTTGCTTGGAAGCATGATGATTTTAACACTGGGAGTCTCACCATGTTAGATGTCCTATTTAAGATCATGCTTAAATTGCGTATTTTAAAACACAGACATTTTGTTCATTTTGTGGTTATACTTTCCATCCCACCTCTGTGATTCAAAACACATAAAAGAATAAGTGTTCACAATAGAAATGACAACAAACTTCCTCAAGTAGTACTGCCCTAAAAATTAAAGCAATAATAAAAAATTTCTCCCCAACTCACTACATTGGTTTTTTAACCATGATTCATCTAAAGAAACACACACACACACACACACACACACACACACACACACACCCCAGATTAGAAGAAGAAGATGTAAAATCTCCTTCTTATATAGGTGGGGGGAAACTTTTCTCAAATTCTACTGCTTATGACAGTAAAATCTTTTGACAATTTATCAAAAACTCAGTAAATTCTTGGACTGTAAGCAATGACATAGAAACTTCAAAACAGCCACAGAGGAATAGAACATTTAATTGTTTATATCCTGGAAAGAAAGAAAAGGAAAACAGCTAGTGAGAAAAAGTTCCAAAATATAAGGAAACATGTTATGAAAGTTAGCAATTTTTGTTGTATATGTATTTTTTCAAAGCACATACAGAAAAACTAGTCCACATTTAACATAAAATGTAATTGGGAACCATGCAATTCATTCACAGAGACATACATTTATTCATTTGTTTATTCACCACACTCCCCACGCCACATTCTTCCACTTTAAGATCTGGAGTTACCACAAGTGATTCCAACTGCACCACTTAGTATTATATAAACTTTAACTAGTTATTTGTGGTATCGGGACTTCATGCTGTTGTTAAGATTACATCAAGTAATGAACATAAAATAATTAGACAATCTATGATACATAGTAAATATTTAATGTATGTTATTCAATTTTATTATTATTTCATGCATGTTGTTGATCAATATATGATGTGAATCGGGACCTTGATCACAAGCTGATAAGACTATTATGGTATAAAAGGAAAATGCACAAATAATGGTCATGCAATGTAGAAAGTGGAAAAGAAGTGCATAAGAGAAATATGGAAACATGTTCTAAAATTACAATTTAGAAACAATAGAATACTTGTGGTATATAATATTTTTGACTTCTAATGTATAAATTTTTTCACCTAAACTATTTTTACCCTCTTCCTCAAATGCACAGCTAATCATAACTCAAACCTTTTTTGATCTTACATGATTGTCTATGTTTTGTTGTTTAATGAAATATAATCTCATCAATCGATTTACTCAACTTTATCAGAATAGACATATTGAAAACTTCCAAGCATGGTTCGAAAGGCCCTATAGATTGTGCATGCTAATTAATTGAAAGAGAGTAGACAATTTCAATGTTAGTTGACTTCAATTTTTGACCATTAGTAATATAAAACCAAAAGCTTTTTAATGACATGTCAATGGCCCAAATATTAATTAACAACAGGAAATCAGAATGTAAGTTTGCCAACTATTTCAAAGTTCTCAATAAACAGCATTACAAATATTACTAGGGAATCTAAATTACTAAACTCAGAATCTTAAAAAGTCAGATTTCTTAAATACAAATTTCAGGTCCACAACTATCTGTCAGAACACGGGGCGTTTGAATCACTCTTTGCCTCAAAATTCACATCTAGAAAACGGTCATAAAATTATTATCAATCTCTTAGATTTGTCATGACATTAAAATAAGACAATATATGAAAGTGTTCTGGAATGTTCTGGTAGGATTTTAGCTCAAGAAATTTTAGTTATTATTATTAATATTATGGATTCAATATCTGTATTTGCTCTTGTAATTGGCCTATCTTTCAAATAAGACATATGACACTGCCACAAATATTCTATATTAGTAGAGATATTTCACTCAGAAAACTGAGCTGTTAACCAGTATTTTATTTTTTCATAACTTTCCCCTTTTATATTGAAAGTACCCAATTTTGGAAAATATGCTGCTGCCTACGAATCTCAATGGATACCTCATCTTAACTAGGGTATCTGTTTTATCATGGTATCTAGCTAGTTATCTCATCCTTTCTCAAGAGACAATCAGGCAGACTCTGTTCATGTACCTCATTATAAAGTAATTGAATTAATCCCAAGACCTCTTTGCCATTCTGTAAGCGTTCTACATACTGATAGCAAGCCTTGCAACTCATGTAAACTTCTCACCAAACTAGTTTCCTATATTTTGTACTTCCTAGTTAGCCGCAGTTAAGTTTCAAACATACTTCACAGGGATAAAATTTATACACAAACATTCTTTTATAAAACATTATAGACATAAACATAATTTTATGAATACTGAACATACCTAGGGAAATTTTTACCAACAACAGCAGTTAAATTTTGATTGCAGTGTACTGAATCGTATGTATGCAAGTTGTGACATGGATACATAGCATGAATACAGCTGGAAGCTTTTTAAAAAATCACAACTGTAAAAAAAAAGAGAGCGAGAGACTTCATACTTACCTGAGGGTCAGTCTGCAGAACAATTTCGATTTTCTAGTTTCATTGGCAGATAAGATCCATGATAATGTTATTCAGCATGTGAGTGTCATGGCTTGTCTCATTTGTAAACTCTCCCTCATCATCTTTTTCTTATTCATTACAGAATAAAAGGCAATAGGATAGGATCATGGGTAGCACTGAACATGATATTTATTCAAATCATCCTGAGATTGTAAAAAAAAAAAAAAATCACAAGAGCAGGCTTTTTTTTTCCTTCCTAATAGATTTTCTGCAATTGTGGTGAATCATTTTAATTAATGTCTAAAGTTTCAGTTAAACTTATTTTTAAATATATTTAAAACATTTGGCAGCATGATAATTTAGAGTAATCAAATTTCTACTCATAGAAAAAAGCAGTGTTTTCATTATATAGTGTTAGACAATCTGTGCTATTATATCCAATGCAATGATACAGAGCACACTTCAGCAGCCAGAGTTTATCTTCCTCAGTGCAAGATTTCACACACGACAGATTGCAAATTATTATTGTGTGGCTCTGTGATATAATCAGTTACCATTATTACATAGTAACCACGGTAGTAAGGAGATTTTCATAGAGCTGTATTTTTAATGGACTTCAGAACCAAAAGCAGAACAAAAGCAAACACCCTCATTGAAGCATTTTTTTAAGTAAAGACATCACACTAATTTTAATGTTTATTAACTTGTTTTAGAAAACATTGGCTTTCTAAGTAGTCTATGTTCTAAATATTTTAAACTCAAATTCATAGCAAAATTAAAATTCATGGCTAAATATCTTTTCTTGATAGGGAACTGGGTGAGAATGTCACTCATATCAACTTCTAGGATGTTTAAATGAAGATAAAAGGCTCACTTAAATCCAAATATGTTATTATTGATGTCCCAATAAAGGATTTTTAGTTACGTGGATTATGTTTCTCCCATTGAAAATAAATAAACTCAACAAGTATTCTCTGGGGAGACTGAGAATAACAGTTTGCTTTTTACATGAGCTTATTTCCAAATCAGGAAAACACTCACAGAGAGACCGACAGCTATTTGTTGGTATCAGTTTTGTTCTTGAAAGAGTTTGTGAGGAAACCCATCGGGAAAAGTTTGCTCCAGCTTCTTCATTTTTTCAATGATACCTACTGCCCCCTGCTGACTCATTACGGAATAAACCATTACATTCCTCGAAATTTAAACAAAAGCCTTTGAGTCATTAAATGTAATGAAAGATACATTTGTTAAGGTTTGAAATTGCATACATCTTTCTCATCGCATTACTATGTATAGAAAATATTATTTCCATATCTAAGTTCTGAAATGTCCCTATTTATGTTGCCTTTTGTGTGTTCTCAACTGATTTTCTGATATCCTCCCTTTCACCCACAGGCCAGCTTATGTTATAAATCCAAAGCTAGTGAAAACACAATTAGAGAAGACCACGTGAAGTGTGAAGAGCTTAATGTTTTAGGGCAATTGAGCAAGATTTATTCAGTAAGTCAGAAATGTGTTTTCACTGCAAGTGAGTGTTTTATGGTGTTTCGCTTTTGACAGTCCCTTGTGGAACAAGATTGAGAAAAATTTAAGCTGGGTTTTGTAATTTATGTGAGGATCAATAGATATTTTGTTTCCTCAACACTGATTAACCTGTGAAATGGAACTTATTTCAAATACACCGCAGAGTTGCTATTAAAAAGAATATATTATCCAAATTCAGGCCACAAGACTATATTACAGGATAGAATGTGTTTCAACAAATTACTGCTGACACTTTCAGTAACTAGGGCCCAGGAGAAAGCCATACAGAAAATGATATTTTAGTAAGGCTTCCAGGGAGTCAATCACCAGTTTTCAGTCAAGAACATAATCGCTTGTTCTCTCTTTATTCTGAATTGCTAACCACAACTACTGTGTCTCATTAATTGATGATGATCTTTGAGATTATCTATACTTGCAATGTCTCTAAGCTATTTCAGCTGGAAAGTTTATGAGAATATGTTGTTAAAAACATTGAAAGAAAACAAAATCTCAGCTAGAAAAAGGAAATGTTGTATCAATTGTTATTAGCTTGCAAGTGAAGTAATTACTTTCAATTTCTTGTATTAATCAGTTGTTTTAAAAGAATACATACATTATAAATTACAAATGTTAATTACTAAGAAATAATTAAATATTAATAAGTAAATGCTGCAAAATACAGTACACAAACTTAATTTTTTAAGAGAGGCAATTGGTATTTAATTATTATATATACAGGTAAAGGATTATCAAGCATTTTAGGTAAATACATAACAAAAAAATAAATTATTATTTTTAAATATATTATTATTATATACAAGTACTAGTTTATTTTTGTTTGAGTAAGACAATTATGTCAATGAACAGAAGATATCTGTCTACCAGAAGATAACTAACTGCCTATCAGAGGCATGTATTCGAAACCTACCAGATGATAAAGTACCCTTTATCGTGGAAAAAATAATTCCATTTTTTCTCATGAAATTAAAAGGAATTATGGCACAAAATATTTCATACTCATGACTCAAGAATTCTACCCAAATTTATAGATTATTCTTGTATTATCCAATCAGAAAAGAGCAGGGAAGACTGTAGAAAGAAAATCTACAAAGCTACAGCACTTACTCCAGCATCCACTTTACAATGAACTTTTTCTCTAGTGCCATGTATTAAGTTTATTCTCCCCAAATACTGATTAAATGATTACATTGTGTGCACACGTGTGTGTATGCACTGAACGTTTCCAGGATAATTAAATGGACTAATCTATTCACTTTCTTTCTAGATTATAAGTGTTACAAATTATTGTAATATTTCCCCGAATGCAGAAAAAATAAGTATGTTTACTCAACTGACCTTTTCTTCCTGAAGAAAACACTTGTGTTAAAACTATATACTGCAAGTAATTGTATGCTTTCTTGAAATTAGTTTTAACCTTTTACTGAGTTTTCATAGTATAAAAATGGAACGTAAAATACTCATAGAACTGGAAGTTTGCATGTATCTCTCAATAAAAATGTTGAGAATTCAGGAGTGGAGACTAAAACACATAGTAGGGTAATTATTTTCATCACAGTTAATACTATTTACCTAAGTATAATTACCTAGAATATCTAAAGAAATGCAATCTAAGCTCTGACTTAAAAATTAGGAATACTAGATTCTAATATGGCCATGTTTCCTAACAAACTATGTCTATAACAGCTTGGTAAATCATTATACCTTATGATCTTTAGTTTCCTTCTCTGTAAATGTTGAAAAGGACTAGATTCTTTTGCCAGTTCATTGATGAACATCAGCAAGCTTCCCTACATGGTCCACTTCTCAATGTCCTCCATTCTCCTAATTTGGCATAATCTGAATAAACTCATTTACTCCTCAGAATAATTCTCTGAGAATGGCATTGCTATCCTCATTTCACCAGTGAAAAAACTGAAGTTCAGAAAGGATAATAGGCTTGTTGAAATTCAAACAAATGGTAAATGGTGGAACTATTCATAACAATGAAAAACAATACTATCAGTGGGAAAGTGGGTTTTTAAGAACAAAAAAATGCAGGGGTGAATCATTACTATTACCATTTTAACATTGTTTAGTGGTTATTTTCTATGTAAATTCCATAGATAGATAGATAGATAGATAGATAGATAGATAGATAGATAAAAGAAAGAAAGAAAGAAAGAAAGACAGACAGAAAGAAAGAAAGAAAGAAAGAAAGAAAGAAAGAAAGAAAGAAAGAAAGAAAGAAAGAAAGAAAGAAAGGTGAATAGCCAGCCAGGACTCTCCAGAGAAACAGAACCAATAGAATATAGATATAGACAGAGATAGAGATAGAGATAGAGATAGAGATAGAGATAGAGAAATAGAGATAGAGATAGAGATAGAGATATATAGATGTATAACAGAACAAATGCAATATATGAATATATATAAATGAGAATTAGCTAATTAAATTATGGAGGCTGAGAAGTTCTTCCATTTGCTCTCTATAATCTGAAGAACCAGGAAAGGAGGTGGTAATATAATTCTGTTTGTATCTGATTCTGAGGGTTTCATAACCAGAGTAGGGGACCAGGATGGTTAAGGGTGGGTAGTGCTTGTATAAGTCTCAGAGCTGGAATGCCCTAAAACCAGGAACTCCAATATCTGAGGACAGGAGAAAATGGATGTCCCAGCTTAAGAAAAGAAAGCACATTTGCCTTTCCTCTACCTAATTATTATATTGGTCCCTCAATGGATTGAATGATATTCACCCACATTGATGAAGTCAATCTTCTTTATTCAGTTTACCAATTTTAATGCTAATTTCTTCCAGAAACACCCTCACAGACATACCAGAGATAATGTTTTACCACCTATCTGAGCATCTCTTAGCCCAGTCATTGACACATAATATTAACATAATATTAACTATCAGATGAATGATTGATAGATAGAAAGATAGATAGATAGACAGATATATCAACTCACATCATTATACATACAAATAAAAATTTACAAGCTTGAAGAAACACACTGTGTAAGTTCAGGAAATTTGTCACTGACATACATTAAAATGATAAAATATACACCTGTGAATTTGAACAATAATAATTCAACAAAATATTAACAATAAATTCAGTGATGTTAAATAGAATGTTCTTGGGTTATTTGACGTATCATTGGGTTATTAGATCCTTGGTGAAATTGATCAAAATGGACTGTGGTTGAAATAGATTCATTGTGGTTTTCAGGAACTGAAGTCAGGATAAACCAACCCTTCTGGATATATGGGCTTTGCAGTCTCAACTCATAGAATTTCTCATTATTTAAATTATTTCTGCCATTTAATGGATTTTTCACTTAACAGTAGAATCTCATTACACTTAATTGCAACTAACCTGAATTTTTACCTTTTAAAATAGACTTTTCTCTTTATCCCTGACTAATCTTCTCTAAATTTCCATTTCATTTGCAATTCTCTTTTTGGTCACCGAGAATCTCCAAAATGAAGTCCAGTTCATTATATGCCTCATTATCGATATTACCATAGAGCTATTATTGTCATTTACTCCAATGACCTTTGATGTCTTCAATTCAGTCTTATTCTGAAGAAGCCTGGAAGTGCTACAGTCAGATGACTTGGACCATTTTCAAAGCACAGACTAATTTTATTCTGATAGACGATAAATCTTAGGGCCCTCCAGGAAAAATACCAATCAACCAGGAGAGCTTCTTTTTTCCTCCTCCTCTTGTTTTCTCCTTAGAGAAGCAAGAGTTTAAATTTTATATTTGTTTGTTTATTTGATAAGTGTTTTTTATTTGTTTCTTTTGGTTTTACTTTTGTTTTTGCATAGAACCTAATGGAGATTAAAGGTCAAGAGTGTCCTGAAGGTTTACTCCAAATTACTCTGCTCTGTACTTTTAGTGTAATTTTCTATACAACCTTATTTCTTTCTATTCTCTTAGTCTTTTTAAGTTTTAATAATTTTAAAGACAAGCCAAATAATTTAAATACCTTCAATATAAGTTGAAGAATATGATAGTATGATTTCAGTAGCAGAAACTAAAATAGCAAACTTCAATAGAAAGTTGGGTTCTTTCAACTGCTCATATCAACATGTTGCTGATCTGAAGGCGATACAGAAAAAAATGACTTTTATAAAACTATGTTTTTGATGGTACTAAATATTGTGTTAATGCCTCTTTTTTAAAAAATTGAAAATGTAAATCATTATTGTTTCAATTACCCAGTTTTCATAGTTGTACTAGTTTATATAATATAAACTAGAATTTCAAACTGTTAAGAATTCAACATTGATGATATTAATTAAAATAAAAATTATTACGTTAAAAACTAAAAGAACATTCTTCTGCATTATTTTTCTCCAATTAGACTCAACATTTTCATAACAGAATTATTTACTCATTGGCATTTTACACTTGTATGATTTTAAAAAATGAAAGCCCTGAAGTATTTCATATTCTAAATTTTGAATCCTAAAGAAAACATTAAAATGTGTTCAGACAACTTTAGTGTTTTAACTTTTTTTTTTTTTTTGAACAGAGTCTCTCTTTGTCACACAGGCTGGAGTGCAATGGCACGGTCTCGGCTCACTGCAACCTCTTTCTCCCGGGTTCAAGCGATTTTCCTGCCTCAGCCTCCGGAGTAGCTGGGACTACAGGTGTGTGTCACTTAATTTTAACTTAGTTAAATTTTTTGCCTCCCCATCAGACTGCAATTTTTAAAATATTATAATGATAATTTATGTACTTCAAACTATGCATTATATATACCAGTCAATAAGACTGGTATATATATTACCCTCTAGCTGACTAAACTTTAGACAGGCTTCTTTCTGACTGTGAGTTCCTGAATCTTATTTTCTTTAGAAAACTTCCAATTTAGGCAACAACAGCCAAAATTGATGAATGGAATCTAACTAAACAAAAGAGCTTCTACAGAGCAGAAGAAACTATCATCAGAGTGAACAGGTAACCTACAGAGTGGGAGAAAAATTTTGCAAACTATCCATCTGACAAAGGGCTAATTTCCAGAATCTACAAGGAACTTCAACAAATTTTCAAGAAGAAAACAAACAGCCCCATCAAAAAGTGGGCAAAGGATGGGAACAGACACTTCTCAAAAGAAGACATTTGTGTGACCAACACACATAAGAAAAAAAGCTCATCATCACTGGCCATTAGAGAAATGCAAATCAAAACCGCAGTCAGATACCATCTCACACCAGTTAGAATGGTGGTCATTAAAATGTCAAGAAACAACAAATGCTGGAGAGGATGTGGAAAATAAGGAACACTCTTACACTGTTGGTTGGATTGTAAATTAGTTCAACCATTATGGAAGACAGTGTGGCAATTCCTGAAGGATCTAGAGCCAGAAATACCATCTGACCCAGCAATGCCATTACTAGGTATACACCCAAAGGAATATAAACCATTTTACTCTAAAGACACATGCACACATATGTTTATTGCAGTACTATTCACAATAGCAAAGTCTTGGAGCTAACCCAAATGCCCATCAATGATATACTGGATAAAGAAAATGTGGCACATATATACCATGAAATATTATGCAACCATAAAAAAGGATGAGTTAATGTCCTTTGCAGGGACATGGATGAACCTGGAAACCATCATCCTCAGCAAACTAACAAAGGAACAGAAAACCAAACACTGCATGTTCTCATTCACATGTGTGAGTTGAACAATGAGATCACATGGTTACAGGGAGGGGAACATTACACACCAGGGCCTGTCAGGGAGTGAGGGGCTAGGGGAGGGATAGCATTAGGAGAAATACATAATGTAGATGACGGGTTCACACGTGCAGCAAACCACCATGGCACGTGTGTATCTATGTAACATACCTGCACATTCTGCACATGTACCCCACAACTTAAAGTATAATAATAATTTAGAAAAGACAGCTAGCTATAGGTTAAATGCTGGCTATATGAGGCCAGGCAAATGTTTTCAAACTAAAATATTTTCCTAGGCCTTGAAAAAAAAATAAAAGAAAACTTCCTATTTAAATTCTTTCTCTGCCTCTTTGAGATATAAATATTCTACACCCAGAAATCTTTCTCAAGGACCTGGGAGTGATCCCTTTGAAATGTAATAATTGAAAAAGATAGGGCCCATATCTCCCAGTTTCTGTGGGAAAGCAGGAGTTTAATTTTTGATAAGCACCAATTACTGAGTACTGATAGCTTACTTGCATTGACCCAGCCTCCCCTACTGTCCTCCAATACTTTTCCATTAGTTCACCCTATAGTTTTAAAATCCTCCTGCCTTTGTTTCAGTGGAGTTCAATTTCTCTTCACTATTGCAATAGTCTTGACCTGTATTTTAATAGTCTTGAATAAAATCTTCTTTGCTGTTTTCATAAGTGGCCAGTGCAATTTTCGTTTTACAGTCCAATGATAAATTGATTAAACTGAAACTGTTGCTCCATGTTCATGGTGTGTTAAAACGATACAGTATATCCTAAAACATATTTTCTCATTTATGTATATCAATGTATTCATGAATCATGTATATCCATGTATTCATAAATATGAATACATTCATATTCATTAGAAAAAGTAACATTTTGATTAAAAATCTTGGGAGCCAAAGCTCAAGCAATTTCTGATTAAATCAGAGCCCCAAGATGTGTACACAGCTTTCTTCACAGTTTTCCTCTGTTGTCTCTTATGTATTTGGTAAACCACATAAGGTTTTACCAGGAAAATATTTTTTGTATTAAAATCATATACAAAATGCTCTCTGTACTCCTACAATCTTGCTTTTTAAAAAAGATTCTGTTTATTTCAGATTTGCTGTTATAGCAGAACACGTTTCTGCTGTGTTTTACACTTTACATTTTTACTTCACAACAGGGAACAGCTTATTAGTGGGTGGCAGAACTGGGATCCAGACGTGACTGCACCAATATGTATATACCCACGTTAACTTCAGCTCTTTTTCAGGCTGGAATACGTTGGATAAAATAACTTGGAAGACACATACACTATGAAATAAATGAAGAAGCATTTGAGAAAACAGTATATGCTGCCAGTTTACCTAGGCCCTATTTTCATCTCTTTTGTTGACTTGTTACATAACATGTTTCTTAGTCTTCCTTGTTGTAATAATAATGATGATTATTAATATTCTTTCTGTATTCTGAGAAATATGAATAGTTATATTTCCTCCTTCTTCCAATCCTGTAGATTAATGTTACTTCAAAGCAATGTTTGGGAATTGCATATGAAAATAAATAATATCATAATATCTTTGTAGCTAGGGTTAAATCTGTGCAACATCAAATCATCAAACAGATTGGTTAGGTATAAAGATAAAATTTTTTGGCTAAATAACATAACTGGCCAATATTTCTAAATTTCCTTTTAAAAATTGTACTAAAATATCAGTGGTCCATGTTATGCAACAAATACTAAAAAATTACAATTCACCATGACACCATACTAGATATTAGAGTGAGACTACCAAAACAAACCAAGAAAAAAAACAAAACCCTCCGAATGTTCCAACGATGCTTGTATAATACAGGATAAACAAACAAATAAAAATGCTATGAAATAGTGAATTGTGAGAAAATGAGTGAGAGGTGAAGAATTGGGAGAAGAGCTTTCATATTGAGCAAGCTGTATTTTTAAAAGATCAGAAACAAAAATAGGTCATAGCACAATTGAGTCATTCTCAAAGACAGGGCTTTTCAAAGTGGATTAGCCGGATGAACATTACCTGGGAACTTGTTAAAAATGTAAATTGTTGAGAACCCCCGATCTCCTGATTTGGAAACACTTGAGGTGGGGCCTGGCACTCTGTGATTATACTGGTGAGCATCATTCACGCAAACGTTTAAGAACCTCTAACACAGACTTTGCATGTGCTTGGAACAAGGTCATTTGGATGAAAAGAAGGGAAATTGCTTCAAGTTTCCTAGATGCTGCTAGACACTGATAAAATTTCTCTGGCACTGGTACATTTCCTCTCTTTTAACCCATGTAACTTCCCCTCAATTTGAATGCTTAGAGACTGAGGAGTGAAATTATATTTATATTAAGGTGAAGAGTTTATAGTGAGGTATTAAACTTTTAAGTTATACATTTTAAATTATAAAACGAATAAGCAAACAAATCTAACCCAAAATGTACAGAGTTTTTGGATAGCAAATATTTCTAAAACACACTGAAAAAGGAAGTGCAGATTTGTTTTTAAAAGCATTTCAATGGAAAAAAGTACAAATGCTTGCAGTAATTTTCAGTTTAGAACAATAAAAGCTAATTTTGATTGTTTTGAAATTGACTTGCATTAAAATCTTAAAACACTTGGAGCTCAGCCTTGATGGGGAATTTCCTCTTCATATGACATTCCCAACAAAGGGAAAAATGTGTGTGGTAAAAAGAAGAGCAGTATGGCTTCTCCGGCTGTTGTATGTTAAGAGATGCTGTGCAGAAAGTATGGATCTGGAGAAACAGAACAGATTTGAATAGAATTGTAGCTTTGTGCATGATGAGTTCGTGTTAAAGCATTCATCTTTAGCTCTTGTCTGCAAATGTTCTCTTCACTGCATGGGTATAAACACAAGGCTATCTTAACAGTAACTGCCTTTATTTCTTTCAAGATTTTAATAGAAAATATTTCACTCTTTGCCTGCTTTAATTTTTTTCTAATTCTAATGTTGATATTCTATTTAAATTATTCCTATTGGATTGCTTATTTATATACACCAAAACTGCAATCCTTCTGGCTGTGAAACATACAAAAGAAACTTTAAAGATAATTAACATAGCAGCAGAGGAACATGGAATAGAGGAACATAGGTTTATAAAATATATTGCATAAAAGAGCTTACTCCACTTATAAGAAATGAGATAGCTGGCCGGGCACGGTGGCTCACGCCTGTAATTCCAACACTTTGGGAGACCAAAGCGGGAGGATCACGAGGTCAGGAGATTTAGACCATCCTGGCTAACACAGTGAAACCCTGTCTCTACTAAAAATACAAAAAAATTAGCCAGGCATGGTGGTGGGTGCCTGTGGTCCCAGCTACTCAGGAGGCTGAGGCAGGAGAATGGCATGAACCCGGGAGGCATAGCTGGCAGTGAGCCAAGATTGTGCCACAGCACTCCAGCCTGGGCAACAGAGCAAGACTCTGTCAAAAGAAAGAAAGAAAGAAGAAAGAAAGAAAGAAAGAAAGAAAGAAAGAAAGAAAGAAAGAAAGAAAGAAAGAAAGAAAGAGAAAGCTTTATAGAGGATGATCACACAGCCTTGAAGAATGCATTAGTAATAACAGATAACAAGGATGAAAAGATACTTCAGGAAATAACAGCAAGTGCAACATCATGGAGATGAGAGAGAAAATGATATCAGGACAAAAAGCAGTTTGGTAAGTATAGCATAAAGTCAAGAAGGCAACTGACGGGAAATGTTTGCAAAGTCAAACAAGGGAAATATTGAAGGAACATGTCTACAATGCTATCGAGCTTAGATGTAGACTTCAAGTGAGGGAAAAAATAGTGGAAATAGTGTGAAGGATAAATTAAAAGTAGGATTTGCAATCTGGGATAAAGTTAACCACCTGAGAGACTCTTGCTATTTGTAATGAGGCTAGAGAATAGAAACTACCTTAAAAGACTAATCTTGTTAGAATATAATTGTAAACGTTGATTTGTTAGGTTGGCAGAATAAGAATAACATACAGGATGATTGTCAGGTTTTTATCTTGGACGATTGGTCGTTACACTTACTGATTTAGCAAATACTGATGGAAATACAGGTTTTTCATGTGGGTTAGTGTTAGGTTCTATTTGAGCTATTGCAAGAAAGAGATTTTGGGAGAACTTTCAAGTGAAAATGTCGAATTCTGCAGGTTTTATAAGTCTAAGCTGGTCATAATAATTCTGGAGTTGTCAGTGTAAAAGTTAAAATGATGCACGTGGAAACAATAGTCTAGGAAAACCATGTGCAACAGGAAGGTTAAAAACAGAATTTTGAAGACCACAATTGGGAAAAGAAATCATTGGTATCATAGTGATTTTAATTGCAGAAAAGCCACATTTCAAGAGAGACTATTCTGTTTTTCTTTTATTTTAAAGCCTGTTTTAAAATGCCATTGTATAAATGAATAAGTGCCCTTCCAGAAGAATTAGGTAAACCAAATTTGCAAAGTTTTCTGAAATCTTCAGTCAGTTCAAATGTATGGAAATGGAGGATATCCAAATATTGAATGCAAATATCAAACTCACATCTATCAAAAAGAAGACAAAATTTTCTACTCTTACCTTTCAGCAATATGCCTGCTTGTCAGAATTCAGGACTAATCCTATTTTCTTTGCAAAGGTGCATTATCTGTATTCACATTAAGTATCTAATTTATCTAATTCTTTTATTTTATTTTATTATTATTATACTTTAAGTTCTAGGGTACATGTGCATAACGTGCAGGTTTGTTACATATGTATACTTGTGCCATGTTGCTGTGCTGCACCCATCAACTCGTCAGCACCCATCAACTCGTCATTTACATCAGGTATAACTCCCAATGCAATCCCTCCCCCCTCCCCCCTCCCCATGATAGGCCCCGGTGTGTGATGTTCCCCTTCCCGAGTCCAAGTGATCTCATTGTTCAGTTCCCATAAACTAAGATTTTGTTTTCTTCATCAATCTTCCCTTTATATTTTATGTTTGTGTGTCACCAAAAATGCTACTAATAGATGTGAATGAGGAACATTTTTTCTATTTTATTCTTGACTATATTTTCTAGAAGTCTATTTTATCAATTCGTGACTTAATAAATAAAATTGTAGGTATAGTAATGTCATTCTTTTCTATCCCATTGTTTAAAATTTTATTTTATGTGTATAGTTCCCTTTCTAAATCCTATCTTGAATATTTAACCTTCTTTGTTAACACTAATAATAAAACTTTTGAAATGATTTAGCCATTGTCCATATGTTTTAATCTATATTATTTAGTTTTTTTCCCCTAAAATATATTATTTACTGTTTTACTATAGTATTAAAAATAGTCTGCTTTGAATAATGCCAATAATTTGCAATGCTGAATGAGAAGTTTATTATGAAAGATACTTATAGTTACTAACTTAAAAAAATTTATATTTTTTAAATTGTTGAGAATGTCATTCTGGCTTTAAATATAAAGGGAAATTATATAGATAACCCATTGAAATTATAAATGGAGATGTAAAAATGTGAGCGAAGTATAAAGATTTCTATGTGAGTTGTTTCTATTATGTTGATAAGATTGACAAAATCTTCTGTGTTTTATAATTTATGTATTCTTGTATAGGGTGAACTAATGATAATTTGCTAAAATGTGCCAATAAAATTACAAATCTGTTTGTTCTGAAATAGCTAACAATTGTTTTCAATTGCATATATATGTTAATTTGGTACATAAAGTTCAAACTAATCTTGTATTCACAATTGATTAGTTTTTTCTTGCTATTATCTTTGCCTAATATTAATATTGCTATCTTTTTCTTAATTGGTTGCAGGTTTCCACAATATGTATCTAGATGTAAATTAGTCGATCTCATTTTATTTTTGTCTAATTCTGTAAAAACAGATATTCACACAATTTTTATTTTGATACAATCTCAAAAATTAACTTTCTATAAACAGAATTCATATAACAAAAATGTTACTGCTATCTACTTTCGGTCTCCATTTTGTGAACTTTTCTGTTGTAACATTAGTTCTGAGGTGATTTGGAATATATGTATTCAGTTTTTAAGCCAACAAGACTTTAGCTAAAAATGTATTCTACAAGTTATTTGTAGAAATATATTTATCTAATTATAAATACCAAAAGAATAAAATTTGACTTTTCTTTGAAAATTATCTTTTTATTTTATTTTTAAATTATTATATCTTCATTTTATTTTCCAATTTAAAAATAATAATTAAATCTCTAGCAATTATTTAGTATATCAGAAATCATCCTAATAGTAAAGTGTATTTATTTACCTGATTTTACCTTATTTTGTTGGCTTAGCTGTTCACTATCCCCTTTTAAAGTGACTTTTCAAATCTTAAAAATTTACATTAATTTGTCAAATATTTTGTTGCATTTGAGTGAGTTTAAAAATATATGGGTAATATATTTTCTCAAAATATGAAAATTTGAGAATGACTTTGGTTATCTTAAAAAGTATGCTAAAACTGGCTACATTCTTAAATTATCATCTTGATATTGTTCTAGGATTGTCTGCCTTTTTTTCTCTTTGTGTTCTTTTTGCTGTTGTTTTAATGGTTGATTTCGTATTTTCTCTTCCTTTTTGCTCTGCTAAGTTTACTTATTTTTATCTAGATAATTGTCATTAATATTTCTGTAATATGAATTGAAGGCAAAGATATTTGTTCAGCTCAGAACATTTCTTATACACATTTTATTTTGTAGCTGTGCCGCGGTTTTTTTTCTGGTTGCAGGAATAAATAACTTCCATATGTTGATTCTCTGTAATCTTTCCACCATACATTTTTTGGGCTTCTCATCATATTCCATACTTTATACAATTTTGCTTATTTTTGTTTGTCATCTATATCACTAAGTTTATGTGCTGTGATGCCAATTCTTCCCCACTGGAGTTTTGTTTTTTGTTGCTAAGAAAAACAATCTTTTTTTTTAAAAAAAAACAAATACAGAAAATATAATTACATCAAATATATAATTTAAGGAATTTTCACACTAAACACAATGCACTTACCAGCAGATTTTAATTTTGCTATTTCCTTTTAAATTTCTTGCAGTGCTTTTTTGAATACCAGTCAGCAACTAATGTACTTTTTTTCTGTGCGTTTTCCTATCTTCTCTCCCACCCACACCAATAGACACTGGGGATTATATCTCTTAGTGCTAATTGTTTATGGTTCATGTTATGTCCTATGAGGTATATGAATATTTTCTGAGTGGATCGTCAAGGAAAGAAATTCGTGGCCTGGATCACATGTTTTCATATCATCCTGAATTTTCATAATTTGTAATACTCATCACATTTGTATTTAATCTTTTAATGTTTTTGCAAACAGATGCTCAGCTCCATAAAGATAAATAGGAACAGTTTATAATTTACCACTGTGTTTCCAGTGTCTTTCACAGCACCTTAAATATAGTAGGTACTCAACGAGCATTTGTTGAATATAAGAACAATTAAATAATTGAGGGAAAAAGTGAATCAATAGGAAAGTTAAAGGAGTACTTCCCTGAAGACAGTAAGTGTCAATCACTTTTCTGGACTTTCAGTCCCTAAATTACCCCCTTAGGACATAATAGTGTGTGAATAGAGTACTACTTACTTACATTCTGGCTAAGCATACCTATCTCTTTCAAAATGTAGAACAAATTGTATTTCTAACAAGCTCCACTGTTACGGCACAAATAAAAAGAATTTTGCCAAATCCTAGCATACATTTAACTACTATCGTTTTAGTATGCTGCCTTTTTTTACTTTACTCAAGTGTTTCCATAAGATTTGGCAAACAGAGAGCAAAAAGGCTTTGCGAATTTACAGCCTGCAATCATATTAATAAAGAAGAATCGCTTGCATTTCACAGGGAAAAGACATTTTATGAAAGTTGTTTTGTTTGCATGAAGTAGCCATTTAATGAGAAGAGTTTTCTTTGAATTTTGTAGTTTCTTTTTTCTCTACTAAGATATTTTCCTTGAGCCTTAAACCATAAAAAAATATATTTCAGTCAAGTGTAGAACAATAAAAAAGATGGATTTTTCTCATTCTTTCCAATGATATCTGAAGTTAAAAGACACAAAGAGATATGTGTGAAACACTTGGCTCAGTTACTGGTTACAGCAGTGAATCAGCAGCTCAGAAATGATGTGAGAATTTAAGGCTCATTGTTAGTGCAATTCAGATAGTTTCCCTCCACGTTGATTGCAGAAACATTTTTGGGATCAACCTATCCCCTACTGACGTATAACTTAACTTCCAATTTAGTTTTTATTTTTTCTAACTGAATGGATGTATGCACAGATCTTACACTTCAATTTTTAGCTGAACATAGCTGTAACTTTTGCTTTTGAATTATAACTACATTAACTGGGTTTAGATATTTTCTCTATGATCTATCATTACAAGGAAATGCAAAAATACTAAAATCTTTTTAAAGTGATATATAAGCTTTATGAGTGGATTTAATTTTAAATATTTTCAAACCCCTTAACTATATGATGTGCACATTTTGCATCCCCAACATTTGGTTATTTCTTTATTATTATAATACTTTAAGTTCTGGGATACATGTGAAGAACATGCAGGTTTGTTACATAGATATACACGTGCCATGGTGGTTTGCTGCCCACATCAACCTATCATTTACATTAGGTATTTCTCCTAATGCTATCCCTCCGTAGCCCCCCACTCTCTGGCAGGCCCCAGTGTGTGATGTTCCTCTCACAGTGTCCATGTGTTCTCTTTGTTCAACTCCCACTTATGAGTAAGAACATACAGTGTTTGGCTTTCTGTTCTTGTATTAGTTTGCTGAGAATGATGGCTTTCCACTTCATCCATGTCCCTGCAGAGGACATTAACTCATCCTTTTTATGGCTGCATAGTATTCCATGGTGTATGTGTGCCACATTTTCTTTATCTAGTCTATCATTGATGGGCATTTGGGTTGGTTCCAAGTCTTTGCTATTGTGAACAGTGCTGCAGTAAATGTGTGTGTGTGTGTCTTCAGAGTAGAATGATTTATAATCCTTTGGGTATATATCGAGTAATGGCATTGCTGAGTCAAATGGTATTTCGGTTTCTAGATCCTTGAGGAATTGCCACACTATTTTGCACAATGGTTGAACTAATTTACACTCTCACCAACAGTGTAAAAGCATTCCTGTTTTTCCACATCCTCTCCAACATCTGTTGTTTCCTGACTTCTTGATGATCACCATTCTAACTGGCATGAAATGGTATCTCATTGTGGTTTTGATTTGCATTTTTCTAATGGCCAGTGATGATGAGCTTTTTTTCTTATGTTTGTTGGCCACATAAATGTCTTCTTTTGAGAAGTGTCTGTTCATATCCTTCACTCACTTTATGATGAGGTTGTTTGTTTTGTCTTGTAAATTTGTTTAAGTTCTTTATAGATTCTGTATATTATCCCTTTGTCAGATGGCTAGATTGCAAAAATTTTCTCCCATTCTGCAGGTTGCCCGTTCACTCTGATGATAGTTTCTTTTGCGTGTTCAGGGGCTCTTTAGTTTAATAACATCCCATTTGTCAACTTTGGCTTTTGTTATTATGCTTTTGGTATTTTAGTCATGAAGACTTTGCCCATGCCTATGTCCTGAATGGTATTATCTAGGTTTTCTCGTAGAGTTTTAATGGTTTTAGGTCTTATATTTAAGTCTTTAATCCATCTTGACTTAATTTTTGTATAAGGTGTAAGGAAGGGATCCAGTTTCAGTTTACTGCATATGACTAGCCGGTTTTCCCAACACCATTTAGTAAATAGGGAGTCCTTTCCCTATTGCTTGTTTTTGTCAGGTTTGTCCAAGACAAGATGGTTGCAGATGTGTGGCATTATTTCTGAGGCGTCTGTTCTGTTCTATTGGTCTGTATATCTGTTTTAGTACCAATACCATGCTGTTTCAGTTATTGTAGCCCTGTAGTAGAGTTTGAAGTCAGGTAGCATGATGCCTACAGCTTTGTTCTTTTTGCTTAGGACTATCTTGGCTCTATGGACTCTTTTCTGATTCCATGTGAAATTTAAAGAGTTTTTTCTAATTCTATGAAGAAAGTCAGTGGTAGCTTGATGGGGATAGCATTGAATATATACATTACTTTGGGCAGTATGGCCATTTTCATGACATTGATTCTTCCTATCCATGAGCATGGAGTGTTTATCCATTTGTTTGTGTCTCTCTTATTTCCTCTCTTATTCCTTGTGATTTGTAGTTCTCCTTGAGTAGGTCCTTCACATCCCTTGTAAGTTGTATTCCTAGGTATTTAATTCTCTTTGTAGCAATTGTGAATGAGTTCCCTCATGATTTGTCTCTCTGTTTGTCTATTATTGGTGTATAGGAATGTTTGTGATTTTTGCACAATAATTTTGAACCCTGAGACTGCTGAAGTTGCTTATGAAGATTTGGGACTGAGATGATGGGGTTTTCTAAATATACACATGTCATCTGCAAACAGAGACAATTTGACTTCCTCTTTTCCTATTTGAATACCTTTTATTTCTTTCTCTTGACTGATTGTCCTGGCCAGAACTTCCAATACTATCTTGAATACGAGTGGTGAGAGGGGTATCCTTGTCTTGTGCCAGTTTTGAAAGGGAATGCTTCCAGCTTTTGCCCATTCAGTATGATACTGGCTGTGGGTTTGTCATAAATAGCTGTTATTATTTTGAGATATGTTCCATCAATGCCTAGTTTTTTGAGAGCTTTTAGAAAGACGGGATGTTGAATTTTATCAAAGGTCTTTTCTGCATCTATTGAGACAATCATGTGGTTTTTGTCATTGGTTCTGTTTATGTGATGGATTATGTTTATTGATTTGCATATGTTGAACTAGCCTTGCATCCCAGGGATAAAGCCTACTTGATCGTGGTGGATAAGCTTTTTGATGTGCTGCCAGATTCGGTTTGCCAGTATTTTGAGTATTTTTGCATCAGTGTTCTTCAGGGATATTTGCCTGAAATTTTTGTTTTTTGCTGTGTCTTTGCCAGGTTTTCATATCAAGATAATGCTGGCTTCTAAATGCCCACAAGAGAAAGTGGGAAAGATCTACAATCGACACCCGAACATCACAATTAAAAGAACTAGAGAAGCAAGAGCAAACACATTCAAAAGCTGGAAGAAGACAATAAATAACTAAGATTGGAGCTGAACTGAAGGAGATAGAGACAAAAAACCCTTAACACATCAATGAATTCAGGAGCTGTTTTTTTTTTTTTGTTTTTTGTTTTAAAAGATTAACAAACTAGATAGACCACTGGCCAGACTAGTGAAGAAGAAAGGAGAGAAGAATCAAATAGACACAATAAAAAATGATAAAGGGCATATCACCACTGATTCCACAGAAATACACACTACCATCAGAGAATACTGTAAACACCTCTATGCAAATAAACTAGAAAATCTATAAGAAATGGATACATTCCTGAACACATAAAACCTTCCAAGACTAAATCAGGAAGAAGTCAAATCCCTAAATAAACCAATAACAAGTTCTGAAATTGAGGCAATAATTTATAGCCTACCAATCAAAAAAGCTCAGGACCAGATGGATTCACAGTTGATTTCTACCAGAGGTACAAATTCTATTTCAAACAATAGTAAAAGAGGTGATCCTCCCTAACTCATTTTATTAGGCCAGCATTATCCTGATATCAAAACCTGGCAGAGACACATTTGGTTCTTTTAAGCAGTAAATTAGCCTCAGTTTTAGTATGGTGCCTCTCTCAGAATCAAAAGACTGGACCATTATAAAAATCACACCCTCATTTAAGTCACTATTTTTAAGATTAATCACATTTATGTGTATTTTATTTGACTATTTCTAAAGGAGACTGTGTTTTATTCACTGCTGTACTGCAAATGTTTTCTTTCCCATCCCATGAATATTTCTGGAAATCTCCTGTATTTACTTACTTAATTTGCTTTGTTTTATAGTTCACAAAAGTGCCATCATAATATGGTATGAAGTTTATATTCTTCAATAAAACTTAAATCACTAGTTATTTTCTAATACTGTAATTGTCAATGATAATGTCTGCTATGTAAACCTGGCAATTTTCACTTAATTGCTTCCATGTTTATAAAAGACATAAAATACGATTAATATCTGTTCTACTGTGGAACAGGCCTTAGAAATTACTTAAATAACTTTCTGTTGATACCTTGGGCCATAATCACTAAAAATCACTAATGGCTTATATAACTTGCAAATGATTCAAATCATTTTATTCCACAAATATTTAGCAAAATAGTAGCAAAAATATGACTGGGCTTAAAACTGTCACTTATTTATTGAGGGCATTGCATAAGTAAAGCTAATTATGATTGTTAGTTTTAGATAAATGCATTAGTAGGCTTCCCTTTGGCTCTTAAGATGAATGTTTCTCAACTCAACTTGCCATAGAAAACTTTAAATGATCCTATTTTAAAAAATCAAAATACAAAATACACTTGAATCAGCTGCAAAGATCATTTCTATTTTCTGTTGATTTGTCTTATTTATACTGAAAGATGGAATGGCATGATGTAACATGGGCACCAATCTTCAATGGGATAAAATTTAACTCAAAAACACTCACTTAATTTTAGAGGCATTTGTGAAAATACTCTAACAGCGAACTTTTGAAATTTGAAGGAATGATTCCAATTAAATCAGTGACTTTGCCACATATCAGAAACACCCAAAGTTTCACTTTTTGCGTTGATAGGACCGCATCTAGATACTCAGCTATAAGGTGTCACAGCATTAATGCTAAAAGCTGATCTGAAGCAGGGAGATTAGGGACTGCCAAAGTGGTGTAAATCAGTTAAGAGTGTTGCCTGCAGGTCATATTTGTTTCTCTTAATTTTATATTACTTTTCTGTACAGTCAAAGGACAAGTAATTTTTGTTGATGTGAAAATACATTTTTATTCCTAATAGCTCCACTTATATTTAATAGCCTTAAAAATTTTCAAAATCACTGCCTTACTTGGTTCCTACCAAAGAAAATGTAATTTAATAAACTAACTTTTGTTATATTTAAAGCATATAATGATGATTGTTCTAAGGGGAGTTGCATTTTAAATGTTGATACTAAGTCCAAGATAATTATTTGCCTTAAATAATAATTAGAATGGAAGAATTATAGGTATATTTAAAACAGAAAAGGTGTTTACTAATTGTGATTTTAAACATTTAAAAATTAGAAAAAGCATTTGGAAGAAAATTAAATATTCCTATAATTTCACTAACCAGAGATATACCCTGGTGTTATTTTGGAATATTTTCTTCTATTTATATGTTGATGATTCTTGAGCATGCATAATTTTACTTTCTGTTATTTTATTAAGAAAAAAGTAAAAATTAATATATAAATGTTTTCCTTCTGTTAAGGGCTCCTGTCTAAGTCTCCCTAAGCACTGATAGACTGCCACTAAATACTCATCCACCAGAAGGAATAGAAATTTTGAGGCAATTAAACCTTTAAGATTCAAATTTCTGCCCAAGATATAAGACAGTCTATTAATCTCTCTTTCCCCTCAACATCTTCATCTTAACTTTTCTTTGCTTCCCTTTCCATAACCTTAACCTTCAGTGCTCTTGAACCTTCGGAGTAATTCCTTTGCATTGTGTTCTCTGTAACAACAGCAACAAAAACAGCAGCTCTGGTATCTTTCAGTTCTGAACAACAGGTCATAAATGGTAGGTGTTTCTTGCCTAGAGCAATGCAACCTTGAAGGATTCGGAAGTGCAAGTTGTATATTCTCTGGGTTGGGAATTGAGATGAAGAGTTTGCTAAATCTCAGATGCCACTTTTACTATCTTATGTTCCAGTGTGGCTCAGGCTTTCTGGATATTTATGGATTGGTGCCACTAAATATCCAGGTCTCCATTCTTACTGGGCCCTAAATTCTACTCAGTAACCCATCTTCATTTTCCTGCACATTCTTCTGTCAGAAAGAAAATATTTCATTATTTTTCTACTTTCCTCAAACCTTAGATTTCATTTTCTCTCCTCTAGTGCTCATAAGATACCTCACTTCCAACCTTAGACAGTACCAAATAGAAATAACTTTTAATTTTTGATGTGAGACGTAGGAACTTAACATAAACAAAGTCCGTCTCCCTTCTCTCTTTTTCTAACCAAAGTGGAAAATGTTGGCTCTGTTTGCATTCAGATTTCCTTCACGTCCACTATTGTACACACTATTGATTACTGTATATGCTATTGATTATTATCCATTTCCTCCTTTTTATTGGCATGTTCTCATGACCTTCAAATACCTTCAAGTTATTTTTTAATTGAAAAAATAATGCTTTATTATAATGTTTCTGTTGCCATGTTCCCCGTTCTCTGTTAAAACAAGCTCCACGGTCTCTATATCATTATTTCCTACTAATTTCCTCCTAATGCTTTGACTTGAAACACTCTGACTTCTGTGTGTACTATTCCACTGAAACATCCGTAAGTTATCCAGTAACTTTCCTGTTGAGGATTTTCATCATTTATTCTTAGCTTACTTGACTTCTCCATATTTTTGGCACTTTTTTTTTTCTTGAGTCCATCTGCTTGTCCACTCTCACTCTGCAAACTCCTGATATTTTTTCTGTCCCTGTACTCACTACTTCTCAGATATTCTGTATGGATATCTTCTTATTTAACATATTTTCCAAGAACACACTTTCCACTATTTTTTTCCTCAATACTCTTGTCCCTGGATGATATGCTAAGAGTATTTTTTTCCTCAATACTCTTTGTCCCTGGATGATATGCTAAGACTAACCAATGTCTGCTAACATGCCAGATCTCCTCCTAGAGATCATACTCTTCCGTGAGAACGGCCAGGAGCCGAAGTCGACAACAGGAGCTAGATGTCGCAGAGGCTCTTCAAACTCAGCTTCTTTACAATTGGATTCCCTGTCATTACATAAAACCTATTTTTCTTTCTATGCAGCCTACTTCATCTTGAACATTATTGACTTCATCTTGAACATCTTGACTCCAGCACAATGAGTCAAGAAATCTTGTAGATTCTAATTCTAACAGGGCATGGCTGCATTCACTTGCCTCCACCTCTATAGCTACTAATATGGTTCAAGTATACATTTTTTTCTTTCCTATACCAACAATCTGCTAACTGATAATTTTTGCCATCCGTCTTGCTTCCTTCCAAGCCGTCGACCACACTCTAATAAACCTGATATTCCAAAAACACAAATCTACTTGCCTGAGTAGCAAACTTAAATCATTTCAAAAAATTTTACTCGCTCATAGAATGAATTCCTTAACATGCATGATCAGGCTTTGTCTTACCTCTCCAACTTCATTTCTCACAAGCTCTTTCTGCACGCACGCACACACACACACACCACCATAGATTTCTTTCAAATATTACTGGATTCCAATTTCCACTTAATCCTTGTTTAACTGGTGTCATTATTCTATTTACCTGTAGGATTTTGCATAATCTGTTCTCTCATATCAATACTATTCTCTACTTTAACCCTGCCCTTTCTAACTGTTGGTCATCATTCTTAGCTCTATCAGTCAGAACTAAGATATGTTGCAATAAATCTTAAACACCTATAGCAGCAACAATTTATTTAGGTGATTTATATACAAACTTTTTAAGACATCACTGTCACTCACTTTCAATGACTCAAGACATACAGCTATTTCTAAACTCAAAGGAGAGTAAGGATGGGAGTGAGGAAGTACAACACTACCAAATACAAAGAAGGAAGATAATTAGATTATTTGTGAAAGGTATCCAGAAAGAAAACTTATGAGCAGCCCTAAGGACATGCATATAGTTTCAACTTCAACAGCATTTCATCAGAAAGTTCCCAACATAACCCCCAACCAGATCCTAGATAGGTGCCTGAGTACTTCCATATTAAAAGTTCTTCATCATGTAATTTATGGAAATGCATTGTTTGCATTGTAGTTTTGTAGTTTTGAAAAATTGTTTTAGGGACAAGGTCCCACTCTGTTACCCAGGCTGGAAAGCAGTGGAACAATCATAACTTAGTGTTGCCTCAAACTCCTAAGCTCAAACAATTTACCTACCACAACCTCCCCACATAGCTGTGACTACAGGAAGGCAACACCACACCTGGCTAATTTTTTTTTTTTTTTTTTCTGAAACTCCTGGCCTCAAGCAATCTTCCTACCTCGGCTTTCCAAAGTCCGGAAGACAGGTGTGAGTGACTGTTCCTGGCCTGTAATTTCTTCATTATTTAATTGCATCTACTACTAGACTACAAGTTTTGAAAGACAAGCCCTTTGTCAGTCACATTATTTTAACATTTAGCAAAGTAGTTGACACATGTAGGATACCCCAAAATATTTATTGCTGCAAAATAATTGCTAACATATACTGTTTTAAATTATCACAAAAATGGGAAGTATAATATAAAAGTTTACATTGGTCTTTAACTTAATGGATTGTGATAAGCCATTAAACAAAATACAAAATACAGACTTGTAGCATGCAATCGAGACCATTAAAGATTTTTAAATTTTGTATTATAAAACTTTAGCTAAAAGTCAGATAGCTCTGGAATGATCCATAAGAATAATTGAAGAACTATAAATTTAGGAAAATGTTTTCTAAACTATGATGAACAGAATTGTATTTCTTTTTAATACCATTATAAAATAATCCACTTTGGAGATTGCCTTATATTGATTGCGTTTTTACATTTATGTACCTGAATTGATACTTAATGGTAGAATTCATTAGGGATTGGGATGCATGACCTCAATAATACAAACAATAATGTTTGGTTCTCGTTCTATCTGGAAACAATTATGTTGGCTAATTATTGCTAGAAAAAAATGGCAACTTTGCATCAATTATATTTTATAAAAATGACTGAATTGAATAACTATTCTCTAAAATTTTAAATAACAATTTAAGATAGATCCATTAGGTAAATTTATTTAAAAACTGAGATGTATATCATATATTTACCAACCTGGAAGACCATCAAGTGTCTAAAATTTAGCAATTTTCAAAGTGTCATTTGGGACATCTTAAGTTTGAGTGAGATAATTTAATGGGTGTGTCAACTGTTGATGAATCTAAATTATCTATATTTACATGTGATAACATTAGCAAAAGCAATGTAGCTGGACCACAAGAATTTGGTTCTCTAGAGAAATGCCTTTATCAATGAAAGGTAATGTTATGTACAATTGTGTGTAGAAGAATAGCAATTTTGAATCTTGATATTTTTTGCAGGCATTGGAAGTTTAGGAAATTAATTTATTCTTTTAAGCTCTTTTTGTTGTAAAATTGATATTTTAGTAATTATTTTAACATCATAAATAGAATTTATATACTATATGACAATCATTTATATAATCACAATTTTTATTATTAGTTGTAGATAATTAATGCCCATATCACTTAACAGACTTTTGTCACACCTCCCTAAAGCAAAGATAATGTCCAAAATATCACTTCATTACTGAGAAAGGCATGGTTGGAGGACATGGCTAAGGAATACAGCAAGAAATGTGTTTCCTAGTAGTAAACCACCTAATTTCTTACGCTGACTCATTGACAATATGGATTGGTCAGTCCTCTACTCACCCCTCTCTGCATACTAGGGTGACTGGGGACCTGGAAGAACATTTGCATCCAGAGCCATTTGCCCTGGAAGGCAAGGGCTCATGGTCTGAGCATAAGATGAAGTACTGTTCTATTATACCTGCATGAACCCATTGTATCTTGCAGAGCCCATACATAAATGGTGACCCAGTAGCTGAAACCAAGAGATGAAATAATCAGAAATTACTTAAATGGGTTCATGAGAAGTGTCCATTACAGCCCAGATGAAAGTTGTTGTTAATTGTCTGTTTATGATTCAATAATTACATTGAATCTCACTGTAAAGACTTTTTTTAGCTTTATTGAATTTTATAGAGTATAAATTAATAATTACTTGTCTGTCTGTTGAAAACCACATATGGAAATGGCCCTATATATGTTAGTTTCTGAAACTGATGGAGCGCTTTTCCTTTAAGAAACTAGAATATAATTGAGAAGACAATGCATACCCATTTATATATATTTTAATTTGGTAGTGCTATTTTTCCATAATATTTTAACATTTTTTGATTTTTTTTCTTTAGCCACCAAGTTGACAAGGTTCTTGATTTCTTGTGCCTAGTTCTTATATGTTAAGTTTTTATTTCCTAAACCCAGAGCCATATGGAATTTTCCCTCTCCTGATTCAAAAAAGCAAACCTATCAACTCAGATAATTAAAATACAGCAAACAAGTAATCAGGTCACATAAAACACAGAGCTGAATATGTGGAGTGGGTTAAATCCTGCCAGAGTTCCATTGAAACCAGAAAAGGTCAGTGTCCCCTTCCACAACATATTTCAGTAGAGAATTTTTGAAATTCTTGTTTCTATTCCAGTTTGAGTAGTTTCTTCATTCTCCCTGAATCTCACAATACAACTGAGTGAATGAAAACATTTTTGGTGGATGGGTTGTTTCACGTGTTCACGTCTTCCCTGGGGAATCTCTTCACAATTTTACAATATGCTTTGGGAAGCTAGTGCCTAGGTGTGAGAAGGTTTTTACTTTTTCACAGTGATCGTCAACAGCTTCACAGAAATGAGGACTCTGATTGACAGATGACTCTTTTCTTGTATTGACGGTGACCTTATGGCAGTGAATATGAGAGAAGAAGCCATAAATATGGACACCTGCATGGACAGCATTTACATTTCTTAGGTGACTGTGGACAAGTAGGCTTCCAGACTATAGAACCAGCTGCGGCTCTTCTCTTTTGCCTCTTTTTCTAGGAAACAAAGAAAATTAGGTTCTCTCTCTCTCTCTCGCCCACCTCATCTCTCCCATCTTACTCTGTTTTGTTTGACCTTCATGGATAGAAAAATATGTCAACATCTTCAAGCCTAGGAAACAGAACAACAACAACAACAACAACAAAATGGACAGAACAAGGAAAGAAGAAGTAAAAGAAAAGAGAGAAGAGTAGAAAGGCCTAAATGCATTAGGGTAGGATGCCTGTTAGACATTTTGATGAGCTAGGTATTGTTGTCTTACCAAATATTGCATTTCTTTGTATATTTGATTAAAGTCAAGTTTGAACATGCCCATCCTAATTTAGATACATATTAATTTGGGAGAAAGTTTATTATATCTGGATTTTCATCTCTGCCAACTTCTTTGACAGGATGTGTGTAAAGTATATTTCTCAGCGTATTTCAGGAGTGGAATAACAATACGATCTCACCAGGTGTTTCTCACATTCCTCAAATATTTGAGAGCTGTAGCATGTAGCTAGTCCCCAAACTTCTACTCTTAAAAATAATCGTTCAACCAGGGTTTAAAATATCCCACTTATGTGAATATAAAGAAGATGTATGTTATATAATCTGTTGGAAGTTTTCTGCAATGTTAGATGACCGGTAAGCATATTTGTCAATCAAGACTGCACACTTAATCTTTTCCCTTGGCCTACTAATATAATCTTCCTCTGAAACCAGAGAGTGTGAATTAAAAATAGTTTTGTTTGAGGGCCTTTTCTGCAATTTTCTCTCTAATACCTCAAAAACAAAAGCACAGGAAAAAAACAAAAATGCTAATACTTTCTTACAAATATGTTGAAGATAGCATTTTTTGATAAAATTCACATTAGAAGGACATATTATATTATTATTGAGTTTTTTATAGAGTAACACTATTTTATGTATTTACTTCATGAAAAATTTACCACTAAATTATTTGTAGGTACGTGTAGATGCATTTTTGCAAATCTGGTCCAAAATCACAATAAAATATTTGCATAGAATGAATATAAGTGTTTAGTATGCACTGTAAGCTTGACTACTATGAATTACAGAGTAACTTGGAGGTAAAGTAATAAATATAGCTAGCTGTTGAAAACTGAAAAAGACTTTCAACATGAATAGAGTCCATTTAAGCCAGGCGTTACAAGTGAGAACCTTTGCATGAATTCACTTCTAGGATTATGAAAAATAAGAAAACAACTCCAAATGGATGAAAATGTCATGAACCAAAATTTGAGGCTAAAACAGTAAGTTGTTATAGGACTCAACTAGGAATGTCATTGATATTTTGTAAACAATCAATGATTTTCTCTTCCCAATTCAGACCCTCCTTTTTTGTTGAAAAGATGAAAATAGCCAAGCAGAAGACATAAGTAAAATGTTAATTTAACAAAGTAATCTTTGTATGTAAATCTCTGCTTTGGAAATAGAACATTTACACCTCTTTAAGAGCTTAAAACAAACATACATCTTTAATTTAAGGAATATGGTATGTAAAATCCTGGTTGATTACTTTAAAATATCGATAAATACCAAGTATCTAAGCTATAGCTTAAGTAAACAAAGGAAGTAAGAACTTTAGCAATCTTATCTCAAATAGTTTTGACCTGTATGTACACATGACATCTTTTCAAAATTTTGTTTAGAAAATGCAATATATGAAGAATCTATGTGCTCTTTTCATATGATTGCATAGAGACCTCTAAATCCTTCTCTCAGTTTTGCAAGGCAGCTATAATTATTACTCATTGTAACATATAAGAATATGAAACTAAGTATTTAAATAATTGACTTCTCTAAAAGAGGGAATTGGCTTGCATCCAGATACCTATGATTGCAGGTCCTTATTTTTTCTTTAAAAAAAAAATATATATATATATATATAGAGAGAGAGAGAGAGAGAGAGAGAGGCACTTATTTCCTTTCTCTCTCTCTCTCTCTGTTTTTTTCTTTTTTTTTTTTTCTTTGAGACAGTCTCACTTTGTGGCCCAGGCTGGAGTGCAGTGGTGTGATCTCCGCTAACTGTAACTTCTACCTCCTGGGTTCAAGTGATTCTCCTGTCTCAGACTCCTGAGTAGCTGGGATTAGAGGCACTCGCCACCACGCCCCCAATTTTTTTATTTTTTTGTATTTTTTGTATTTTTATT
The DNA here is from genome assembly GCF_049350105.2 of Macaca mulatta. NCBI lineage: Eukaryota > Metazoa > Chordata > Mammalia > Primates > Cercopithecidae > Macaca > Macaca mulatta. The sequence goes on along the minus strand of NC_133423.1, from coordinate 62,142,554 downwards.
AGAGACAGCGTTTCACCAGGTTGACCAGGCTGGTTTCAAACTCATGATCTCAAGTGATCTGCCCACCTTGCCCTCCCAAAGTGCTAGGATTACAGGCGTGAGCCACCGTGCCTGGCCAGGTCCTTATTATTTTTATCTATCAATGGTGTGACTCTCTTTATTAAAAAGAGAACTGGCAAGAACATGAACAAAAACAGCGAAAACCCTGGAGAAAAAGAAAGAGGTGGGTAGAGGGAGTGAGGCAAAAATATTCAACTAGCAAAACAATAACTGAATGGAAAATCTGAGTACAAGTTAAGTAGATTGTAATATTATTCTATTTATAGAATACAATAATATTGTAATATTTATTATTCAATATTATTTTTATGTTTACACTAATATCAAAGCAAGAATAATAAATGTGTAAAAATTTGATATACATTTAATAAATGTTGATAGGACTTGCTATGTTAAAATAGTGAATATAACAAAGGATAATTTAATAGAAAGACCTAAATATTCTCGAAATGACCAAGCATTAAAAGTCTCAAAAATATCGGGAAATAATTATATTTTGGAATAAAGTAAAGAATCTGTAAGTTTTGCCCTTTGTAAAGATCTATCCATCTATCTATCTATCTATCTATCTGTCTGTCTGTCTGTCTGTCTGTCTGTCTGTCTGTCTGTCTATCTATCTATCATCATCATCTATCCATCTGTCTATATCACTGTTTGTTAAATGTCTAAGACAGAGTGAGGAAATGATAGAGCCAGCTTTACATTTAAGAAGTCAGTTCTGAATCAGCTTCTTAAAACAATCCATTGTATTACAAAGTGTAGGTATTTTCTGCAACTGCCGACAAGGTCCCCTCTCCACTCTCATAGATCCCTTACTCCCAATATTCAGTTACTTTCTTATCTAGGAAAATATAGGTACCTGCTTGTTTACATATAAACGATATCCCAGTTGTACACATTTTATACCCAATGTTGCCCGTCAACACACTTTGGTAAACAAACCATTACATATCTTCATAGAATAATTATGTAAATCTCTTAGAGGCAAAAGCAGAGGTCACTTTTTTTCTCTCCTCCCCTCTGACGTTTAGAGAAACTCTGGCTTGTTCAGACATTCAAAATCTAGATTTAATTGTTAGACCTGTCCTGCTGAAAGGTATAAAAGTTTAGTGATTGTCATGTAGATGGATCTACACACATAAACTTTGACAAGAGCTGAGAGATGGCACAGCATAACAAATCATGTTTTAGCATTTTGCAGGATAAATTGATGTTAACAACTACAGAAAAATAGTGTAGATGGCATGGCTTCAAAAACCTGTTTTAAGATACAATGGAGATAATATTCCAAATGGTTGCAATTTTTTAGACCTGATGTTAGAGTGAATAATGCATTATTAACAGCAGTTAAAGAATTTTTGAACACAGTAGAAAATTGTGGGGTTCTAAATTTAGAACAAGAGCCTACTAGTTCCAAATTGAACTTTTCTTTTTAAAAACATAAATTCAAAATAGTTCTTTGTTCTGTCATTCTAAATTATATCTGAAAAATTATATTTGAAAAAGCATTACTTTCAAAGGTAGAAATATGGCAGCTTTTAATAAATGATTCCCATTCAGTTAGAATAACTAGTGTGTTTATTTGAAACTTTGAATATGTGAAACATTGAATGATTTGTAAAACTTGAAATTTTTAAATTAGCAGTTCCAAGATTATTGTTAGAGAAGATTTAATATCTTAATGTGACAAGATAGGCACATTATATCCATTCAAGAAAATGGAAGACAAGGTCTTGAAGACTATTACATCATGCATGTATATAATTCTAAGCTCCTGAAACTGAGGTTGCTGGTGCTTTTTATTATTTGCTCCAATAGTAATTCATAAATTTCCTCTGGCTCAATCTTATTTACTAGGTGATAATAGTGACCTTGAATATTGCTTGAGATCTCTTGAGAACTACTGTCCCCCTCTGAAAAATGGAATGCTGTTAAATTTAGTAACTAGTTTTCAGAGTTGTTGTGACTGAGATATTAAAAGTGTATATGAAAATTTATCCTTCTTTACGTCGATTAAGATTCTTTGGTAAAACAGCAATCAACCCTCTCAAGAGGCCATTTTTTTCCTCCTAAAAGTGAAAACTGATTACAAGTTTTTGTTTATGAACTCTAACTTTTTCTTCACAATTTATTACTGACTTTGCCCCCTTTTTGTGTCAGAAACCTAGAATTATTAGAGGAGGAAGTGTCCTATATGTGACCACATGAGGTATATAAATTCCCCATACAGTCCTGGCCTGATTTGCCTCAATTCCAGATCGTTTTCTTTCATTAACAAGCTGGTAATTCAATTAGACTTTTCCTTACAATTCGGTAAGAAAATAAAAATACATTTTTGTAAATTCTAAGTCACTAGAAATATTTTAAAAAATCAACCACGTCTCTACCAAAGCCTATTAAACATCAGTTAAATTCACCAACCACTAACTAAGCTCTTGTCTATAAAATAATATTTCTTTTGCCCATATCATGTGAAAGTAAGTGCTTAAGTATATTTATCCCATTATTTCCTCACTTCTCAGAAAACGAAAACACAGAGAGGTAAGTCGCATAAGTTTTAATAAAATAAGAAGCAGAGCCAATAACTGAACCCAGGCAATTTGTCTTTAAAATGCTATTGGAGCACCGTTTTCTGCTATATATCTAATGATTTGTATCTCCATTTGAAATCAGCAGGAAATACCTAATGTTATTTCAAAGAAGACATAATTGTGAACCACAGAATGAATATTAACATCTTTATACATTTATATATAATATTCTCACATATCAAAGACTTAAATTTTTAGGAGTTTTCCAAACCTACATAATAACATTTAGCCAAAGAAAATGAGCCATAAAAAAGGATGAGTTCATGTGCTTTGTAGGGACATGGATGAAGCTGGAAACCATCATTCTCAGCAAACTATCGCAAGGACGAAAAAACCAAACACCGCATGTTCTCACTCATAAGTGGGAATTGAACAATGAGATCACTTGGACACAGGAAGGGGAACATCACACACCGGGGCCTGTTGTGTGGTGGGGGGAGGGGGAGGGATAGCATTAGGAGATATACCTACTGTAAATGACGAGTTAATGGGTGCAGCACAACAACATGGCACAGGTATACATATGTAACAATTGTGCACATGTACCCTAGAACTTAAAGTATGATAAAAAAAAATGAGGATTTACCACAACTTCTTGGATCAACTTATACTATGAATGACATTTGCTAAAGTGGAGAGCTTGAACATATTGGCTTTTTTTTTTCCTCATTCAACAGATTTATTTCAATCCCTTACATCAAAAACCATCTACTCACTAGATTAATTCTGTACATATCAATATTATAGAAATGTATCCTGTGGAATTTTCACAGACACCTACACATGCCAGGTTTAGAATTCCTCTGGGCTATATATTTTTATCCTCTGTGTTTTCTACAAGAAAAATACATTTCAACATCATGAAATATAATGTATTTGTTTATTTAACTGTATATATAATCAATGCATGTATTTATTATTCTCAAGAAAAGCAATTATTATAACTAATATAATATAGTCTTCAGACATTCAAAGTTGTTTTTGAAAAATATATTACTAAGATCCTTTTAACCAGTACACATAGGGGAGAAAAAAAGTAACTTGAACACTCTAGAAGTTATTTCATTCCTGTGAAAAATTCTTCCATATGTGCATGCAAAAGGATATGTGGATTTCTCCACAGAGTAACCACACCAGAAGGGGCCAGTAAAAGCAAACAAACAAACAAAACACTAAAATAATGATTAACAGAACAATTTATATAAAAAAGAACATATACCCATTAGTAGTTTAAATTTAAGTGAATTTAAGTTGTCCAGCATTTTCTAAAGGCCTCAAGATACCTTGATTAAAATTTACTCTTTTTGAATATATTCTAGAAGTTCAGGGATAATATAGCTTCAGGATTGGGATTTGTACTTCTTAAATTTTAAAACAAGCTGCTTCTAAAAGAGCACACTGCCTACTTGAAATTATGCTAAACCATTAAGTTATTCTGGTACATGAGAAATAAAGTAACAGGTAAAATCTTGTCATTACTTCTTGTCACTTCTTGTCATTTTCTTAGGAGGTATCTTATTCAAAACTAGTATGCTAACTTTTAATTCTACCAACTCTTATATATGGAAAAAAATCAACCTTGAATATATCTCAGCAATTGGTTCTCTCCAATATTGTATGTTTGTTTTATTCTTTTCTTTTTCTTTTATTTTCCCGTATATGCTAAATGAAATTGTGCTACCTACAAAATTATATGTTTTATCTTGAAATACTAATATTTACCAAAAATGCCACTTGGCAGTTCAGTTTCAAACTTTTATTATTCCTAAAGATAAATATAATCATCCTAAGTATTGTAGTGTTAAACTGCCTGAGCAGCTTCCAGATATAATTTTACAATTATTTAAAATTATAAGCTTCTGCATTTTCTCAATAAGCAGGAACAGTGATATACCTGTAGATTTAGATGGAACCCACTTGAATTAGTGATTGAAAATGCTTATTACTCTACTTTTCAGAAAGCTTTTTAAGAGTACTGAAGCCGAAACTAAAATTTGATAGTTCAGCTCCCCAAACAATACCTTTCTCATTTTCCCTATATTTTATCACTTCTAAGCTAAAATGTTCGGAATTTGATATACGAAAGTACTACTAATTATTATTTACAGAAACACTGAGGCAAAAAAGTATCACGTTTAATATACATGGTTGTCAATAAAAATTACATTTTAAAAATAGTATTTTGTTTTAATAGTATCTCATTTCCATCTAAGTAAAAACACATTGGATTTTTCCATAGGCACAGTTCTCAATCTAGTTACAAAAGGCACAAAAAAATGGAAGCAAGTAATTTACCAATTTTAAAGCTTCTGAAATAAATATAAGAAATTTCAGCAGGATAATTTGCTTATTCCAGAAATACTCCTATATTGAGGAACATTATTTGAATAATATCCCATTTCCATCTAAGTAAAAACACACTGGAGTTTTCCATAGGCACAGTTCTGAATCTAGGTACAAGAGGATCCAAAAAAAAAAAAAAAAAAAAAAAAAAAAAAGGAAACAACGAATTCAACCAATTTTAAAGCTTCCAAAATAAATATAAGAAATTTCGGTAGGATAATCTGCTTATTTCAGAAGGACCGCTGTGAGATGAGGAACACTTGAACACCTGAACGAATAATAATAATAATAATAGTACATAAAATAAATGAGGCTCAGTTTGAGAAAAAAAAGGAACAGTTCTTAATATTGACAAAATTTGTAACTGAATCAATGTAAGGAGGGAAGGAATAGCAAGTGGCAAGAATGACTTGCATATCTTTATCTTAGGTGACTTGGGATGTCACAGTAACGCCAAATCAAAAAGAGAAAAATTACAGGGAAAAATGTATTAAGGGCAAAGATTACCAATACACTTTTTGCATGCTGTGTTTGATGTGCCAACAGAAGACTATGATACAGCTACAAACATTTGGAAATGTAGTAGTTTAATTATTAGGAACATAGATACAATAGTAGAAGCAAACAAACAAAAAACATACAAGTAGAGTTTAATCCTTTTTTTTGGAGACAGAATCTCGCTCTGTCACCCGGGCTGGAGTGCAGTGGCTCAATCTCAGCTCACTGCAACCTCCACCTCTCTCTCTCTCTCTTTTTTTTTTTTTTTTTTGAGATGGAATCTTGCTGTGTTGCCCAGGCTGGAGCTCAATGGCGCAATCTCGGCTCACTGCAAGCTCCACCTTGGGGGTTCACGCCATTCTCCTGCCACAACCTCCTGACTAGCTGGGACTACAGGCGCAAACCACCATGCCCAGCTAATTCTCGTATTTTTAGTAGAGACAGGATTTCACCATATTGTTCAGGCTGGTTTAGAACTCCTAACCTTATGTGATCCACCCACTCAGCCTCTCAAAGTGCTGGGATTACAGGCTGAGCCACCGCACCCGGCTGAGTTTAATTCTTAACTCTCTTTGCAGTGTGTGACCTAGGGCAGATTCTTTCATCACTTTTGTCTGTAGTTTCCTCATCTGTAAAATATGAATAGTGGCTGTAAAACCCTTAAGGAGCTGGTCTCTAACCTTAATGAGATAACGCACATAAAGTATATAAAGCACTTTATACAGTATTTGGACATTGAACATAGCAAGTGTTTTATAAGCTAACATGAGGAGTCTGAATTTGAAATATTCATTTCAGAAGCTTAGCATATAAATTGCAATCATAACCATGAAGCTGGATAAAACGATCTAGGTAAAATGCATAGTATGAGAAGCAAAGGTTATTTTTCCCTTCATGGGTATTGTTTTCCTTTTTGTTCTTTCTTTTTTCAAAAATTTGTTTTTTGCTTAATTCAGAAGTGAGTCAGTAAGACATTTAAAAGAATAGTTTTATGAATGTATACTGTGATTAACTTCCCCGAAATATTCGATAAATTTAATTCACATCAAATATAATATAAATCCTGGCCAAAAAACAGTTGAAACGTAAGTACATTTTGAAAAATAAGAAAATTAGGCGGTCCTGCATTATCAGGTGTTACTATAAAATGTAAAGTTTCAAAGAAATGAACTGATACTTACTTACAAAAGAATAGGCAGTGCTATCAAAAGAAAGCCAGATAATCAGACCCTTTAATCAATGAGAAAGATGGTGCTAGGAAAATGAGTCAAACATTTGAATCAAAATCAAGTCCTTCTAGCTATTTAAATGCATAGGTGTACACGTGCACACATACACTACTAACTTCTACATGAGTTGAATAATATTTTAAGAATAAATAACAAAAGAATTAGAAGATGATACCAGTCACCATCTGTGCTGGCTTTGAGAGATCTCTTTTAATGAGAGATATTTCAAAGAAACTAACTATAAAGAAAAGGATTAATAAATATGACAACTTAAACATTTTAGAAACGCCAATGACAAAATTGAAGTAGAAATATTATAAATGGATGATAATATGTCAGTTTTTAATATATATATTACCTGTAGCGGGCAAACAAAAATTTAGGTACGCAAATAACACAAACAGGCAATTTATGGGATAAAAACACTTTAGAAAAAATAACAGAAAAAATGAAAACTTCATCAATATAATTTATTTCTCTTTGGCCAGAATGTATGATTTTTTAGGATGACCACATCTATCCTTGTCAAAGAGTAGTGACAGTTGCACACTGCTACTCCAAAATGGTAAAAGACTTGGTAGTCTTTGAGGGTCAATTGTGACACACTGTGTGAATTTTTAAAATGTCCTTCCAGCAATTAACATTTAAGACATTCTCTTAAGCAAATAATGCTTTATTCACATTCAAGTAATTATTTCACTCTGGTACATTTGTGCGTGTATTCAGTAGTAGGATTTGTTTATAGGTTTTATAGAGTAGGCTGTAGGTTATAGGTTAAGCTTTAGGTGTTTGTTTGTTTGTTTGTTTGTTTTTTGAGACAGAGTCTCGCTCTGTCACCCAGGCTGGAGTGCAGTGGCGCGATCTCGGCTCACTGCAAGCTCCGCCCCCCAGGTTCACGCCATTCTCCTGCCTCAGCCTCCAGAGTACCTGGGACCACAGGGGCCCGCCACCACTCCTGAATAATTTTTTTTGTATTTTTAGTAGAGACGGGGTTTCATCATTTTAGCCAGGGTGGTCTTGATCTCCTGACCTCGTGATCCGCCCATCTTCACCTCCCGAAGTGCTGGGATTACAGGCGTGAGCCACCGCGCCCCACCAAGCTGTAGGTTTTATAAAGTATAGTGGATGTCTAAATTCTCATTGTAATAATAAATTATCATCCTAAATAAAGTTTTAGAAAAATTTAATAGTATTGAAAAATATTTATAATTGCCTAATGACAAAAGCAGTTGACAATATATAGTAATATATACTATTATGTTAATTTATAACGCATATTTTGATAATGTATATATAAATAAATTACACTTGTAGCTATATCTTTATAATTGTAAAAAACTGCAGAGATATATAGTTTTATATACATACACAAATGCATATATGTATGTATATTATGTAGATATACATTTTTCTATTATGATTTTCTCTGGGCAGTTAGATTATGGGTATAAAAAACTTACTTTTGTATTTTTTCAGAAAACCCATTCTTTTTGTAATCATGAAAATATAATAAAAACTTTAGACAAACGAAAACCATACTTTTAAATTCTTTAACATTTGTTATTTCTTGGTCACAGCCACTCTGCCAGAATGACATAGAAATTTAACACCTACTGTCCATGCACAATGGCTCACATCTGTAATCCCAGCACTTTGGTAGGCCAAAGTGGGAGGATAGCTTGATGCCAGGCATTTGAAAGTGACTTGGGCAGCATAGTGAGACCCTGTTTTTTAAAAAAAAAATTTAAAGAAATATTAGCCCAGCATGGTGGTGCCTGTCTGTAGTCCCAGCTACTTGGTAGGTCAAGAAGGGAGGATCATTTGATCCCAGGACTTTGAGGCTGCAGTGAGCTATGATCATGTTGCTACACTCCAGCCAGGATTGCATAAAAAGGTCCTGGATCAGGTTTTAAGTTTTGTTTATTGAGTACAATGTGGATTATTGGAGATAGAAAAATTGATGTCAGTCACATAATTAAATATACATATATGTTTTATACACATAATTATATATATATGATGAAAGAACATGTGAGGAGGAAAAGGATGATAGGGGAAGGGGGATCTGGGAGAGCATTTTACTGAGTTTGGCATGGAGAGCGATTTCTTGGGTCAACCATGTTGTTTATGTTTTCAGTAACAGACATTGATGAAGAATAATCTAGAAAAGGCTTTTAGAATGTATGTGAATACTACTGTTCTTTGGGATTTGGTGGGAGCTCTAAGGAAGGTTAATAATAAGTTGGCTATTTAAATCATGGTTTTAAAAATACAATCCTGGCTTTAGATAAGACTAGAAGAAAAATGAACACTGAACATTTTAGAAGTCTGGGGCACACTGTTGGCTAATGCTCCATACCTATTTTCCTTTCTTTCTTACAAAATTCCGCCATGGATCTACTTAGTGTCCCACTCATCTGCTCCCCACCCAATGACCCCCAGCAAAATTGGATGCATCTGAGGAAATTAACTTTACTGCCAGCTCTGCCAGTTCCATAGATGGGACCAGCTGGTTTAAAGATAAGCTCGTTCCCAAGTGAATGACTCAGAAATGGATATGTAACCCATTCTCAGCCTGAAAGATATCAATGAAAATGTACTGGATTTTCACGGAGAAAGTTTTATAGCTGCTAATAGAGACCAGTGTGAAAAGCTGTGGTTATTTCCTCTTCCTCTTTATTGTCATGTCTTGTGAATTCTGAAATAAAGGTACTCATATGGCTACAAACCTGGGGATGAAGAGAACACAGTAAATAACAGACAAGTAATTAAAAGAATCAGGGATGTGGAGTACTGTCCTGGGTGCTCAACAACCAGCTTTAACATCGGTGGTACCTCTGCATTTCCTAAATACTTCTTTATTGTTAAATCAGTATAAATGCAAGATTCTATTACTTGTAGCCAGAAGCTTCCTGTCTGAATATAGTTTACATTTTGAAGGCTATAATTTGATGTCTTGAAGCTAAATTGCCACTGTTAGAATTAAAATCTAAAGGAATGTAATTTTACTGGACATGGTAAAATTTGGATTATTATTCAGCAGCAATTCATTTTGCCCACCTCTCACCACAGAAGGGTTGGTTTGTTTGTTGTTGTTGTTGCGTGTGTATGTGTTTAAGCTCATTGATTTGTTCTGGCCACATAAGTGCTTGTTAAGCTCAAAGCCCCAGGAGACAGTGAACGTTTTCTTTAATTTTTATTTTTATTTATTTATGTTTTTTGAGATGAATTCTCACTCTTGTGGCCCAGGCTGGAGTGTAATGGAGGGATCTTGGCTCACTGCAACCTCTACCTCCTGGGTTCCGGCAATTCTCCTGCCTTAGCCTTCCGAGTAGCCGGGATTTTACAGGCCCCTGCCGACACGCCTTGCTAATTTTTGTATTTTTAGTAGAGGCGGGGTTTCACCATGTTGGCCAGGCTGGCCTCAAACTCGTGACCTCAGGCAATCTGCCCACCTCGACCTCCCAAAGTGCTGAGACACCACTCCTGAGACAATGAACTTTCTCTGTGTTTTCTAGGGCTATGCAATCACCAGTGGAAGAAGATTCCATAGTAGCCTGTGATTCCAGAAGAATGAAAGACGTGGAGTAGCTATGGACCAAGTTAACCGGAAGCCAACTTAGATCAGCCATTCCTCAGCGACAGACACGGAAGTGGGAGATAAATGTCTATGCTGTGTGCTACTGAGTTTTGGAGTTGTTTGTTATAATGTATTAGTTTTTAGCTGATGGAGAGAACATCAATTATGTTGGTTTTAGAATAATACACAATTAAAAGACAATGATGGAAATCACTCTGAGATCAACACTATAATTGTGGAACTAGTGTGAAAAATGTGATTGGATGCCTTTCTCTGAGAACCAAATACACCTCTATTGGTTTCAGTTATTGAAAAAAGCCTAAAAAATCCATAGTGATATGAAGATTTAAAATAAATTTTAACATATATACCTTGTTTCTTAAGAAACTAGTCTTTCTGGACACTGTGAACAATGATATTATACGTTAAAATCTTATAGACTAGGCTGTTACTGTGATTTTTGAAATTTAAAATCTTTAGAATATGTTGTGGTTAAAAAGAAAAAAAATCCTGGAAAAAGTTTGTATATTTTATGTTTCCATTGCCTGAAGAAATGGATAGACAATCACGTTTAGAACTTGTTATGAAAATAAAATAACACATTTTGAAGGTAGAGAAAGGTCACCAGCTATGTGAGTTTCAATAGGCTGTGCCATTGATATTTTTTATGAACCCCAAACCACCAGAAATTCTACATTCAGAGAGGATATACACACAGAGAGGATATACAGAAGGGCGAACTATTATTAGGTATATCAGTATGACTAAGATTCTTATAAAGGGTAGAAATACTCAGATTTAGTAACTCTTATAACCATTCCTCTTCCAGCACGTGGTTGGGTGCAGCTTACAATCACAAATCAAAATGGAAGAGGAAGAGAACAACTGTATAAAGCAGCATGATTTAAGTTGATCCTGTGACAAAGAGCTAAGCCACAAATATTTGGGAAGAGAGGTAAGATAATTTCTTGGTCTGATTTGTGAGTGACTTGATAAGGATTGAAATGGAGATGAGGGGCCAGGCACAGTGACTCACACCTGTAATCTAAGCACTGTGGGAGGCTGAGGCAAGAGGATTGTTTGAGCCCAGGAGTTCTAGACCAGCCTGAGCAGCATAGTGAGACCTTGTCTCTACAAAAAGTTTAAAAAAAAAATTTGGCCTGGCATAGTGACACATGCCTGTAGTCCTACTTACACAAGAGGCCAAGTGGGAGGACTGCTTAAGCCCAGGGGTTGAGGATGCATTGAGCTATGATGACAGTACTGCACTCTAGCTTGAGTAGCAGAGCTAGAATCTGTCACTAAAATTTAAAAAATAATAAAAAATAAAAGAAATAGAAGGGAGCAGAAGACATTTTTCCTTACATTCTAAGAACTATTTATTACAAATTTACTGTCCTTGATATTTCAGTAAAATATACATTACTGCATAGCATTTTTTATGCTAAACTGGTATTTTGGTGTTATTTTGATAAGTTAGATATACATAGATGTGGGGCTTTATTGAAGTTACTGTTTTTGATTGGTTCTTTTTTTTTCTTTCTTTTTTTTTTTTTTTTTTTTGAGACAGAGTCTCACTCTGTTGCCCAAGCTGGAGTGCAGTGGTGCAATCTCTGCTCACTGCAACCTCCACCTCCCGGGTTCAAGCAATTCCCTGCCTCAGCCTCCTGATTATGGTGTGCACCACCATGCCTGGCTAATTTTTGTATTTTTAATAGAGAATAGAGATTTCTAATGGGATTACAGGCATGTACCACCACGCCTGGCTAATTTTTGTATTTTTAATAAATACGGGGTTTCATCACATTGAAGTTACATATTTTTATATATGAAACTTTAATATTTTAAATAGCAATATACAACTCAGTTAAGATAATAAAATGAGCTAGAATATTAGGGTGTTAAAGGCATAATTTCCTATATGTAAACAAGGTTATAATTAATTTGCAAAGGAGAAAACAGCAAATTTCCTTACTTTCATTTCCTTTCTAACCTAGTTCCTCTTCTGAACCAGATGCTGTATTAAAACCTATACTTTTTCCTTTCTTCACTTATTTTACTCCTGATATATCCTCAACTTTCACATCCTTTAGATAGTATAAATAGAAAGGTAAAATAGTTACAGCTACAATTTATCTAAGATGTTTGTCATACACATGTGGAGGAAAAGGAAAACCTAAAAATTATCATGTTGAATAATCTTGCAAGGAAAAAAATTAGAAATTAAATAACACATTATACCTAACAGAAACCTTTCTCATAGTCATGATCTAGAAATCCTATTACGCCTGCTGTTTTTAAATGTTGAACTGGGAAGAAGTAAACAAAAAATATTCTCCTATAAACTGTTAAATTGTTTAAAAATTTTCTGAGATCCTCTGCTGTGTATGTTAATACATAAAATGTATATAAATCACCACGTCAGAAATTAATGTTGCAAATAACAAGATATAAGAGAATGATATGGCACAGGCAGAGCTCGGAAGCAAAAAGAGATTGCCAAGGAGAGGAAAAAGATGATCAATAGAGAAAACCAGCCACACAGGGCAGTGAATCGTCCTATCAGGATCCTCAGAATTCCTGGGTCAAAAATATTGACCTTCTACTAGGTCTGATAAGAAAATGTGTATCAATCTGTTAAAAAACACACACACGGAAACTAGGAATTTGACAAACTCCATTTATTTATTGATTAAGCAAAAACACACTTATCTTGTTAATTAAACTAACTCGATTGCAGAATGGAATGAGAATCGACATCAGCACACTCTGTCACATGCCTGTTAGAGACAAAGATCTTTAGGTTTAAAAACTGGTTGGAAATATTTTTATTCCAGATCCCCCCAAAAAAGTTCTCTTTTTAAAAGCCATCCTCACTTGTTGTAAAATTCACAGAAACTCTTTTGATTTTGTTCTCATTCTACCTTAGGATCTTTTGTCCTCAATCCTAATACAGTTTATCTCCTGAACTCTGGTCCATCTTACTTTTAAACGTTTGTAATGTTTGCTCCCAGAAATCTTAATCAGATTATCCAGAAATCCAGCCTAATCTCATGCCCTGAACCATTCATGTGTTTAACACATGCTTATATGGCTAGAAACAAAAAAATCAAAGCTTGCTAATTTTGGTCAAGAAATCTTTTCTCATGAAGGAGTTCAGATATCCATGTCCATATTTAACCAATTTTTCAACACCCAGCTTGGTAATTTCAATACTTAATTGCAAATCCAACATTATCAATAGTGTAAAATACACATTTTTTAAAAATTAGAAAATTGTACTAATTCTAAAGGCTGTATTTTTAAACATATTAAATAAAATTTGTTTTTAGGCCATAAAGTGCAAAAGTATTCAATAGTATTCAATAATTTAAATTAAGAACCTAAAATTTTATATGCAGTGCATATTTTATCAGCAAATACTTAAAATGTAAAACTAAAAAAAATTGCAAGGCATGTTGCAATATAAAGTTTTAATAAATTATCAGGGACACCAAGTTTTATTGAAACTTCTCCTATATGAGTTGCATTTATTTGCTTAACTCAATAAGCATCACAATGCCTAGGAATCTAATTATTCTTTTCATACGACACTATTCTTCCTGCAATGTAATTTGAGTTTTTTACTAAAACAGAAGTATAGGTCAAAGTTTCAGAGTATCTTCACATATTGTAATTTTGAAAGAAGTTTGTATTACATTTTGAGGATAATAATTGGAAAAAATCTTAGAAACTAGCATACATGAAGGAAATTTACAGATAAGATTAATTTAATGCAATAAGGTATGTAAAAACTGTTTTCCATGGCATAGATTCTTTCTGTAGCAATACAGAGATCTTCCTGATCCAGGCTTGTTGGTATCAGTCTGATCATGGTTTTCCTGAGGCAATTTATGAGAGTGCTTCCACTTGCAAACTGAACAATTCATATTTCTGTCTCTATAAATCTTTGGAATAAGTTTCTCTATGTCTATTTTGGAGTTATCTTCTCTCCTCATTCAATGATAATAGAAAATAATTAGCTTCCCGCAGTATAATTATACCAAAGAACTAACACATTTTACACTTAGGAGGAAAAAATCAAAAGGAATAAACTATGAAAAATGTAATAATTCACTAAAATTATATTTTTAGAAACATAAATAACACTCAGATGTAGAAACTGGTGATATAGTAAGATTTTTGCATGTTATACAATCAGTTGCTGCAGCTCAACATTTTCCAAGGCAATTCGATAAATTAAATGGTGGTGTTAGTTTGATGATCTGGGAACACTTAAAAATCTTTTCATACTACAGGTTTTGTTGTTACAATGGGAAAATGATACCAGTAACAGAACTGATCACACCAAAAGGCAATGAATGTTTTTAAATGTGGCACCAATTATTCAGAATATTTACGTTTGCCACTTTTCGGTTTATAATGTGGTCTTTAAAAGGAAAAAAAATCCAAATCCATGATGTGTTTCGGTTAGTACAGCTCCAGTGCTTATGTGTATTAAAATACCATCTAAAAAGGTTAGATACCAATCAGTATCCAACAGTACATGTGATACAACTAAAGCATGTAAAACATTTAAGGAGCTATTATAGATTTCTTGGACAAATGTGTGCCTCCACAAATTCCTGACCATTAACAACTCGATCTGCCCTAGCTGCATCTGCAGCTACTTCTCCCCAAAGAGATGCTCTTAATTCTACCATCTTGAGTGATCAGTCACTTCCTAGGGAGACTAGGAACTCAACCTTGGTGGCTGCTGCTCTGGAACTAGTCATATACCTTGACTTTCTGTCATCTCTGATCACTTTCAGATATTCAAGCATCCCAACAACTAGGAGAAGCATGGGATTTCTAAAGAAACTGACAAAGGAAAAGAGGCCCAAGAAAGCAACTCTGAACCAAAAAGCCATTAATTCTTTGAGAATGTCTTACTGGTCTTACTCTGACCAGTAAGAAAGACTAGACAGAACAACAAAACTTCCTCTTTTTTTCCCTTATGTGCACTATTCTGGGACATTTTCTCTCAACTGCTTGTCCAGATATGTCCTGTGGTCTCCCTATTAAGTGATGGCACCTGTTATACAGCTGAGTGTGAAGGAGTGGCCAGTAACACATCACCTTGCATTACTTTCCATCCTCTGTTATTCCTTTCCTTTTCCCTCACTTTTGCTGGCTGGGATTTTATCTCAAAATAAGATATTAGCTCTTAACCCTTGTCTAAGACTCTATTTTAGGATAGCATGGAATAAGATCGTGGATTATCTCTGAAATTACCTAGGCTATTTCTATTGAAAAAGACACTATTAAATTGACCATAGTAAATAATGTATTAAGATGGAATTTTCTTTAGAAATGTTACCATAAATTCATATTTTGTTTTGATTTCCAATTAGACTTACCAGTTCAACATAATGAAATTATCTAAATTAATTATGGCAAACACATTTTAGAAAGGTGATATCTTGTATGTGTGCATGCATGTGTATGCAAGTATACTATGTGTATTAATTTGTTTTGTGGTGCTACAAAGGAATACCTGAGACTGGGCAATTTACAGATAAATGAAGTTTATTTGACTCATGGTTTTGCAGGTCATATCAGCATGGTACCAGCATCTGCTTGGCTTCTGGTGAGGCCTCTAATAGCTTACTCTCATGGTGGAGGGTAGACAGAAGTGGGAGGTCAGGGAGCAGGGCGTCAGCATGTCACATGGCATGAGAGAGCAAGAGAGAGAGTAGAGAGGTGCTACATACTTTTAAACAACCAGGTTTCACATGAACTCATTAACACTCATTCCTGTGAGGAGAGCACTAACCTATTCGTGAGGGGTCAGCCCACATGACCCAATATTTCTCACTATAACTATGTAACATAGTATCAGTGAGAGAATATAAAAACATTTTATAAGCAGCAAAGAAAATAGTGGTTAAACGTAGATTTTAATTTTAAGAATTTCCTGTATTACACACATCGTACAACCATAATGCAGTTCCACGCTATTTTAAATATGTGCATAACTGAAAAAAAAGTCTCTAATTTCTAGTTTAGTCATAAAGAGTTACTGCTCATCCAAGTTTTCATTCATAATTTGACACTATACCATGCCATGAGCTGACTTCCCAATATCTATTCCAATCTTTGTTTTCAATTTATTGAGTTTTTGGTAGAATTGCAGCCTTAATATTTGTATAAGTAAAATAATAAATTTTGGAAAATATTTTTCTAGATTTCTTGGAGTGGTGTTTTTTATTTTCTTTTTAATAAACCCCAAAAGAGTATGACATTAAATTATTAGCCAAAAAATTCAGACATTTCAAATTTCAGAGGAAAACTAAATATAGCTAATAAAAACAGCAGATTTTAGGAAATTAAATTTAATATAAAACTTTATTTTATAATTTGATTTAGCAAAAATATATTACTTATTTGAACTTTTGATACTTGAAATGTTGCTATTCACATGTATCATATAGGTAAACAATATGCTTAATAAGTTATCTTTTTTATGTTAAGAAGATATATCTGGGGAAGAGATTTAAGATAAGTTGTTCATACAGCACGATCATTTGCCAATGTAAAGCTCTTCATATTTTCTTTTATATATGTTTTCTTACCTCCATTCCCCTCTGTTAAAGTTGAAAGGTACCATAGATATCACGTATTTTAAAATCCTCATTTTAAAGAAGAAGAATCAAAAGCACGAAGTCTAACTTGATCAACATCACAGACCAGGTGACTGAGTTTGGAAGTAAAACTCAGTCACCTGACCTGTGATGTGGCGCTCATTTCTTCCATAGGTGATGTTGAATAGTGTAGTGGTACAGTTTTCCAGCAGAAAGATCTTTTTCTTGAACTTTTACTGACAGTCATGTGTAGAAGAAGAATAATTTTTCTTCAAAACCCCGCCTCCTCAGTCATTGGTTCTTAGTTGGGAAGAACCCCGGTAATAAAAGACAGATTAGTAAGAGAAAAAAAATTAACATGTGTATTTTACATGTACATGAACGACATGCAGGGAAGGAGTATTTCTCAAAGTTGTGGCTTTGCGTTCCAGTTAATATAGCATCTTCAAGAAAGAACAGTAAGTTTTTAGAGAATTGAGAAGACACAGGAAAAGAACTTTTAGTCGCCAGAGGCTGCAACTTGTGGGAAGGCAAATAAGTGACACGTAAAGACTATTAGGTAAAACTTGTTAAAGTAGGTACCTCTGGTACCATCTCCAGAAGATATGGTAAAATTTGTCTTTGGTAGTTAATCTCTGTTTTTCCCTATAAGTAACAGGGAGGAGGGAATGCCAGGA
This sequence comes from Macaca mulatta, assembly GCF_049350105.2. NCBI lineage: Eukaryota > Metazoa > Chordata > Mammalia > Primates > Cercopithecidae > Macaca > Macaca mulatta. Next base: position 62,124,953 of record NC_133423.1, on the reverse strand, counting down.
TCCCTTTTGTCTTTGTAAATCTGCATTTTGCTTTTAGGCAAATAGAAGAGATCAGAGGCCATCCCTGCATCTGCTGTTTTTTAACTGTCTTCAGATCAACACTCCTTCGCATCTTGAGGTAGCATATTCTGGTCTCCCACATATGTAATTCTTTTGGCCTCAGATTTTTCATCTATAAATTTAGGAAGTTAAATTAGATAAAATGCATTATCTTTCACCTTTTTAAAGAGTGGCAAAAGAAAAACATCAAACTCTACCTTGTTTGCTTTTATTTATTTTTTCTCTAAAATACTGAATCAATTCCAATTTTGCATAAAGATAGTCACCAAGTTATCCTATATAGTCACATTCTATATTAACAAAATTTATTCCAATAGATCAGGCAAGAGTGGGAGTATTTTCACTTTTCATGTCATAAGCACAAAATGTTCCTCAAAGTAAATTATCACTGATTTAGTGAATGATTAAAAATATATTTTTTATGAACCTCTTTATCTTCAGTCTCAGTCTGTGTATTAGGACACATTTGCATAAAAATCTAAAGAGTAAATCTTAATATTAACAGTTAATTGAATGCTCATGATTAAAATTTTAATCCTAGAAAGTAATTAAATTTTCTTCTGTAATGATTTTTAATTGATTCTTTCTACAGCCACATTGAGAAAACGCTTAGATATTATTAAGGCTCTAAAAAAACAAGTGCATCTCCAGGAAGGCTGCCATTATTTTACTTATTGGCTATGTAAAGCCTAAATGATATATTGCCCCAATAACTTGTTTTGCTTTCCACATAACTGAAAAGCGTTTAAAATGTCTCTCCAACAATACAAAAAAAAGAGATGGTATGATGGTTAATTTTATATGTCAAATATTCAGGGGTGTGGGTGCCCAGGTATTTGGTAAAACTCTATTCTGGGCATATCTTTGAGAATGCTTTGAATGAGATTAACATTTGAGTGGGTAGACTGAGTAAAGAAGATTGCCTTCCCTGAAGTAGGAGGCCTTCATTCAATCAGTTCATGGCCTGAATAGAATAAAAAGGCTGGCCCTCCTTTGAGCAAGAGGGAACCCCTCCTGCCTAACTGCTTTGAGTTGGCGCACAGGTATTTTCTTGCCTTTGAACTCAAACTAAAATATTGGCTCTTCCTGGGTCTTGAGTCTCCAAACTTTTAGACTAGAACTTACAACACTGTCTTTCCTGGTTCTCAAGCCGTTGTTCTTGGACTAGAACTACACCATTGGCTCTCCTGGGTCTCCAGCTTACCAACTGCAGATCTTGGGATTTCTCAGCCTCTGTAATCCAGCAAGCCAATGCTTTAAAGTAAATTTAGATAGATAGATAGATAGATAGATAGATAGATAGATAGATAGATAGATAGATAGAGATATATCCCATTGCTTTTAATTCTCTGAAGAATTTTGACTAGTACAGATGGTATTACTACCTCTTCCTGTGCTTATCAATCATGCTTATCTTTCCATAATGAGGAAAGCAAAACAAGGCTTAATAAAACAACTGAAATATTTAAGGAAGAATGCTGATCATAATATTAGAAAAATCTGAAAAGTAAATGGAAAATTGAAAAGCAGAGTATTATTTAAAGAACAAAGGATTTAATGTCTGTATTGAGGGAACTAAAAATAATAATGCAAATAAAAACAATTAAGAAACAAGAAATGAAAGGAGCATAAAGACCTCGCTACCTTTTCTATAAGCATTGTGGAATGAGTACACACATAGGTCAAAGGACAGAGCCGTAGGAAGAGATTATTTAAAAGGTGTTAACTCTGTATCTTCATCACGAACATGTGTAAGATTTGCTTACTCCGAGATTTGAAGATTGACAGAGACCTTGTAAATTTATAAAAATTTAAGTTGTGGTTAACTGTAAATCAATTATGAATTGTTTTGTTTCAACATATTGTTATTTGAAATAGAATATTTGGCATTGCTTATGGCTAATGAATGACTATAAATGGACTCTTTATGGGAGCCTACATCTTCCCTGTTATTGTAACTATAGGACGTCTCTTACGTCCTTGTCTCCATACATATCTAAAGAAACTGGAAATAAAATACCTTCTTTGGTGAATTAGCCCAATAATTCTAAAAGACATTAAAATTATGAAGAAACAAAGCTGTATCCAAAATAAAACAGTGAATTTTCCACAAATAGAAATCATGTCTGTTATTAAATAGTAATGATCAAAGAAATAGCAATGACAGTATGGAATAATATAGCTTTTTTAAAAATAAGATTTGCCAGCATTAAAAACAAATTGGGAAGAAAATAGCATCTTAAATGTTCAACATAAAAAGTGAATGTTGGAAAATATTTATTATTTTATGTAGAAAAACATAATAGAAAAGATGTAAAAACACATTGCTCATCTTGTTACCTATTGTTACAATGTCACATCACATAAGAGAGCATGAAATAAAACTATGGGATTAGAAGAAAATGTGAGGAAAATTAATATTTACTGAGTACATTTTCTGTAACAAGTGTTAATATATTTTATTCTTTTTAATCCTCCTGGCCATCACATAAGGTATCCATATTTTTTAGATAAGCAAAGTTAGGCTGTATAACTTCTCTCGTCTCAGTTCTCAGAAAAAAGGGGGGATGCACAGATTCATACAAGTCCAGGTACTCCTTAACTTTAAATGTTTATTTTTACCATGAAGCCTATGAAAGCAAAATTGAGCATTGTTTAGAAAAATGACAAAAACTTTCCATTCATCAGAAAAAATAAGCAAAATATCCATGAATTAAAGACTATTATTGATAACTAAACAAAAAATATTATTTAATCAAAATGCTTAGAGGCACACACGCATGCACACACACACAAATCCTAAAAATATTGATAAATGAATTTTTCCAGTAAAGAACTGTAAACAGTGGCACGCATTCAGGAAGAAGTCAATATAATGAAAGATCTGAGAAAGCTGATGTGGAATCATCAGGTTTACAAAATTTATGAAGTGAAGGTAGTGATATAGTTCAGGAGACGTATTTAGCAGTAAGTGGAATAGAGTGGTAAGGTCTATGACTTTGCAGTTTGGAATTTTGCTAAGTACCTATTTGAATTACTCACACTGATGTGTTGAATGAGTCACTTAGCCTTATAAATTATTTTAGTAATGCATTTATAAAATCATTAAGAATCCAAAGGAGTCACTCAGGAGCTTCATGTTTTACTGAATTTTATGAGAGAAATTACATTCTATAATGGTATCAGGGGTTTTAAAGATTCATGAAACTATCACTACAGGTCTCTTGAGGAGAATGTAAGTGGTCCAATGTAAATGAAATGCCACATCTTTGAACTGGGGTTCTGAACTCTTAGTTGACAGCAAGGAAATCAGGCCAGGTGGGTTTCTCAAGACAGTGGCCTAACATTATACTTCAAAAAAAAAAAAAAAAAAAAAGATCATTTAAGCGATGAACAATGAAAAACTATCAGGTTGGAGAAACAAGACCCATTATTTTAGCCTTCTAGAACATTGCTATGTTTGCACTTTATACTGGGTACAATTTTGAATACTCCTCCTCACTAGAGAAACAGAGGAGTTTCTGATATTTATCAGAAACTTCCCTTACTTTATCATCATTTAGCGTTATGAGTTAGTATAGGAAATCTTATTGCTTACATTAATGTAAATAATTATATTACACTAATCTTCATGTCAATTCTATAAGGCAAGTATTACTTTTATTTATTTATTTACTTAATTTCTTAATAATTTAAAGGTAAAAAAACTGAGACTTAGAAAAGTGATGTAAGTCAGGTGTAGTGGCTCACATTATAATCCAAGCACTCTGGTAAGCCGAGGTGGGCAGATCCCTTGAGCTCAGGAGTTTGAGGCCAACCTGGGCAAAAGGTGAAGCTTCATCACTACAAAAACAATAAATAAATAAATAAATATTACAAAAATTAGCCAGGCGTTGTGGTGGGCACCTGTAATCCCAGCTACTCAGGAGGCTGAAGTAGGAGGATCGCTTAAGCCCAGGAGGTCGAGGCTGCAGTGAGCTCTGTTTATATTACCACAGTCCAGCCTTGGTGAAGGGGTGAGATAAAAAAAAAGAGAGAGAGAGAAAGGAAAGGAAAAGAAAAGAAAGGGAAGGAAAGGAAAGGAAAGGAAAGAAAAGAAAAGGAAGAGAGAGAGAGAGAAAAAGCAAGAAAGCAAGAAAAAAGAAAGAAAGAGAGAGAGAAAGAAAGAAAGAGAGAGAGAGAGAAAGAAAAGTGAATTAACTGAAAACTTATTTTGTTAGGCAGTCAGCCTATTATAATGGGCCATATCAAACAAAAGGGGGCCTCTTAAAGTACTGAAGGTGGATTGGTAACATGACTGATGTTATAAATCATGAAAGCTGAGGATAAGTATAAACATAAAATCATTAAAAGCCATTGACTACTGATAGAGACAAATTTACTGTAAAATCATGTTTTTAAAAAAAATTCTAGAAAGTCTGGATGATCTATTAACTCCCAATGTGATACATAACTACATTAGAGATATTATTAGACAAAATTGTGGATAACAGTTATTTACAGAAAAAGCCTTCTATTTTTTGGAAGGTGACACAAATAAAAACATATATTTGAAGACAGATTTTATTATCATTCAGAGATAGAATGTCACATGCATGTGAAGGATTGGCAAACACTGTAATGATAATCAGGAAATCCGATGACGTTAGTAGGTATAGAATAAAGAGATCCAATTTACATTGCAAATTTGTAAAAATACATTTCTTTTACCTCGTAATCATTTGTTAGATTTCCTACTAAATGCTAAGTACCTGGCTAGGTGCTTAGACAAAAATGTTGAAGAAGATGCAGTACCTTCTTTCAGTTTCTTAATGTCTGTTGGGGAGTTAGACAAGTTATAACATGCTTTTAGTAGCATGGACCACATTCAGAAAAGGTAAGATGGGCACAGAAACCAGTTTTGGATGGGTAATAATAATAATAATAATAATAAAAACTTCATACAGAAGCTAATGTGTAAATTTCTACCTTCATGCACTAGTTACACAAATATTGGTTGGGAGCCTAATATTGACCAGGGATGAGTCTAAGAACTGGAGATAAAACAGTGAACAACTGTTCATTTTTTATTATATGAAATAAAATAAATGAAATAAAAACCGTTCATTTTTTATTGCAAAATGTATATAAAGAGGAATGAGGTAATTAACACTCTAAAATAGAAATTAGCAAAATGGATTTAAAAACATTGATAAAAAGTATAATAGACCAATAGTTGATTCTATAAGAAGACTGATTATTTTGAAAGAAAACTCCAGCAGCAAGGCGTGGTGGCCCACGCCTGTAATCCCAGCACTTTGGGAGGCCTAGACCAGCAGATCACAAAGTCAGGAGATTGAGACCATCCTGGCTAAAACGGTGAAACCCCATCTTTACTAAAAATACAAAAATTAGCCACGTGTGGTGGTGGGTGCCTGTAATCCCAGCTACTCGGGTGGCTTAGCTGGCAGTGAGCTGAGATTGTGCCACTGCACTCTAGCCTGGGCGACAGAGTGAGACTCCATCTCAAAAAAAAAAAAAAAAAAAAAAGAGAGAGAGAAAGGAAGAAAGAAAACTCCAGAAAGATTGACCAAAGGCTAAAAGGGAGAAGGTAGAAAAATACAGACTCTTTTATTTCATTGAGCAGTGGTCTGTTGTTCTCCTTGAAGAGGTCCTTCATATCCCTTGTAAGTTGGATTCCTAGGTATTTTATTCTCTTTGAAGCAATTGTGAATGGGAGTTCACTCATGATTTCGCTCTCTGTTTGTCTGTTATTGGTGTATAAGAATGCCTGTGAATATTGCACATTGATTTTGTATCCTGAGACTTTGCTGAAGCTGCTTATCTGCTTAAGGAGATTTTGGGCTGAGATGATGGGGTTTTCTAAATATACAATCAAAGAGGACACAAACAAATAGAAGAACATTCCATGCTTATGGATAGGAAGAATCAATATCATGAAAATGGCCATACTGCCCAAGGTAATTATAGATTCAATGCCATCCCCATTAAGCTACCAATGACTTTCTTCACAGAATTGGAAAAAACTAAAGTTCATAGGGAACCATAAAAGAGCCTGCCTTGCCAAGACAATCCTAAGCCAAAAGAACAAAGCTGGAGGCATCATGCTACCTGACTTCAAACTATACTATAAGGCTACAGTAACCAAAACAGCATGGTACTGTTACCAAAACAGAGATATAGACCAATGGAACAGAACAGAGCCCTCAGAAATAATACCACACATCTACAACCACCTAATCTTTGACAAACCTGACAAAAACAAGAAATGGGGAAAGGATCCCCTATTTAATAAATGAATGGTGCTGGGAAAACTGGCTAGCCATATGTAGAAAGCTGAAGCTGGATCCCTTCTTTACACCTTATACAAAAATTAATTCAAGGTGAATTAAAGACTTAAATGTAAGACCTAAAACCATTAAAACACTAGAAGAAAACCTAGGCAATACCATTCAGGTCATAGGCACCGGAAAAGACTTCATGTCTAAAACACCAAACACAATGGCAACAAAAGCCAAAACTGACAAATGGGATCTAATTAAACTAAAGAGCTTCTGCACGCAAAATAAACTACCATCAGAGTCAACAGGCAACTTACAGAATGGGAGAAAATCTTTACAATCTACTCATCTGACAGAGGGCTAATATCCAGAATCTACAAAGAACTGAAACAAACTTTCAAGAAAAAAAAAAAAAAAAAAAAAAAAAAGCAACCCCACCAAAAGTGGGCAAAGGATATGAACAGACACTTCTCAAAAGAAGACATTTATGCAGCCAACAGACACATGAAAACATGCTCATCATCACTCACCATCAGAGAAATGCAAATCAAAACCACAATGAGATACCATCTCACACCAGTTAGAAGGGTGATCATTAAAAGTCAGGAAACAACAGGTGTTGGAGAGGATGTGGAGAAATAGAAATATTTTACACTGTTGAAGGGACTGTAAACTAGTTCAACCATTGTGGAAGACAGTGTGGCAATTCCTCAAGGATCTAGAACTAGAATTACCATTTGACCCAGCCATCCCATTACTGGGTATATACCCAAAGGATTATAAATCATGTTGCTATAAAGACATGTGGACACGCATGTTTATTGTGGCACTATTCACAATAGCAAAGACTTGGAACCAACCCAAATGTCCATCAATGATAGACTGGATTAAGAAAATGTGGCACATGTACACCATGGAATACTGTGCAGCCATAAAAAAGGATGAATTCACGTCCTTTTTAGGGACATGGATGAAGCTGGAAACCATCATTCTCAGCAAACTATTGCAAGGACAAAAAACCAAACACCACATGTTCTCACTCATAGGTGGGAATTGAACAATGAGAACACTTGAACACAGAAAGGGGAACATCACACACCAGGGCCTGTCATGGGGTGGGAGGAGCAGGGAGGCATAGCATTAGGAGATATACCTAATGTAAATGATGAGTTAATGGGTGCAGCACACCAACATGGCACATGTATACATATGTAACAAACCTGCATGTTGTGCACACGTACCCGGGAACTTAAAGTATAATAAAAAAAAAAAAAAGGAAAAATACAGAATCAATATAAAGGAGAAATATTTATAAACATAGTATTACAAAAATAATAGAAACATATTAAGAAAATGTACAAATGCTAAAAAATTTGAAAACCTAGGTAAAGTAGATACATTTCCACAAAAAGTACTGCAATGAATCCTTGTTAATTTTGGCTATATAGCATGTGAACCTCCTTCCCTATGTTCAGTATAGCCCCCACCTGATTGCTCTAAAGACAAAAGTGCATGGAGAATATTCTACTGATAAGGATAAGTCCAAAGGCAGGAAAGAATGAGCAGGAATATGTAGAGGCACAAATAGCATGACTGAGAATTGAATGAAGGTATAGCAGTGACAAATTATTAAGGGTATTATAAACTATTTTCATTTTTAAAATTTTTTTTCTGGCATCAACAGTATTTAAAAGGTTTTCAGGAAAATTGGATCATCATGTTGATAATGATGATACTGATAATTTCTAAGTTTGTAAAGCCATTTTTATGTACCAGAAATTGAGAATTAAGTGCCTTTTATTTATTTATTTATTTGAGGACAGGATCTTGCTCTGTGGCCCAGGCTGTAGTGTAGTGGCATAATGACAGCTCACTGCAGCCAGGAACTCCAGGGCTCAAGCGGTCCTCCTGCCACAGCCTCCCAAGTAGCTGGGAGTACAGGCATGAGCCACTGTGCTTGGCCTGGTACTAAGTGCTTTGTGTGAACTATCTCAATTAACTCTCACAAGAACTCAATAAAATTGATAGAACAAGTATGGGAATTTTAAAGGTAAGGGAACACGTAATTAAACTTGACAAGTTCATGCATTTAGATAATTTCAGAAAAACATAACTTATAGAAAGATAATTTGAGCTTCACTGTGGAGAATAGCTTAGATTGGGACTGGATTGATGACACATAGTCAAGTTATGAGATATATTATAGGCAGAAGATGAAGGTGACCTTGAATAAGGTAACTACAGCATATATAAAAATAAGAAAGTAGATATCAGTATAGTTATAATTTAGAGGTGATAAGACTAAAAATTAAATTGGATAGATGCAAGGCAGAGAAAGAACTCAGGGACAATTTCCAAGTATTGGCTTGCACACAGTTGTATGTCTTTGATATTAAGAGTGCTGTGGAGGAACATAGTTAAGGTACTTATCACAAATTTATTTATTTATTTATTTATTATTATTATTATTATTATTATTATTATTATTATTATTATTTGTAGAGACAGGGTCTCACTCTTGCCCAGGCTGCAGTGCAGTGGCACAATTATAGCTCTCTGCAACCTTGAACTCCTAGGCTCAAGTGATCCTACCACCTCAGCCTCCTGAGTAGCTGAGACTACAGGCATATGCCACCATGCCTGGCTAATTCTTTAATTTTTTGTAGAGACAGTGTCTGGCTCTGTTGTCCAGGCTGGTCTTGAACTCCTGACCTGTGACCATCCTCCCACTTTGGCCTTAAAAGTGTTGGAATTACAGGCATGAACCATGTTTGGCCTCAAATTTGAGGTACCACTATGGCATTCATTACATACATTCAGTAAGTGTGTGGATTATGCCCAGTTTAAGATATGTTGCATTTTAATTGAAATTCTTGTTAAGAAGTTGAAAGTAATAAATCTGGATTTTAAAGGAAAGAATCAGAGGTATCTGTGAATCCCATCACTATTTTCATAAGTAATTGCTATGAGGAGAATAACTGACATTATTAAAGCAGAATGCATAACAAACAAGAGATCTTATATCAAACATCAGAAGAACTTAAACATTTACCTGTTATATGGAAGAAACAAACAAAAATAAAATAAAATTGGTGATGGAGCACAAAGAAGAAAATCCAAAGTGGATGATGCCATGGAAAAAAAATAAGGGTAATTTTGGAGAGAAAGGCACTATGGGTAAATGTTATAGAGACTTGTATGGTGAGGAATTTTTAAAAATTGTCCATTGGATTAGACAAAAAGGTGATCTGTTTGTGATCTTATTTAGAGTAATTGCTATGGAAAATGTCATGAGGAAACCTACATTGTTATAGCTTAAAAGTGAATGAGCAATGTGAATTTGGACACGTCATGTAGAGATGATTCTTTCAAGAGGATTCAACTTAAAAAAAGAGAATAAGACAATAGGAAAATAAATGTTTCTGTTTGGAGATGTACTATATTAAAGAAAGGACTTGACGATTAAATGCTGTTTGAAATGAACCAGTAGAAAGGGGATAGTCGAAGATAGAAGATAATGGTGCAATTTGTCTGTGGCTCTCAAAGCACTAGAAATTAATGGAGTCCTGAGAAAAATTTAAAGTGTTCATCTTTGACAGAATAAAAGACATCTCTTTTATTGTGAGGCAAGATTATATGTGACACTGTGAAAATGTGGAGGCAGAGTGGCAGGTCACGTGGGAGTGTTCATTTGAAGGCTGGCGGTCTCTGTGAACTGTAAAGAAGGCTGGATTATTGCATGGGAAGAGGTAGGAGAGGTTTAAAGAATGTTAAAAATGTCTGAACTGGCTTCTTTGGTAATGATAATCTTTACTGGGGGATATAGAATTGTAACGGGCTACCAGTTTGCAGATAAATCAATTTCTGACATGCCAGAGAATGTCTGGCAAACAGGTGGGAAAAGTCTGCTACAAGACTATTTTTAATAGCGGAAATAACCTTCTGAGACAAAAGTTATCCTAAGGGGGAAAAAAGGTTAATCATAATTATCTCACCTCAATAAAAATAATTTAATATATTCCAGGAGAAAAAAGCAGTAATGCTGGGTAAACTTGGTTCATGATTTTATTTTCTTTGTTCGTTTTCTTGCTTAGTTTCTGTGGAACATACAGTTAAACCCTACATGAAACAAATGACATATAAGTAAAAACTGAAAAAATAGTTTCATTTAAAATATTTGAAAGACATCTGGACATGAAAATCACAGAACTGATATCTCCCAATGAACATATAACACAAACAAAGAAAAGAAAATTACTTTATCCATTGCCTATAAGAAGCTTCTGTACTTCCACCCTCCTAATTCTCAGTTGTAACAGGTATCCAATGGATACTCACTGAGTAGTGCACAGTAGGACTGGATTTAATAATAGGACAGGCTGTAGGATCAATGGATATTTGGGAAATGAACACTGTAGGAGATGGCGAAATCTTTTGCTTGAAGGTGAGGTCAAAAGTCATGACACTGGAATTATCACTTTTCTGTAACATTGTATTCACAGGAAAATTTGGAGAATAAGCATTGCATTAAAAATATAGATGAATTAATTGAGATTATGGATCATGAATTTTCAATCACACTTATTCACACTGTTTCTGTTTTGTTATGAGCAAGAAAGGCAACACAGATAGATGAATTCAGACATAGGTTTTCTGTTTGGGTACGTTTTCAGGAAAATGAGATACCTCTGGAAAGTAGTTGACTTTCTTTTTTTCCTAGATGCTGCCCAAGATCAAATTGTAAATGGTAAGGAGGCACCAGCCTTACCAGCGATGAGTCGGAACTGGCAGTCAGTCGCAGTGATCCATGGCAACTTTGCTTCTTGCCTCCTCAGAGGAAATAATTCAGCCCAGGCAGAAGTAGATTTAAGGCAAAGGTAAAGGTTTATTGGAAAAACAAACAAACAAAAACAGCAAAGTACGCTTGGAAGAGGGCCAAGCAGGAGACTAGAGAGGTCAAGCGCTCCATCCATCCTTTAGCTTGGGATTTTTATACATTGGCTGGTTCCGAGGTTTGCCTTTCTGGTCCTTTGATCCCTCTCTTGGGATGGGCTGTCTGAGGGTGCAGGGGCTGGCTAGCGCTCGGGAGGGGCTGCATGCCAGTGTCTTACTGAAGTTATGCACGTGCTCTCTTGAGCATCTCCAGAGGAAGATTACATATTGGTCAAACTCTGCCGTTTTCTCTTTTACTGCACATTCTTGAGTGTTCTTGCCTGACTTTTAAGATTTTATCAGGCAACTTTTACCTCCAAACCTCAGATGTTTCCTGTTGATCAGGCAGCTATCCTTCCTTGAGGATGGTTGTGACCACTTAGCAGGTCATCTGACAATGGTTTCTCACTGACAGTAGTTTGACATTCCTGGGGCTTTACCCTCCTGGCTCATTACTATCTACCTACCCTAACATCAAGAAGTGGCTATAAATATGTCAGTGTAAATTTTTATCTCTGACAGGAAAATAAATGAGGTATCAATTCTACAGATGGTGAATCAGTATTATTTGGGTAAATAAGAGTTATACCTGAACATTTCTCGCTTACGCCTAGCATATCTTAAAATCCTTGAACATACTCCAGCCTGGGCAAGAAGAGCAAGACCCCGTCTCAAAAGAAAAAAAAAAAATCCTCGAACGTTAATTTTTTGAGTTAGGATTTTTGGTAAAAGAGAAAATAACCTTAAGTCTGAGAATTTATTTTATTCATCCCTTCATCATCTACAGGCCTACCATATTAATGTATGATTTAAATTAAATGCTCTAAAGAAATCAATTATTAATTTAGACTAAAAAACATATTTATGAATGATACCATACTTTACTTGTATAGCAAAATGGTTACTTTCAGGACACTTCTGAACCTCTTAACTCTAGAATAGACTTTGAGGTAGATAAAAAGAACAATGTAAATCACAAAATGCTTGATAGTGTTAAATACATCAATATATGAAAATATTGTTTGCAAAGTTAAGAAATATAATAAATTCATTATTATAGTCTCTACTGTTTTATAAGTTATTTTATGTGTTTCTTCTGAGCTTTCAAACATTCAGGTATACATTTAAAATACAAATTCTTTTATATCCAATTCATTCTTTGGTAGTCACCAATGTGAAAATTAAAAAGAAGTCTTATTTTTAAAGGCATTTCAATAATTGTTATATGCTAATAATGTGTATATGTTAACAACATTTATGTACATAAAATGAAATTATTTCTTTGTGTTAGATAATAATATGAGTTTTTTTTGCAAATTTATATATTTGGTTTGCTGCATTACCAAATAACTAATTGAAAGCTTACTCTCTTAGGGAATAAAGCAGAAGATAAAATCATAAGACTAAACTACCAATTTTCATTTTGAAAAATGAGCTAAGTCATATAAAACTGCCTTCCTCAAATTTTCTGTAAAATACAGAAGGATCATTTAGTTTAAACAATACTAAATTACATAGGCATTCAAGTCATTTAAAAATAGTGCTAGAATCTTTAAAATTCTAGAAAAGCTGTTATGTGTGGATCCAAGATATGTGGTGCAGTGCTTCTTTTCAACCTGAGTGAAGAGGAAAAAATAAAAGATCTTGTGTGTATTACAAATATTGAAAAAGGAATTAATGAAATCAACTTCTCTCATACTTTGTCTATATACTAATCTTTATGAAACATGCATATATATATTTTTTTTACATGTGCTAATTTCTATTAATACATTCAAACCTTCACATAGTTCAATACTTCTGTGTATTTTTAAAATACATATAAATTTCCATATTACCTCTCAGAAGCAGGACCATTTTTGTCTGACTTCATCTGTGTGATGGCGTATATTTGCAGGCCTGGTATTGATTTATATACTGAAAGTTTTATTTTCGAAAGATCTATATGTTTTAAAACTCCAACATTGACAGAGAGATAGTGTGGGCAGGGCAGTCAGTCTACGCCCACTCTACCCATGTACTTGAGCTACTCTTGGTATACATTATTATTTTTTTAACTAAGGATATTAACAGGGAACATTGACCTATAAATTTCTAACTCTCTTGGAGTTTCCTTTAGCATTTGATTCCTCTAGTATTTCTTCAAAACTAAGAAAGATAGATAGAAAGATGAGAGAGAGAGAATATTGCAAATAGACCCAGGAATCTCTCAGTTGTGCAGAATTATTGTATCAAAATAAGTAGTGACAGGGAGAAATGGAAAATGGGAATGGAAAGGAAGATTGGTTTAGAATAGATTATTTTAAAGAATTTTAAAGAATAATAACCATCATCATCATTAAAACTTTATCAAGTACATACTAAACACTCTTTAAAGTACGTAAGTATAATGTATTATTACTGTAGCAAATTAAACATAAAATTTGGTTTTAATTGGATATTATCTTCCAAATTAAAAATTAAAAGGCTTATATAATTTACTAAAGTTATACTTCATGTAAACTGTGAATTTAGGATCTGAACCTTAAATTCTAGTTACTAAGGTGATGTCTTAAGCATTCTGATATACTGCTTCTCTTGATCCAAATAACCATAATAATTATCTTGCACCATCTTTACAACCATTTCTTTTATCCTTTTTCTATTCCCACTCCTCTTTCCACTTTGAACACCTACGTCCTGAAAACTTAACGTGAGAGCCAAAAGACTGTCCTTGAAATGTGATTATCAGAGGACTGAAGCTATCAGACCAAAGCTAATATTTAGCACAATATATGAAAAGGTGTTTGTAACCTATTTATATGTATCTATATCATATTTGAAACCTATCTCTAGATACCACCAAAGCACAACCTTGGATGCATAGTTGTGTGAGTGATATGTACTGAGAAATAGATGCTTTATTAATACTGTGGTTTTCCTGATTCTAACCTAAAAGCCATATCCATTGCTATTTTCTTTTTAACTTTTTTCATTTAAATAAGATGCAGAATCTATTTTCTATGTCTTTGTTCAGAGGCTATGCTTATTATTACCCCTAATTATTTCCCTGTGTGGCTTTAAATTGAAATTGCTTCTATAATTACTTTCTCCTGAAATTTCTATGGTAAGGTTTAGCAACTAAATGTGAATGCCTTCTAAATGAAGACATTTGGTCAGGGCTGTAAGTTGATTTATTTATATCTAATCACCAAGCAGGTAAAAAGATTTTAGTTTTGCAAAGTTTAAACATTTCAAATAGCCCTGTCATCTCTTTTTATTCATTTATTTGTGATTCAAAGAATTCTAACAAAGTCTTTTGGGAATGTTTGATTCTGTGTGGTATGCTGTTACCATAGCAATTCTGTTGGTTTTTAATAATTGATATAAAATTTTAAATGAAGTGTTTAATTGTGTTTGCAGATAGTTTCCTGAGCCATAAATAGCTAACACTCAAAATCCTCTTTCATTATAATTGACATTAGGTAATCAACTTGTACATTTTCATTGAAATGAGGCATAGGCAGCATGGTGTCAGGAAGGTCATAACAACTCAAAAAGAACAAGAGAACATTTCGGGTCAATACAATTCACAGAGGGCAAATAGAAACTCTGCTTACTGCCTTACCATGGCCATGTATCTAATAATTATTTCCTTGAATTAGTTTCAATTCAAAAGACAACACAGATCTCTGCATACAATTCTAAGTATTTTTCCTACTTATAAAAGCAGGCTACTCTTACTATTTCAATTGTTCCTTTCAGGTTATAGATATGAAAATAAGGGTTGAAGGAACTCCAATGCCATTTGTCAAATGTTATCCAAAAGAACCAGTATTTCTTAAATAAATGAATATTCTACTTATTATGTTCACTGTTCTCATTGTATTTACCCGTGAAAGTTATTTGCCATGTACTGAATAATCTGAGATTTATAAAGTATGTAATATTTTAAATTTAGTCTTTATTGCATGAGTCAGTTTTCATAGAAGTCTGCCTATAGTTTTGGTAGACTGACAAAGCTATGTACTTCAAAGATTGGATTTTTATATTTAGGATTTTAATCTTGTTACTAAAAATGAGTATATTACTTATCAAAATAGATGATATGTGGAGGTAGTACATTATCAGTCAATTTTAGAAACACTTATTATTTGATTTCATAACTGGAAATAAGAGACAATTAAAATAGTGTGTTTCAATAGGGAGAAATGGGTGATAGCATAAGGCCAATGATAAAATGAGGACAGTTTCCTCTTAAATTGTCAGTATTAAAAAGTGCAAATCTTTAAAATTCTATGTGTTTATGTAAAAGGCAAAGGCTGTGTTTCTAAAATACAACAAATATGATATTTTTAGGTAAAATGATTATCTCTAATTTTATGAAAACTATCTCCTAGAAAATAGGCTCAACTTGTAAGAAGATGTTTTACTCTTTGAGGACAAACCCGTGAGTACTCTAGAATGTCTGACTCTGAGTCCATTGAAGCAATAAGGATTCCTCATCTGTCTTGATTATGTATTTGGAGTGTTCACCAATTACTACAGATAGTAATGCTCCAAAGTATGTAAATATAACAAAGCCACTTATTTCCATGTGGACATTTTTCAGAACTATATCTAATGTTATCACAAATTAAGATCCTTTAATCCGGCCGGGCGAGGTGGCTCAAGCCTGTAATCCTAGCACTTTGGGAGGCCGAGACTGGCGGATCACGAGGTCAGGAGATCGAGACCATCCTGGCTAACACGGTGAAACCCCCTCTCTACTAAAAAAATACAAAAAACTAGCCGGGAGAGGTGGCAGGCGCCTGTAGTCCCAGCTACTCGTGAGGCTGAGGCAGGAGAATGGCGTGAACCCGGGAGGCGGAGCTTGCAGTGAGCTGAGATCCGGCCACTGCACTCCAGCCTGGGCGACAGAGCGAGACTCCGTCTCAAAAAAAAAAAAAAAAAAAAAAAAAAAAGATCCTTTAATCCTTTTCCCATGTTGGAAAAAAAAAGTGCAGCTTGCTGCAAGTGGTTATTTAATTTGCATAAACATGCTCTTTGAGGCTGAAGTAAATCTGACTGATATTTAATATGAAAGTAAAATATTAAAATTGTTCTTGGAGTTATTTCTAGACAGAACTAACATCAAAATCGTCAGAATCATAAGAATTATCTATTTTGGAAAATTCAGGTCCATCAAATGAAGTTTCGACCAACAACTGTTGGACAATGATGTCAACATCATGCATAAGAACGCTGTTTTCTAGGATTTGACATTTTCAACCATCAAGAATCACTATATTTTATAAACAGTAACACCACTAGTAAAAACAGAATTCTATAAATTGAATGATGTCTTTTGTTTCTGTAGTTGATATACTCAAGCAATGCGAAAATAATAAAAAAATGAGATATCGTGTGGCAAAGTTATCTCAGGGTAAATGCTGCAGCCACAAGTGCCGCCGGTGAGTATTCTCCAGGAAAAAGAGAAAAGGGTTAAAAATCATTTGTGAATAGTCAATAGTAAGTCCTTTTTATTAGATATTAGAGAAAATGGTGAAGTTGTATATAGCACACCCTTAATATTACTATGGCAGTCATTGCAGGTGGACTCTTCAAATGCAATCATAAAAGACTGCTCAAATCCAAATTTACCAAATGTATGTCTGATCGGTTTTGAAATAGTATTCCTACATGGAAAATGATGTGTATTCCTAATATAATGAAACTAATTTTAGTAAGCATAATAGAAAGCATAATAGAAAATAACAATAGGTTAGTCTTATATTTATTAAAATGCAAAACTTTATGGTACACTACTATAAATAAAACTAAATTATGAACATGTCAGGAAGCTAGATGATTTATCTACTTAGGAAATGACCTTAGTTTCAATATTTAATTTTAAAAGATATAGTTTGTACAAATCTGCCCAATTTATTTAAAAGGATTAGACACATTGAATATTCATGGTACATTACTAAATTGAGAAAATAATTGATATTAGTTTGAGTAATCTTTATATAGATAAACATCTTTATGTAGTTTGTAATTAATCCGTCTCTAGGAGTCACAGTGAAATTCAGTTATTTATATTTCATTAATGGAAGTGAATACTAGGAATATGTTTTTATCATGAACTGTGGGCAAGATAAACATTTTCTATAATAATCCAATAACTCTTAATGAATTGATTAAAAATGGTCTTATTAACATCTGATATGTTGTATAATTTTATAACAATTCTTAGTCTTCCTTTCTGTAAGAACTGAAGGTTACCATGATTTGCTATGAAAATTACCCTTTCCTTTGGGAAATACTTTAGCATTTGCAAAGTTATCTAGGGCTGGACCACTTCTAAGACAAGTAAACAGAAAAGAGGGGATCAACCAATCAGAACATAAGTTGCAGTTACTGAAGTCACCCATTAAAACTTTTCTTCTTTGAAATTTGTGCCTAGCAATTCAAATATTTTAACAATATTTATTGAGCAAAAGTGATTTTCAGGGAATTGAGATTCCAATGAGTCACAACAAATGACCACTGACCTCTTTTCATATGTTCCTTAATAGTGGGGATTTTTGCATTTGAGAAGACTGATGAACAATTTATTTAGTTATAATAGCAAATTAAGAATAGTTTCAGGCTCAGTATAAGGTAACCTCACCTTTCATGTAGAAAGAAGAATGTTAAACCTATTGAGTTGACTGAGACCATTTCAACAATGTGGAGGTGACATCATTTTGTGCCTGTTTTCATTGTGATATACTAATATTAAATAAAATAACACAAATAAATAAATGAAGTTTAATAACAAATCTTAATTTTTCAACCACATATATTTTTCTTCACTCACTAAAAGTTTATTAGAATACTGAAGAGAAAATAACAAGCAATATTGCCATCCAATGGTGAAACTGTAACATTTAAGGCATATTAAATATAAAGATGGAGATATGTGACAATATTTCCAAATCAGTAGAAATATTTATTTTGACTGTTTGCATTTTCTGGGAAATATAAAGGCAATGTTCAGAATTATAAACACAGTAAGTACTAATCTAAAGAAAGATTAACGAAGGTTGAGTTTTCACCTTTTTGAACCACAAAACAGTAGAAGCTTTCATTCATATTACTTAATTTTAAAGTATAACATAATGAAGGCTTCAAACTTATTTACATCATTTTGTTGGTTCTTTGTTTCACATGATGCTTTCCAGATATTTTTCTTTCTTCTCCACTTAAGGATCTCCTTGAATCTCATTTGTTCCTAAAAGACTTCAGAACTAATCTTTCTCTCTCCTAAGCCTCAAAACATTTTATGCCTGTATAGTTCTTCATTTCATTGTTTGATTTACCTTAGAATCATTGACATATTCGTTGGTACACATCCTCAATTGGGAAAATAAGTATTATGTTTTATTTATTTGTACAATATGTAACAATTAGTGCCTATCAGGTAAACACTAAATAATTGTTGAATATAGTGGAACTGCCTTAAACTCATGTCTATGGATGTTTTAGTCTGTGTATGCTACATAAATGATTTACTTTACTTGTGAGGTGAATTTATCTTATTTGTGAAATTCAGAAAATTACCTTGAAATTTTTAAAATGCGGGCATCATTCCATGTTTGAGAGCGAGAGGAGTTAAAATAGCTAAATATCAGGTCATTATAATGGAAAGCCATAAAGTATTTGTACAGCATCCATTATAAATGCCTATTATATGTAATGTACTCAATAAATAGCATTTGGCAAAGTTACACTGGTGTCTATAATGATAGTGATTATTTAGGTTGCTATACTGGAACTTTTAGTAGTCTAACACCCCAAACTCATACATTTAGGACAAGAAATATATTTTTCATGATCCAAAATTTAACAAATGCAGTAATTTGTATATATATTATTTGTTTTCATATTATTCATTTAACCATTCAAGAAATACATAAAGAACATCTAAAATAGATGTGCAAAATTTAGCTTCTCACTCTATTAGGAACTGGGAGTCAGGAATAAACAATATAGATTTATTCTCTGCCTTATTCTCTGCCTCAATGAAATTAGCCTAGTGAGTAAATGGATATTGAATATACATAATTACAATTACAAAAGGTGCTATAAACATGGTAGTTGTGTTAAAGTAGGCAGATAGCTAGACATGAGCAGAAGGAGGAGCCCCTAAGAAAAGAGAGGTCTAGAAAATCTGACATCCCAGAGACCACCCGAAACATGGATGCAAGTTATGAGCAGAGGGGAAAGGAAATACCTATGCAGAAAGGAATGATTCTTAACATGTCCAGTCATTGTTCACTCTGCAGTTAATCTGTCAGAATGTAGCTAACTACATGCTTATAAGGAGGGAAAGAGGGCAAAGGAGAAATTCCTAAGAGCTATGCAGGTGCAGTAAATATAGATTTGACCACTGTATGACCTTCCTGGCATGGTGGTAATGAGTAATGCAGCCATTAGTTAGAATTTGTGTCCAACGTTGGGCCCATGCATGCATACCAACCAATTCAGCTTCATTATATGTTTGAGAGCAAGAGGAAGTAAAATAGCTAAATATCAGGTTGTTTTAGTAGAAAATTGTTAAGTGTTTGTACAGCGTCTATTATGAATGTAAGGGAGAGTGTAATAAGCCCAGGTGGGAACTAGGTGGGGAAAAAGGCAGGGACTTAAGGCAGAAGTGGTAAAACCAGACAAAGAAAAAAGATGGAGACTTATGACACAGGCAGGAGCTTCATGAAAAAAAAATCCAACATCATAAAAACCCAGTGCAGAACTCTTGGGGTTGCTTCTGGCTCATTCTTTCAGCAGCCCACTGTGCCTTACCCTCCAGAGTGTACTGTCTCTTTAAATAAACATGGCTACTGCTACTGCTACTGCTACTGCTACTGCTCCCAGCAGGGTCAGCCCTCTCTTGGAGTGTAGCATTATCTTCTTAATAAACCTTTTGCTTACACTACTAATTATTCTCTTGGCTGAATTCTTTCTCCAAGTATGACTCAGAACCAAGGACTCTGCATTTCCTTGTAACAGTTGGATGACAATAATGAGAAGGTTTATCTAGGAGTGAGAAACTCAGGGGATGCCATCTTAAAGAAGTTAAGCCCAAAGTTTAGTAGTAGTTAACTAGGTGACAGTGTTAGAGGGATGACAGAAAAGTTTCAGGGAGAAGTAACAACAGATAAAACCTTTTGGAGGAGAAAAAGAGAGCTTGGAACATCTGTGGACTGAAATAATTATTTGCTTAAGAGAGAGAATACAAAATTATTTGGAGAGCTTGGCTAAACCTTTTAAACTATGGTAAGGATTTTAGATTTAACTTAGGGTGTAGAATTAATACATAAGTTTAGCTAGGTAGGAAGATTCAATAGCAATTTACAAAAGTTTTCAATATTCCTATAAACAAATTTTTGTATTTAGGTTAAGGAACCAAAGAGCCCAAACAATTATGAATCAGAGCAAAGGTGGATAATTCACAAAACTCAATTTGAAATCTTACTATAAAGCTATGACAGAGCAAGAGCACCAGTGTTTCAGACAAACACCACCCCTCTAAGTTCCAGCTGCCATTCTAGCTTCATGCATTTCAAGATAATTACTTCTCTTTTAAACACAAGCCACCGGAAAGAGCAGACAGTAGAACACAGATAAGACAGCTTGGACATGGGGAGCCGGTGGGGAGTCTCTTGGATAACTTCCACCCTTCACCCTCATACAATGGGCCCCAGTAAAAGTGGGCCTTAATAAGAACATTCCTTTATTAGGAAGGTGCACTTATATTCAGGTGCACTAAGATAGAGAAGCTAAAAGCAGAATCAGTGGGTATGCCTGCAGCTGTAGAAAGATGTATGGGAACTATGCGTACTCCACCACAGGGTTTAGGTCTGCTGACCTCATTCTTGCTGCAGATACAAAGCTTTATAATTGTGTGTAAATTAATACACCCTGTCTCAAGTATGGTTCCCCAAAAGCCAACCTTGAACCAAGGTTTTATGTGTAAGTTATTTAAAAACATACTCAAGACTGCGAAGAAAAGAGGTTTAGTAGACTTACAGTTCCACATGGTGGGGGAGGCCTCACAACCATCGTGGAAGGCAAGGATGAGCAAGTCACATCTTATATGGATGGCAGCAGGCAAGAGAGAGCTTATGCAAGGAAATTCCCATTTTAAAACCATCAGCTCTCATGAAACTCAGTCACTATCATGAGAACAGCTCAAAGAAAGACCCACCCCATAATCCAATCACCGCCTACCAGTTTCCTCCCATGACATGTGGGAATTGTGGGAGTTACGATTTAAGATGAGATTTGGGTGGGGACACATCCAAACCATATCAACCACTTGACCCCTCCCAAATCTCATGTCCTCACATATCAAAACTAATCATGTCTTCCCAAATCTCCCCCAGGGTCTTAACTCATTTCAGCATTAACTCAAAGGTCCACAGTCCATGTCTCATCTGAAAAAAGGAAATTCCCTTTCAGCTATGAGCCTGTTAAATCAAAAGCAAGTTAGTTACTTCCTCAATACCATGGGGGTGTGGGCATTAAGTAAATACAACCATTGTAAATGGTAGAAATTGGCCAAAACAAAGGAGCTACAGGTCCCGTGCAAGTTGAAAACACAGCAGGGCAGTCAAATCTTAAAGCTCAAAAGTGATTTCCTTTGACTCCGTGTCTCTCATCCAGGTCACAATGATGCAAGAGGTGGGTTCCCATGGTCTTGGGTAGCTCCACCCCTGTGGCTTTGCAGAATATAGCCTTCCTCCAGGCTCCTTTCATGAGCTGGCACTGAGTGTCTGCTGCTCTTCCAGGTGCACAGTGCAACCTGTGGGTGGATCTACCTTTCTGGGGTCTGGGGAACGGTGGCCCTCCTCTCAAAGCTCCATTAGGAAGTGCCCCAGTGGAAATTCTGTGTGGGGGCCCCAAACCCACATTTCCCAGTGCAGAGGCTCTCTATGAGGGCCCCACCCCTTCAGCAAACTTCTGCCTGGACATCTAGGCATTCCATACATCCTCTGAAATCTAGGCAGAGGTTCCCAAACCTCAATTCTTGACTTCTGTGCACCTGCAGGCTCAACACCTCGTGGAAGCTGCTAAGGTCTGGAACTGCTAAGGAGAAGGCTGTTTGCGCCTTCTGAAGCCACTATCTGACCTGTACCTTGGCCCTTTTTAGTCATGCCTGGAGCAACTGGGATGCAAGGCAGCAAGTTCCTAAACTGCACACAGCATGGGGACCCTGGGTCTGGCCCACAAAACCGTTTTTTCCTCTTAGGCCTCTGGGCCTGTGATTGGAGGGGCTGCCATGAAGACCTCTGAACTGCCCTGAAGACATTTTTTCAATTGTCTTGGGGATTAACATTCAGCTTGTCATTACTTATGCAAATTTCTGCAACCAGTTTGAATTGCCTCAGAAAATGGGATTTTATTTCATATCACACTGTCAGGCTGCAAATTTTCTTAACTTTTATGCTCTGCTTCCCTTATAAAACTGAATGCTTTTAACAGTACCCAAGTCACATCTTGAATGCTTTGTGACTTAGAAATTTCTTCCACCAGATATCCTAAATTATCTCTCTCAAGTTCAAAATTCCACAAATCTCTAGGGCAGGGGCAAAATGTCGCTAATCTCTTTGCTAAAGCATAACAAGAGTCACATTTGCTCCAGTTCCCAACAAGTTCCTCATCTCCGTCTGAGACCACCTTAACCTGGATGTCATTATCCATATCATTATCAACATTTTGGTCAAAGCCATTCAACAAGTCTCTAGGGAGTTCCAAACTCTCCCACATTTTCCTGTCTTCTTCTGAGCCCTCCAAACTATTCAAACATCTGCCTGTTACCCAGTTCTAAAGTTGCTTCCACATTTCTAGGTATCTTTTCAGCAAAGCCTCACTCTACTGGTACCAATTTACTGTATTATTAGTCTGTTTTCATGCTGCTGATAAAGATGTACTTCAGACTGGGAAGAACTTGAGGTTTAATGGACTTACAATTCCACATGACTGGGGAAGCCTCACAATCATGGCAGAAGGCAAGGAGGAGCAAGTCACATCTTGCATGGATGGCAGTAGGCAAGAGAGATCTTGTGCAGGGAAACTCCCATTTTTAAAACCATCTTCTTATAAGAATCATTCACTATCACAAGAACAGTGCAGGAAAGGCCCACCCCCATCATCCAATCCCCTCTCACCAGGTTCCTTCCACTACACGTGAGAATTCTGGGAGCTACTATTCAAGATGAGATTTGGGTGGAGACACAGACAAGCCATATCAGCATCTCAGAAGATTTCTTATGCTCAGAGGGCTAGAGGCATATTAAATATCCCTACCTACCAGAGCAGCACAGTGAGTATGTTTACATTTGGTAGAGAGAATGCATCAGAAACTCCTCTCTCCCTTATATTGACTTTTACCTGAGGAACAGGGCATTAAATAGAAAAACAAATAGAAAAGTTAATACCTAATAAATATGTGTGTGTGTGTCTGTTTTTGTGGGTATGTCTATATGTTCCATAAATGGATTTAGAATAGATTCTTAGATATGGAGCTGCAGGGTCAAAGGAAACCTTTTAAAAGTAATAGAATATCTAAAAGACCATTTATGCTTGAAAAATTGGACACGTTAGGAATACTCTGCCATATCATGCCTATCAACTCAGATTATTCTTCTAACTACTAACTACACTCTGATGTTCCACAAGGAGAAATAAACTACTATTTGCTGCCTCATTTTCTAGTCACACTTTCTTGTAATACAAACAGACAGAACTGGATCCATAAATGAAGTTTATAGTGTCTGTGTGGGTACAAGAAGGTAAAGGGAACATATCACAGACTTTAAAAACAGATCTTGTTTCAAGGATGATTATCACTCTATTTCTCTACTTTTGGAGAAAGAAAAGTTCACACTTGTTTGTTTGGTCTGAAATAATAAACTTATTCATAAACAAATGTGTAAATGTTGAACTGTAAAATAAAAATGTAAGGTATTAAGGGGCTCTTTATCAGTGAAACAGCTGGTAGGTTTCTAATATTGCTTGTAAGCTCTTTTCAACTTGTTCTTCCATTGAATATTTGTATGTGGAACAGTTACGCATTCAATTATTAAGTATATTTCTGCAAAGTAGTCACCGTACATTAATTCAGCATCAATATAAGTGTGCTTTGCTAAAAAAATATTAGGTTTTTCAGTCTCTCCTGCAACTGATGTTTATTGATTAGTGGAAAAACTGTGTCTCGGAAATGTATGGATTTCTTGGCTTTTCCAAGAGAAAAGAGAGGAGAAAGTCAACAGGACATGAAAGTATACTCTGGGATCCGATTTTCTTTGTGTGTCCACTAATTTATTTGTTTTTTTGGGATCTTAACTGGGTGGATTAGCTTTGCCTTTCAGTGAGCATTCTTGTGGTGTTCAGTAACTAAGAGAGGCAGAAGTATAGGTCAACACGAAAGTCGGTGGGAAGATCACTCTATTCGCTGCTTTTTTTGTGGTGTGCCAAAGTGTGAAAGAGGACAGAATTATCAGTTCTCCTAAGGAAGGACAAAACAACTCCATTTGAATTATAAGACTGCTAAACCTTCATTTGAAATCATTGTGAGACTCTCTTTTAAATACATAATTTTTGTTATAATTTACTCAGTCAGCAAATATCTATGAAGTACCTACTATCTGCTGGGCACTGTTTTAAGTGCTTGGGATATAGCAGTTAAAAATGATAAAAGGGAGGCCAGGCACAGTGGCACATGGCTGTAATCTCAACACTTTGGGAGGATCAGTTGACCCTAGGAGTTCAAGACCAGCCTGGGCAACAGAGTGAGGCCTCGTCTCTACAAAACACTTTTAAAAATATTAAAAATTAAAAAAATTTAAAAATAGCTAGATGTAGTGGCACCCATTTGTAGTTCTACTTTGGAGGCCAGGTGGGAAGATTACTTGAGCCCAGGAGTTTGAGGCTGCAATGGGCTATGATCATGCCACTGTGCCAGAGTGCCAGGGTGACAGAGCAAGACCCTATCTCTAAATAATAATAATAATAAATAATAGTATTAACATTAATAAAAAAGCACAAAGCCCCGCCTTCATAGAGCTGACACCATAATCAGATAAGTGAGATAGTAAACAATGTTTTAACACAGCAGAGTATAAAACAAACACATGATGAATATGAAGTGTATATTATATGTTATAAGATGGCACATGTAGTAAAGAAATACAGACTCCTATCAAGGTGAGGGGATGGATTGTGTTAGGGCAGGCCTCAGTGATTTGTCCAAAGATTTAAAGGATATAGGGAATGAGCCAAGGCAATGGTTGCAGAAAGAACATTTAAGACAGTTGGAATGAACAAAATAAAAGGCCTACACAGTAGCAGGTTGGGTTTATTCAATAACGAGAAGACCACGTGGGCTTGAAATCACATGACTTGAAGGGACAGATCCTAGGAGATGGAGTTTTAGAAGTGATAGGGGCGAAATTGTGTAAGGCTCTGTAGGCCTTTGAATGTACTTTGGCATTTGCTCTGAGTGAAATGGGGATTGTGGAAAGGTTTCAAGCATGTCTTTTAAATAAGTAAAAAGTCTTGCTATAAAATTACTAGGACATCTCCGTTCCATTAATGTTTCAGTAAGATCTTTAAAATTTGCTTTGTCTTTTTAGGAATAGAATACACTCTAAGAGGTTTAAATCATTTTCTATTCTATGTCAGTTACTTCATCAGAAAAATTAAATTGTACAGAGTTTCTGTCTTCCGAATGGTGGACTCTATTTCTACTTTTATAAAAAATTCCTCCCAACTTCTGTCTAAGAAAAATTCACATTTGAGGAGGGATTCTCTATTCTTAAACGAAGGGTGTATTAGAGGATTCTCATTAGCACTAAATGTGTCTTTTTATAACTGAAATGGATTTATTTCTTTTAAACAATATAATGTTTAAGTCATGTTTTAAACAGATGAAAATTTATTTTCTATTAGTGTGCCATTTAGAATCTTATTGACAATATGATACGAGGAAATATCACTGATAATCTTATTTATGACTTGGCAAAATCTCTGACTGAGTTTTTTTATTCTCTCAATCTCCCAACTCTGTTCTCAATTACTTTCTTTAGCTCATTATATAAAAACAAACAAACAAACAAACAGAAGCAATGAGAATAAGTAAAAATCCATTGGTTAATTTTCTGTCACCTATTTTTTTTTGTTTGCATTTTCTTTATCTGCATGTTTTTCGTCAAAAATTATCAATCCAGTGATGGTAGGTGGATCCCCACTTTTGAATCAGGCATAAACACTGATATAACTTTACCCAGATATTACTCCAGTGTACTCAAGATATTGAAACATGCTATTAATAATTATTGTCAAATTTTATGTAAATACTTTTTATGAACCCCCAAATGGCATAAGATACTCTTAACTAAGAACGTGTGAGGGCACATAGTCCCCCACGAGAAACCAAAACCAACACATGTGGACTCTTGGAAAATGTTCATATCAATGATTTGTTTCCGATATAATGTTAATGGCCACAGCCACCTGTCTGCAGTGGCCACTGCAAACATGCTGCAGTAGGGGAGGTGCAGCCGGGACAGGTTCCTTGGAGACTGTGGGGGCCGGGGACAGGTGGGAACCCCGCCCCCTATCGAGTTGGTGAGGCAGGAGCCCCACACTCCTGGGCACAGCTGTAGCTGCCCAGCTGAGGCTCCAGACCCAGGCATTCCAGTGCTCTTGGGAGTCCGGGAAGCCTCTCTTCCTCCACTGGCTTGGAAGTGCCTGTTCTGTATCCCTGGCCTCTGCCTGCTCTAGGGCAGAGCAAAGTTGTGTCCACGGCCTGGTTCTCTTGCAACCGAGTCGGGGGTGCGCGGTCTCGGGGCGGTACTGACATGCCAGCCCCCTGTCGCCATGGCCCCCTCCAGACTTTGGGTACTGATAAGCATAGGAGGGAGGCCAAGGCGAGGCTTAGGGCAGCTCAGTGCAGGCGCCCCTTGACACAAGCAGCCTGGGCCTGCGGTGGATGGCGTGTTGATGGTGGCGGGTGGCAGACAGAAACCTGGGTGGAAATGGGTGGGTACTCGGTGAAACCCTATCTTCAAGCTAGAGATGGCCTGAAGTCTGCGGTCCAAGTTACCAGTTATTGGTGGCGTCTGCGGCCCGGAGTGAGAAGGTATGATGCTTTCTCCGGGCCTGCCCATAGTTGCCCACAAACCGATCAGCACACTTCTTTCCTTCTGAGCCCATAAAAACCCCGGACTGATGTCACGACTGACATCAGGACTACCAGCTGCGGGAAGGAGCTACCCACTGCGGGGGTCCTGAAAGCTGTTCTGTCATTCAACGAAGCTCCTCTCCTCCTTGTTTACCCTCTATTTGTCCACATAAGAGATTCTTCCTGGATGTGGGACAAGAACTCAGGACCTGCCAAATGGTGGGACTAAAAGAGCTGTAATACAAACAGAGCTGAAACACAGCCCCTGCCCTTGACCGCGCACGCCACATAGCAGGCAACGAGAAGAAGAGAAGGGCTGGGCCCCTCTGGGAGCCCAGAGAAGAGAATTGCTGTGGTCCTTCCAGGAGCTCAGACCTAGGAGTGCCTTGAGTCAGGGCTGTGACACCCTCTTTGGGGCTCTGCAGTTCCTGGCATCTCCAAGCTTCAAGGCACCACTGTGTTCCCTCATCCAGAGGCGGGTGCCCACAGTGGAAGCCGTGTGCGGTACACCTCATTTAGCCACAGCCTCACAGGGAGTCAGCACCTGGTGCCGGTGCCTGAAGCTGCCCACCCTGTCACAGCCAGCGTGTCTGGCTGTAAGCAGTGGCTGGACCCCACTCTTGCTCCCCCACACCCTCTTCTCCATTTCGCGCCTGGCTCACCTTTGACAGGCGTGGGATCCAGGCCAGTAGTGTGAGCTGAGCGTAGCCTTCCTGGCTGAGTGTGTGGAACGAGTCCAGGGGATGTGAGCAATACTTAGACAGAAGGTGCCACCGGCCACAGAGGTTTCTGGCTGGGGAAGCAACACCCTAAGCATCCTGTGACAATGCCACTGAGAAGACGTATGTATAAGCTGATCATGTCTCATATAAACCATGTAAATATGGTTCATGCTTATCAAAATAGAAGATGTAATTATGATTAATGATCAGACAATACACATTTAAATAACTTATAGATTATATTTAGAAGCCTAGTTAAGGCCCGCAAATTTGAAGTAAAATGTATTGATGGAATAATTAGAAGTTTACTAACAACTTCCTAATAGACAGATTTGGGTTTAATCTAATAGTTTATGAAATAATATTTAAAATAGTTTGATCCTAGGTAATAACAACATAAGGCTAATTTGCCCCTATCTAAAAGTAGAACACTTAGGTAATGAGATAGCTATGTTACATGATAAAAAGGAGACTAATCTAGAAAAAACCAGTGTCCTGACTGCAGTTTACTGAGAGTTTAACTGATTGAATTTTCTTTAAGGATTATCTAATACATATGCCCCTTTTACAAATACTCCTTATTTTTCCTTTATTAAGTAATCTATATTTTTGTCATAATAAAATAATGTAGAGTGTTTCATTTTTAAAGGACATTTTTTTCTAACACGTCAGGAAAGTAGTTATACAGTACAAAGAAATGGTTAAGTTCCTAACAACATCAGAAAAAAATTACTTTGTAACTTGATGCCCAGGATTTCAGTCAATAAATTAAAATGTCACTCCAGCATTTGAAAAACATATATGAATAATAAATACAATCTTCAAGAGTATCTCCTCCTGAAAAAACGAATAATGGTCATAACTTGTCAGTGTGTTAGAGAATAAAAGATTGCTACCAAAAAGTGAACTCATTTTCCTTGCTTCTAAAAAAAAAATTTCTTAATGTTAGAAGGAAGAAAATACTTCAAGCCTAAAGACAAGCCGTTTGAAATTACCCCATGGGAAGAAGAGAACTGCAAAGGTGTTCTCTGGATAGATTTTGATCTCTGCAAGGATATGAACTATAATGATCAGAGGGCATTCTAAAATGCTACAGAAATTGTTAAACCAAGGAATGACTCGACTGGACACCCTTTATCTCTTCAAGATTGAAGGCCAGTGAGTAAGAGCTTCAGGCTACTAGAGCAATGATGGTTTTTCAATTATAAAGATTAGATATTAAATAATTGGAGATTCTTGTCAGCATGTTGTTAAGCTAATTTTAAGTCCTTCAAGCCTTAGGAAATAACCCATGTCTACATACAGCTGTACACGTTATATTATGTTCTAATTAGCTAAGATCACATTTTTATCAATTGAATAAAGTCTGTAATTCCATATTAATTAAAAACTATAGTTCTTTTAAAAAACAGCATGGTTTTTTTCCTAAATAAAATAAATAATTCTGAATCTTGATGTAAATGTATACTTTTGCTGAATCTTTACAATTATTTCTGTATAAGTAACAGATATAATGTATTTTGTACAATCTAACTTTTAAAAACACTCTACACAGGAAATGCAAAAGATTTAATAAAACAATTATAAATAATGTGCAATACACTGAATGGTTAAGAAAATTAGGTTTAATCACCCTTTGTTTTTGTTCTCCATGGTATCAAATACGCCGTATATGGCCGGGTGCGGTAGCTCACACCTGTAATCCCAGCACTTTGGGAGGCTGAGCCAGGCAGATCAGGAGGTCAGGAGTTTAAGACTAGCCTGTGAACATAGTGAAACCCTGTCTCTAGTAAAAATACAAAAATTAGTTGTGTGTGATGCCATGCACCTGTAGTCTCAGGTACAGACTGAGGTCGCAGAATCGCTTGAACTCGGGAGGCAGAGATTGCAGTAAGCCAAAACCATGCCGCTGCACTCCAGCCAGGGTGACAGAGTGAGACTCTGTCTCAAAAAAAAAAAAAAAAGACACATATTTAGCAAGTTTATGTTTTGTATTAATTCTCTTCATGTACCAAGATACTGGATAAACCCAAAATTACTAAAAACATTTTAATAGCTACAATATTTTTTAGTTTTCTGTTCAAGGATCTAATATTTACTCATCATTATAATCTTTGTGATGTTACATTTTTAGGAGGAATTATTGTTTTGAATAGGAATTATCTAAATTGGCTTCCTACATTTTTAGTACAGCTAGTTAGATTTAGGATTATGGTTTATTTCTAACTTTCCCCACAAGTGATTGGAGCACTGTCACATAAGAATAGAAGTTAAAATTATATCACAATAAGTTCTATTTTAAAATTCAAATTTTAACTTTGTATTACTTAGATACAGTCATGTGTTGTTTAACAACAGGGATATGTTCTGAGAAATGTGTTGTTAGGCAATTTCATCATTGTGCAAACATCATAGGGTACACTTACACCAACCTGGATGGTGTAGCCTTCTACCCTCCTGTAGGCTGGATGGTATGGCCCATTACCCCTAGGCTACAAACCTGCAGAGCATGTTACTGGACTAGATACTCTAGGCAATTGTAACACAATTATAAGTATTTGTATATCTAAACATGTCCAAAGGTAGATACGGTACAGTAACAACACAATATTATAATCTTATGGGACCACCATCATATATAGGCGTAATTATTGATCAAAACATCATTATGTGGCCCATGACTGCGTTTATGAAATCTCTAGCCTAATCATTACATTTTATTTTTATAATAATGAAATTCTGCATAGTAAATGTAGTACATTTTTTATTCATGGGTTGATAAGCATAGGCTTTTAGGCTTTGTGACTTTTCCACATGCCTCAAAAGTTTTACAAATAAATGTATCTATAGAGGCAATCGGTAAAGATTAAGAATGTGTGCAGATCTGTGAAGTATTATAAAGTCATACTTTGTAGTAAGTTTCGAAATTACCCTTCACTTTCCTTTCCTACTGCTGTCAACATAGTACAAATCTGTGTTATTCTTTCTACCTCATTTCATTCTGTAAATTTTCACAGACTGATTTTCTTAACGCATTTTCTTGATGACTGTTCACTTATAAAACTTACCATACCTCTGCAATAGTAATGAAGCTAGGTTTGCATTCCTCCCCCTAAATTTAAGAGTTTTTTCGCTAGTTCATGTCAACTCATTCTTTGATTGAAGCAACCTGACTTTCCATAAATGTCTCAGCAAAAATAATCTTTTAGCAAAGGTTGCTGTCTGTCCAGAGTGGAAGGCCCTGTCTTACCCTTCTCTGTTCAACAATTAATTATTCACAAAGAAATCTATCTCAAGCCCCACTTTTTGCATAAAACCCTTTCTTCCAGTCCCAGTTGAAACTGAAGGTGCCAGTTGCTAATCTCTAGTGCTGGCTAAAAACGTATATAGTATTTCCAATAATAAATTTCAGTAAGCCTTCCCTAGTTGTCTATTTGCAATTCCAATAGGCTGATTGACATATTTCATTTTAATATCTTGATTATAAATATCCCTAGGATAAAGATTTCTGTCTTCAAGACCTTACAGGATAAAGGATTTATGGATATTGGCCAAAATCCTACAATGCCATATAGGCAGGCTTCTGCATACTACTCAGCTTCACCACTCATCGTGTCTCTCCATCCCCTCTGGACACTAACCAAACTTATCCTTTCTCACACCATTCTCCCTTCCCCATCAGAATTTGCATACATGCTGTTACCTCTGCCTGACATACTCTTGTTCCTCATTGGGCTTGTTAAATTCTATTCAATGTATAGCTGTCGATCTGGGACCTTTTTAAAGGAAAGTCTTTTCTGAACAATTTGGCTGTTTTGAATATTCTTCTACACTCTCATAAAACCCTGCATGTGAGGTTTGTGACTCTCAACACACTTGGGATTTTACACGTATATGTATAATTTATTGAATTTATATGTAATTATATAAATGTATATGTAATTATTGAGATTATAAGTAATTTATTATATGAATTTTACACATACATGCAAAATTATATATATGTATGTGTGGGTATGTGTGTATATATGTACATACACATACCCACATACACACATATGATTATATGTAGTATGATTATATATAATTATATATTACATATAAGATTATATATATGTTATATATATATACACACACACACTATATATATATATAAAATTGTGTGTTTATCTTCCTTTTCCACTTAATGAGAAAACTTTAATGATCTGACATTTCAAAGTGAGAATAGTGCTTGGCACAGAGTAGACACTCAATAAATATTTTCACATTAAGTCTGGTTCAGATAATAGTACATAGAAGTGTGATAGTTACAATATCCTAAATAAAAAACTCCCAAATAAGAGACATACATAGCTACTTGGTAAGTCACCAATTCTTTAGTTTTTTACTTCATTCCTCTTAAATGAAAGCATCACTAATAAAGGAGTAATCTGAAAAAACCAACAACGGGAATAAAAGGTACTAGGTACAAATTCTAATTATATATCCAACATTATTTCCATTACACAGCAACATAGTTCTACCATGAGCTTAGATTTTTCTCAACATAAAACTATTATAGCATCAACTATTTTGCTGTGAGAATAAGTGTCTATGTTTGTATATATTATATACTTTTAACATATAGAGCATTATATAAAGCATATACTTGTAAACGTGTGTTTTTAAATGTAAAATGCTATTTAAATACATTAAAATTATTATTACATAGCATTATCCTCAATATCCATTAAAGTTTTAAAAACATCTTTCGGACTCAATAACCAAGAATGATGAATCCAAAATTGATCTTCTTTAAAGCAAATTTTACTCTGTAGTAAAATGTGTTTACATGATTTTCTGGTATGTTTGATACTAAAACAGAAACTGATATGGCACCAGGCTAAACAATAGACACTAGATGTTTTTAAACCCCATTAGATTGCAATGTCATTGACAGCAGGGAGCAAGTATTTTATTCCCTTATAATCCTCTACTATTCATTGTATAGGACATGGTTTTGCATGGAGTGAATGTTCAATAACTCTTATTGTTGTGGTGATTGCTAGATAATGAGTCATGAAGAATAGCAAAATTAGAGTCAGAAAAAAACACAGAGAGCTGTGGCAATCATGTGTGTTGCAATGAACATCAAGAGTCCAACCAAAGAATGACAATGAGAGAATAAGGTTTGTATACCTAGTAAAATGTTGCTATGCGGCTATTCAGGAAGACACAAACTGACTTAATCTGATGTAAGTGTGAATTCAGGAAGATAAAGTAGAAAATTCATGATCTGTTATTGTAAATTTCAAAGCAATAATCACAGCTAGAAGAAATAAAATTTCACTGAATACCTTTGAAATTATATCTTCAAAAGACTTTGCTATCTTCTCCTTTGTGTTCACTTTTCAAATAATATTTTTAGTGAGTTAAACAGAAATGCTTCTCGTAGGGAGGCTGATGCAGAAAGTATTTATACAGTCAAGTGAAAGCAGAATCCAGATATATTAGGCTGGTGCAAATGTTAACTGCGCCATGGCAAAAACCAGTGTTTGCCATAACAACCAAATATTTTCCTTTAAGATCAAGCACAGTGCTAGAGGTTTTGTATCTTCCAAATGCCAACGGTATTATTCATTTCAGTCTTACAGGCATTTCATGTTTATGCTTAATAGTAATGTCAACACTACTTGTGAAATGGGGTGATACATTGGAAAATATTAATGTATTCTAACACATCAATGGAGATGATCTTTAAAAACATTCACATATGCTTAAGCATTCCAGGGGTAGATAGTGCTAAAAGAAGATCTAATTTTAAGCCATGCTTCCATCAGCCAAGAATTCAAGCAAGCATCCATTTCCCATGGAACCTGGTGGAGCAGCATGGTTGCAAAAAAGGAAGCCCTAAGCTTGAGATTCTCCCACTAGCCACTCAGAAAAACCAATACTAGATCTTAAATTCTACCATGAAGTAAGTTGGACATAAGGGCCAAATGGGAAAGCAGTGACCAAAGAACAGATATATGGGTGAAAAGGGTAGAAGAGACCAAGGAGCCACATGATCTCACAGCCCCACCTCACCCTGGTTCAGCAGAATGACATATGGGGAGTGCATGTGAAATAGCCGGGGGTAGGAGGGTTACCAATTCTCTTATCTGACTTACCCTGGCAAAAACGGAGTAACTTGAAGAGAAAATAAGCATTTTAAAGTGACCAGAAGAGAATAAAGTTATATTTTCCCACTACACAACAGGTAGGGGCTGATAAGCATGACCTGAAAATTATGTCACAGCTTAAAGCTATTATGGTACTATTCACATCTGAACATCACTTGCATTTGAATTCTTATTCTCACTTTAAGCCTAAAATTAAATTATTCCCCACAAAATAGAAAACACATCACTGTTCTGCACAAAGTAGAGAACAATTACTATACATGTGTTTCCAAGTGGACTGGCCTATGAAGTAATAAAAAAGGTACCAGAAACATCTACATATTGCCTTGACATTTCAGAAAGGGGAAACAAAAGCAGAATAAGCAAAGCCAGAAAATTTCCACCATATTGATTACTGAATCACTTTTACAGATTCCTCTTACATATTGTTTACTTTCTTCATATTCTAAAAGGGATGCATAATTATTTTTTAAAAATTTGAAAAATAAAGAAAACAGTACAAATGAAATAAAAATTTCCCATCACCACCTTAAATATATTTGTATATTACTTTATAGTATTTTAAATAAATATTTAGGATCTTATTGAATATGTAGTAAGTTATTAATTTTATTAACAGATTTTATTTTAATTTTATTAATTTTATTATCTAAAATAATTTTAATTATTAAAAAGATCAATTAATATTTTAATCCTGTCTTTTTGTGCAGCAGAACTTATCTACCTTCACAATTTCAGCAGAATATATCTATTGTTATATTCAGTGAGGACATCAGCTCCCTCATAGAATAATTGCCCTTATTCGAAATACTTTATTTTCATCCATATTTTCCTAAACAAGAAAATTGAGAAAGTGTTAAAGTGCAAAATTCTGTGTGGTTCAACGTTTTCATTTTGTTTCTCATCTTGTTTACCACCTATCCTACTCCTTCAATCCATTACCCACTTCCTATTCAGTTCTAAACTTGACTACTTATTTTTGAATTAGCAGGTTGGTCAGCAATATTCTCTATGCCATCGCCTTTGACTCAATATGTTTTTTTTTTTTTCCTAAAATAGCAGTAAAATATTCTCTGTCCTACTGCTCACCCTAATTAAATAGACAAACCTGGACTCCTCAGTTTCCCAAGACTTATGAAAATATAAGGAGTCAGTTGAATCAGTGGTATTTTAGCATGGGAAGAGTTATCTATAATTATGACATTTGTTTAGGTATTCGGAGTTCCTTCTCATGCTTGTTAATGCATCAGTATATGGTCACACATAATCTACCTTTGCATCAATTAATAATGTGTATCCTTTTCTACTTAACCATATTTCACACATTATACTGTATTAGAATCACATTATAACTTTTGGAGCATTGCTTTTCATTTTTAATTAACTTAATCACTTATAATATCAACATTTCCCACTGTTAAATTGAAAACTTTCCTGTAGTTATTTCTCACATCATGACTTGTAATGTAACTATGTGAGGGCATTTGAGGATATTTGACAGGAAGAGGAGATTTCTAGTTTACCATTATTTCTGATCCAGGATACCAAAAATATAACTGCTCTGTTTTACAGGCCTTGTTATTTCTGTGTGAGAATTGTAAGACAGAACAAGCAGCTAATCTTGATGGTGACAGGAGGCAGACAAATCCTAGGCAGACAGGGGTGGTTCCCAAGTAAAACCCTACCTTCAAGCCAAAGACAGTTGAAAGCCTGAAAGCCAACTTCAAGCCAAATCCACAAAGCAGATTGAGAACCTGTCTTCCCATTTGGCACACTTTCCTGGATTGATCCCCACCCTTCACCTATTTTATGTATGCCTATTCTTCCCTAGTTGGTTTTTTTTACACTATTGTGCCCACCTTTGAGTGGTGCCTTTGTTTTAACCTTTTATACTCACAAACCAATTAGCCTGCACTCCCCCATTCTGAGCCCATAAAATCCCTGGACTCAGCCACACTGTGAGAGAAACCACCCTGGGGGACCACCTTCACGTCTCCTCTCTGCTGAGAGCTGTTTTGTTGCCCAATAAAATTATTCTCCACCCTCCTCACTCTTCAATTGTCAGTATGATCTCACTCTTCTTGGATGTGGAACGAGAACTTGGGACCTACTGAATGTGGGTACACCAAAAGCTGTAACAACTATGATCCTCTGCCTGTCTCCAGTGGAGCGCAGCCACCCCATGCGATGAGAAGCAGCAGTGGAGTCGAGCCAGCCCTGGAGCCATGGGCCAGAATGAAGCAGAGGCTGACAGAGCTATTAACCCATCACCAAAGGCAGGACTGAAAGAGCTAATTAGCACACTGTAACATCCCCTCTGGGGCTTCGGGATCATGAGCACCCCTGTCTGGGTGCCACCATATTCCCTTGTCTAGAAGCTGGAGTCCACCATGGGAGTGGCTTGTGATATGCCTTGTCCAGCTGCAAGCCCCATATACTGCCTGATTCTGTGCCCGTGCTTGAATGGCTGGGTGGACCCTGCACCTGCTCACTCACACACCCCCATCCACCAGGGGTGGATGCACAGTTGCTGAGTGTACAGTTGCAGCGGCCACAACATCTGGGCCAGTGTGCAAGCCAGATATGGCTTAAAGAGCTGAGTGGACGGGACACCTCCTGCAGCAGGCCCAGGACCAAGCGAGGGCTTGGGCAGGGACGTCACCAGTTGCAGAGGTGCTCAGGTGGCAACGTGACTGAGAAAAATCCTGTGTCAATCTCTTGGCATTTAAAATGAATTGTTGAGAGCTAATTCTGTGTTGTTTTATGCTACACATCTGCTGTGGTGTGGTCATATATACCAAACTATTAATTGTGCTTAATACGCTTAGTGCCATTGTTTTTACATGCTTCTGCTTGGGCATGTGTTACCATTGTTACAGTGTAGCCTCATTTTATAGAACGCGGTTTCTAGTGCAACACAGTTAGAAATCCCACTTGTAAAAAAAGCTGCCAAAAGAGTATATTATGTGGAAAATAAATATTAAAATTTCTGGTTATCATTCATTCACATTTTCCATTATGATTAATTCTAAAATGAATAAAGTAAACAAATACTGTTTAGAATCATTCAAGTTTACCTATTTTTCTCTATTTATGGAAATTCATTTTGCAGTCAGTAAACCAAAAATTTTAAAAATAATAATTTAGGCCAGGCACAGTGGCTCACGCCTGTAATCCCAGTACTTTTGGGAGCTGAGGTGAGTGAATCACTGAGGAGTTTGAGACCAGCCTGGCCAACATGATGAAACCCCGCCTCTACTAAAAATCCAAAAGTTAGCTGGGTGTGGTGGCGCGTGCCTGTAGTCCCAACTACTCGGAAGCCTGAGGCAGGAGAATCACTTGAACCCAGGAAGTGGGGGTTGCAGTGAGCCGAGATTGCGCCACTGCACTCCAGCCTGGGTGACAGAGCAAGACTCTGTCTCAAATAAATAAATGAACAAATAAATAAATAATACAAAAGTAAAATAATAAAAGTAGTTTCATATGGAATGTTGCAGGAAAGCCAGGATAATCAATTAGTTTCCTAGCTGATGACACAATGGGACACAGAAAACACATTATAATCACAGCAACCTAAGAATCAAAAGCCTTCTGCCATGTTCTTTATTTCCACACACATTCTTCATTTAGAAAGTTAAAAATATTCAAGTAGTTCACGGTGGCAGACTTTTTAAGCACTGCAAATTCTATTGAGACACGGCATTTATTGAATATTTACTATGTGCTAGACATAGAGCAACCGTAAAATAACATGGAACTCTTATGTTTCATTGCTATATAAAATGAAAATCCCTATGTATTCTCATTCTTGTACTTGGGCAAGTCTTT
Organism: Macaca mulatta; assembly: GCF_049350105.2. Taxonomy (NCBI): domain Eukaryota; kingdom Metazoa; phylum Chordata; class Mammalia; order Primates; family Cercopithecidae; genus Macaca; species Macaca mulatta. The sequence goes on along the minus strand of NC_133423.1, from coordinate 62,086,780 downwards.
ATTTCTGCCATTGTTCGTTAATTCAAAAAAATCTGGAATCTCTATTCAATTGAACTTCAATGAATTTAATGTATTGAGCAAAAACTATAAGAAAGTAATTATGCTGGCACTGCAAGAAACACAAAACAATTTACCTCTTCCCTATAAAAACACATTTTGAAGAATGTTACTAAAGTAATTGTGTAATTAAGATAAATGGGAGTGCTTACTTTGGATAAAAACTATGTTTCCTAAAGAAATGGCTTTGAACTATACCCTGCAAAATGAAGAACCTTTTGACAGAGGACATATGGAAAATAGTATTCTTCGAAAAGATTAAGCATGAAGCCGCATGTGGTTTGATTAGATAGATATGAGTGAGAAAGAGATAGAGAGGTGAGGAGAAAAATATATCTAAGGTTACATGTCAATAAGGAGTTTACTTCAAGTCAGTGACAGGAATTGATATTTAATTAACTAGAAAATATGTTGTTACAGTGTGCTTTTGAGGATTTATGTATATACACACATATGTATGTATCAGATATGTGTATATACATATAGGATATGTATATACATATGTGGGCATATATATGTGTGTGTATATATACCTATATATGTATATATATCTGGTAACACCACATCTGTGTATGTGTATGTCTGTCTGCCCTTCTCAATCTGCCCCCTGTCATCAGAACAGAACTTTCCCTGTGGTAGACACTTTGCTATTATTCACAGCTTTATCCCCATCACTAAAAATTTATCAGGGACATAATAACTGCTAAATTAGTATTTGTGGAATGAAAGAGGCAACCAATAAAGAAAACTAAAATCTTAAAATAGCAAACATTAGCGTCTAAAACTCCAAAGGCTTTTCGTTCAACTAGCAAAGTAGGTTATGTGTTTTGTCTCCTCTTTTGGTGCCTAAGTACAGTTCAAATATCTTTAATATTTCAGTGACTTAATTAAGGAGATTAAAGATGAAATTGAATTTTTATATCTCAGCAAGGATTTTAAGTTAACCCTGAAAATTTCTTTATGAGTTGCTTTATGAAAAACTCTGCATCCTATTTATTTCTTCATACTAAATAAAAGTTTACTAGCTTCCAGCTGTCATGAAAATATACTATGATATTTGAAAATTACAAACTGTCATATAATGATATCATCAACCTCAGAACTCCACACAATAGTGCAGGTAATCAAGGAATTGTTTTAAAAAAATTATATTTTATAAATTTTATTTATAATGGGGAAGAAACAGTATTGTAATTATTTTTCCCCCCAAACCAAGCACAGTTTCTGGCCTACAACAGGAGCTTAATAAATATTTTATACTTGAAAAACTAATATTTTACTTGATTTTTTCTTATCAAACACATCATATATTTTGTAGAACATTAAAAAATACAAATCATCAAGAAGAATAAAATGAATATCACTCTTCAATCAGAGATAACCACTAATACCTGTGTGTGTGTGTGCACAGAAACATACACACATATGCTTGTGTATTTTAATTTCATTGATTTTTAAAAGCACAGAAGCATTATGATACCTAATTTATAACCTTGTTTAAAACCTCTTGACTTTATTAACATTTCTTATTTCATGGGCTATTATGGAGAACCAATGAGAAAAATGCACGTATAGCATTTAATACAGTGCCTTACTCACAAAAATAAATAGTTGAGCTAGTCAACAAATGTTAACTACTACAATTGAAATCATGCTGTTTTATAGTCTCTTTTATAGTCACTTGACATATAATAAACATTTCATGACATTAAACATTATTCTACAATGTTATTTTAATAATTTTAGCATATCCCATTATATATAATTATATTTTCATGGGTCAGTCCTGTTGGGATTTACGTTATTTCCTTTTCACTGTTAAATCAATGCTTCAATAAAGATTATTATAAATATATATTTGCATACATGTATGTTTGCTTATTTCCTTAAGATAGATTTTCAGATTTTTTTTATTTAAAAAATATGTACTATTTTAAAAAACAAGTAGTATTATGAGGTTTTTACTAGTACTGCTAATGATATATGGTAATAATAGTATAATAATTGTGTCTGGTAATAATTAGTAATAGTATTAATATTAGTAACATATTTGTGTTATCAAATAATAAGCCTATATCCTCTTCGCCAAATCTCAGATGTTAAGTCCATAGGCAATTATGTTCATATCCATCAGTAATATAATCTAAAAACATTTAAAACAATTTTTACTAGAAATCAATTGATTCCCTAATTGGAAACTAAGAAATCTTTTCTTTTAACCACTTTTTATGTTGCCATTTTGAATAAAGCAATATTAGTGGTTACAATGTAATTTTTGTTCACAGTAAATCCATGTACTACATAAAGATGTATTTTTATCATAAATACCTTTTAATATTCTTTGGGTTTTAGTTGTAGCTAACTACATTATTTTGGATATCTATGGATGAATTGCCTCTACTTCCCAAAGTCTTCAAAAGAACTGAAAATTTCCCTTAAAGCCTTCTGAATACTTCAGATATTTTCCATTTTATTTTCTCCACAGAAACATATTTGCGGGAGTCTTTGTTCCTTGATCATTCCCTCATGCAGAGTTACATTTTGGAATTTATTTGCCTTTTTGGTGTACTCCGAATTCCTAAATGCCATGTCTTACTCTTTTTCTGTTTTTTTTTTTCTTATTTTTATATTTGTGGCTCATATTACCTACTTGATTCCTATAGATGGTAAGCTTTCTTGAGACACTGCATGTCTGATTTTTGTATTCTTTATCACTCTTCATTGATACTGTGGCTTGATATGTAATCAAAGGTTAAAAATAAATTTGTTCTGAGAATGAAGGTGTTGCTTTATTGTCTTCTAGCTCTCACTAAAAATCACCAATAATTTCGATCTTTAGACATGAGTTCCCAACTTATCTTTCACTTTGAAACTGACCAAGAAGGCCTTAATGTTCCAGTCAGCTTGACTCAATTTTAGGCAGGTTTATTCCTGATAATAGACCTCTAATCTTCTTTTTCTTAGAGTATTTACTTCAGAAAAATTGCAATTTGCCTGGGCGTGATGGATCACACCTGCAATCCCAGCACTTTGGGAGGCCGAGGTGGGTGGATCACTTAAGGTTGGGAGTTCGAGACCAGCCCGACCAACATAGAGAAACCCCATCTCTACTAAAAACACAAAATTAGCCAGGCGTGGTGCTACATGCCTGTAATCCCAGCTACTCGGGAGGCAGAGGCAGGAGAATAGCTTGAACCCGGGAGGCAGAGTTTGCGGTGAGCCGAGATCGCACCATTGCACTTCAGCCTGGGCAACAAGAGCAAAACTGTCTCAAAAAAAAAAAAATTGCAATTGTAAATTATTTCTCTGTTCCTTTGTGACAAAAATCTTCTAAAACCCAGAAATGCCTTTTTCAAGAACCTAGGTAGGAGCCATCCCTTTTACATTTAATTATTGAAGGAGATAGCATAGCACCTCTATCTCCCAGTAACAGTGGGAAGACAGGAGTTTAACTCATGAGTGTCAATTTACAAACACAGATAGCCTAATCATAACCTAATCCCACTCCCACTAAGTCCTTCAGTTCATTTCCATTAGCTCACCCCAGAATTAGAAATCGTTAGAGGCTAGGCATGGTGGCTCACGCCTGTAATCCCAGCACGTTGGGAGGCCGAGACAAGAGGATTGCTTGAGCCCAGGAATTTCAAACCGGCTTGGGTGACATACTGAGACACCATTTCTACAAAAAAAAAAAAAAAAAAAAGCTGGGCATGGTGGCACACTGGCATACACCTATAGTCCTAGCTACTTCAAAGGCTGAGGCGAGAGGATCACTTGAATCCGGGAGGTCGAGGTTGCAGTGAGCCGTGATGGCACCACTGCACCCCAACCTGGGTGACAGAGCCAGACCCTGCTTAAAAAAAAAAAAAAAGGAAAAGAAAAGGAAAAGAAACAAAGCCTCTACATTTTGTTTCAGTGGAGTTGAGTTCAGTCTCTCCCCTCCAGTTGCAATAGTCTTGACTCCTAGTACAACTATCTTGAATAAAGTCTTCCTTGCAGTTTTTAACAGGTGTCCAGTGTAACGTTTCTTTGATAAAGCTTTCTGAATGTCCATTTTGTCCCTGGTGTTCTGAAATGTATTGTCATGTGCCTGGGTGTTCCCTCCTCCAGCCTCACCCTGGTGGCCCTCTCTGGGGCCTTTCAGTAGAAATTTTTCTTTCCTCCAATTCTAGGAATTTTGATTTTTAAAGTCATTTATTTGAGAATCTGTTTCCCTCTGTTTTCTGTTGTTGCCTCTTTCTCAAACTTATATTATTGGCTCTTGAATCTTCTAGCTCAATCGTTTGATTTTTTTGTACTTTTTGAAGTGTTTTCATGGATTTGGCTTTTAGTTTTACTTTTGGGGAAAATCCCTCAATTTAAATTTCCAAATCTTTTAATGAATCTATTGAATTTATTATTGCTATTGTTTTCCTTTTTTCTTTCTTTCTTTCTTTCTTTCTTTTCTTTTTTTTTTTTTTTGAAAGGGAGTTTCACTCTCCTACCCAGGCTGGAGTGCAGTAGCACAATCTCAGTCCACTGAAACCTCTGCTTCCCAGATTCAAGCTATTCTCCTGTCTCAGCCTCCCGAGTAGCTGGGATTACAGGGGCCCTCCACCATGCTGGGCTAATTTTTGCATTTTTAGTAGAGATGGGGTGTCACTGTGTTGGCCAGGCTGGTCTCGGACTCCTTACCTCAAATGATCCACCTGCCTCGGCCTCCCAAAGTGCCGGTATTACAGTTGTGAGCTACTCTGCCTTACTTGTTTTTCTTTTAGTTTCCAAGATCATTTTCTTGTTCCTTGATTTTAAAGTTTGTATACAACATTTTCTTTTCCTTTCAAGGCTGCGATATCTGATTCTCCTGTTTGATTAAAACTATCATAGTAGGTTAATATTGTGTTGCTGGTTGTCATCAGTTTTTCTTCTGAATTCTGCATTCTATATTTGATTTTCTCCTACATATTTATTAGTATCTATTTTTCATAATAGAAGACTGACTCAAATGTCTGATGGTCATTGACAGTCACTTTTGTTTAAGACTAAGACAAGATGATTTTAAAGGCTATATGAATGCATGTATTGGGGGGAGTATCAATTTTAGTTGAACTTAAGTGTAGTATAACTAGGTAGAAAATCCAGGAATTTAGTTGGAGGAGGCACTTAGTTCTGGTGGCCAGTCTCCTAGTAAGAGGGTTAAGGGAAAGCTTTAATTATCTTCCCGAGGAACAATAGAATAACTATGCCTGTATGTTACTCTGAGAAAAAAGTTGAAAGGTTGAACAAAGAGTGATGGGCCTAATTTTTAAAATACATAAACCGTTAATTAATTTGTGTGGTTTTAGTAGTAAAGAACCCCTCCATTGCCCTCATCTGCGAATTATGTCTCCTGGTGCTCAGATTTTGTATTTTAATTGCTTGATGTAACTGAATGTGGGTCCGGATGCTCACCACTTGCAGAGTTCAATTAGCAAGAGCTCACTCTGGTAGAAAGTCTGGTAGAAAGAAAGTGAATTTATTAACCAAAACTAGTAAAGGGGAAGCAGCCAATTCCTATCCAAAGTAAGTGGTTGAAGTTCACTTTGTCTTCAGGCTGATGTCATTGCAATAATGGCCAGGTTAATTAGCAGCCTTGAAGTAATGTCTGGAACTTTGCGGCTGGGTCTCTAGACTTGGTCTGTCTGTCTAAAGAGTAGCCCCTGGAACTTCTAAGAGTACCCACACGAGCATACAGTTAGATAAATGTGAAGGGAGTATGCACAGTGAGAAAGGGAGGGATGTAGAGTCTATTTTAAGGCTAAGGGAAAACGCTTCTGCAGTTTGCCTCAAGGTTGTATCTTGATACCCAAGAGAAATGAAAAAAAAAAAAAGTTTAAAATGCATTTTGAAGTTAAGCTGCTCTGTTACATTTAGAATAAACCTCCCAACTTCTGTTAAAATAAAAGAGAACAAGTGACCTAGATTTAAGTTGGGAGAAGACATCTTGTTATCTAACGTAAAGCTTTTAACCAGCTACTAGTTATTAACTCAGTTCTCCTCTTTTAGGGGTACATGTCACCTCAAATTCATGAAACTTTGCTCATAACTGGCGGAAATGAGGTTGGTTCTCACTGCCTTACTCCTCCACAGGCTTCTGCTGCCTTTAGTATGCTAGGCTTCTCTCAACCTGCCTACCTTTTGTTTTCTAAAATATTGACTGCTTTTCCAGATTTTTCCAGCTTTCCCCAAATTTTCTCTCACACAGACACTTCCCCTAATAAAATTCTTACACATGGAATCCCGCCTTACTGTCTGCCTCGTCAAGGAGGAAAAGTAATAATTTTACTGAGATATACTTTATATACCATACAATTCATCCATTTAAAGAGTGCAATTCAGTGGTACTTCGTATATTCAAAGTTATGCAATCATCATCATTATCAGTTTTAGAACATCATTATAATCCCAAAAAGAAACCTGATACAATTTAACTATCTTCTACCTTCATTCACTCAAGTAGAGGAAACACTAATCTCTTTCTGTTTCTACAGATTTGCCAATATATAACTGGCTTCTTTTGCTTAAAATAGTTCTCCAAGTTCATCTATGTAGTAGTAAGAGTACACATTTCTATTTATTACTGAATAATATTCCATTGTATGAAATATATCTATTCATCAGTTTATCCATTCATCAGTTGGTGGACATCTGGGGTGTTTCAGCTTTTGGTTATTATAGTGTACAAGTTATTTTGTAGATATATGTTTCATTTCTTTATATATATGTATGTATGTATTTATATACACACTACACACACACATAAACACACACCCTTAAGAGTAGAATTTGCACACACACACACAAACGTAAACACACACCTCTAAGAGTAGAATTTGCACACACACACACGTAAACACACACCCCTAAGAGTAGAATTGCTGGGTCCAATAGTCATTGTATGTTTAACTTTTCTCAGTAACTGTCAGACTGTTTTCCAAAGTGATTACACACCACATTACACTCCCGCTAGCAGCATATGGGGGTATTGATTCTTCCATATCCACTCCAACATTATTTATTATCTGTCTTTTTCATTATAGCCACAAAAGTGGGTACAAAGTGCTGTCTGATTGTGGTTTTCATTTGCCTTTTGCTAGTACTTAATGATGAGCATTTTTATGTACTTACTGGATATTTGCATATTTTCTTGGAAGAAATGTCTATTTAGATCTTTTGGTGATTTTAAAAAATATTATTTTATTGGGCTTTTGAATTAATGAATTGTGAGAATCCTTCATATATTTGAGATACAACTCCCTTTTCAAATGTGTGATTTGCAAAGATATTCTCTTATTGTGTGGGTTTTGGTCACGTTCTTAAGAGTGTCCATTGAAACACAACGTTTTAAATTTTGAATAAGTACCATTTATTTTTGTTTCTTTTGTTGTTTGTTCTTCTGGTATCATACTTAAGAAACTATGGTCACACATAAGGTCATAAGGTTTTACCCTTCTAAGATGTTTTCTTCTAATAAATAGTATGTTTTCACTCTTACATCTAGTTCTCTGAGTCATTTTGTGTTAACTTTTGTATACAGTAGAAGATATGGGCACAACTTCTTTCTTTTGCTGGCAGATATCTAGTTGTCTCAGCATCTTTCGTTGAAAAGACTATTCTTTCTTCATCCAAATATATTGGCAATCTTGTTGAAAATCAGTTTCCCATAACTGTGAGGGATAGTTTCGAACTCACAATTCTATTCCTTTGATTTGTGTCTACCTTTATGCCAGTACCATGTTATATTGATTGCTCTGGCTTTATAATAAGTTTGAAATCTGGAAGTGTGATTCCTGTGACTTTGTTCTTTACAAAATTGTTTTGATTATTCAGTGTCCCATAAGCTTACATTTAAATTTTAGAATCAGTTTGTCATTTCTACAAAGAAGCCAGCTGGGATTTTCAGAATGATTTGTTTACTATATAGAACAACTCAAAGACTATTGTCATATTTATAATATGAAGTCTTTCAGTTCATAGACAGGGAATGATTTTTTTATTTCTTTATATCAACAATATATTGTTGTTTCCAGAGTATAAGTTTTGTACCTCTCTTGTGAATTTTATTCTTAAGTGTTAAATATTTTTGGTGCAATTGTAAATGGAAAAAGTTTTCAGTTTTAGATTGTTCATTGCAAATGCATAGGAAAACAATTGATTACTATAAATTAAACTTATATCCTTCACTAATTATGAACTTGTTTATTTTAATTTTAATTTTTTATTTTTTTTTGAGACAGAGTCTTGCTCTGTCGCCCAGGCTGGTGTGCACTGGCTTGATCTCAGCTCACTGCAACCTCTGCTTCGTGGTTCAAGGAATTCTCCTGTCTCAGCCTCCCAAGTAGCTGGGATCACAGGCATGTACCACCACACCCGGCTATTTTTTTGTACTTTTAGTTGAGATGGGGTTTCACCATATTGGCCAGGGTGATCTCAAACTCCTGATCACATAATCTACCTGCCTTGGCCTCCAAAAGAGCTGGGATTACAGGCATGAGCCACTATGCCCGGCCTGAACTTATTAGCTTCAATTTTTTTAGTGGATTCTTTAAGATTTTCCATACATAAATTCATGTAATCTGTAAATACAGATATTTTTACTTTTTAATTTCCAGTCCTGATAGCTTGTATTTCATTTGCTTGCCTAATTTTTCTGACTAGAACCTAAGTATAGAATAGATGTGGTGAAAATAGATATTCTTTTCTTATTCCAATCTTAGAGGATATTAGAGTATTATCTTTTATTTTGTGGAAGATCATATGAAGAATTGCTATTAATTTTTATTAAATGTTGGTAGAATCCAGCAGTGAGATCATGTATGCCCGAGGAGTTTTTGTTTGTTTTTGTTTTGATTTTTCATTTCTTCTTTAGTCAGTTTTAGTAGTTTTTGTCTTTATAGGAGTTTGTTCATTCTGGATAAGCTGACTAATTTATTGGCGCATTGTTATAGCATTACTTTTTAATCTTTTTTAAACCTTTTCTGTAGGGCTGGTAGTGATGTCCTATCTTTCATTTCTAATTTTAGTAATTTGAATGCTTCTTTTTGTATTTTTTTGCTCAGTCTAGCTAAAGCTTTGTCAATTTTGTTGATCTTTACAAAGAATCTATTTTTGGTTTCATTTATATGTCTAATATTTTTCTATTTTACTAATTTTTGCCATATCTTATTTTTTCTTTCTGAAATATAATTTATTTGATCTGTTTTTTCTCACTGTCTTAAGGTGAAAAGATATTAATTTGAAATGTATATTTTTAATATAGTTATTTATAGACCTAAATTTTCCTCTAAGCATTGCTCTATTGTTATAAGTTTTACTATATTGTGCATTTATTCCCTTTTATCTCATTTTTTTTTCTAACTACTTGCATATTATTTCCTTTGATCTATTTTTCATTTAGGATTTTTAAACATTTCTACATATTTGTAAGTGGTCCAAAATTATTTCTGTTATTGCTTTCTCATTTCATTATATGTTAGTTAGAGAAGAGACTATGTGATGTTTACATACTTTAAACTTACTGAGACTAATTTTGCATAGTAGAGTATATAGTCTATGTAGGAGAATGCTTCATGTAATCTTGAGAAGATGTCTAGTCTGCTGTTGTTAGGTAGACTGTTCTATAGAGACCTGTTGGGTCTAAATTGGTCTATAGTGTTACCCAAATCTTTTTTTCCCTCCTTGTTCTTCTGTCTTCTCATTCTGCAAATATATGAGGTCTTCAGTCTTCTAACTATCATTATTGAATTATATATTTTTCCTCTTATTTCTGAAAGTTTTGCTTCATGGATTTGGTCCTTACTTGTTGGATGCATATGTTTAAGCTTGTTATATTTTCCTGATGGGCTGACACTTTTATTATTATAAAATGTCCCTCTTTACTTCCAGTAACATTCTTTGTTCTAAAGTCTATTTTGTCTGATATTGGTATAACCACTTCAGTCTTATATTTTCTCTTTGTGGCAACTTTTTTCTATCCTTTTAATTTTAACCTATTTATATATTTGAATCTAAAATATGTCTCCTGTAGAAAAATATATAACTGGGTTTTGTTCTTATATGCAGTCTGACAATCCATACAATTTTAATGGACTACTTAATCTATTCACACTTGTTATTATTAACATAGTGGAGTCAGCATCTGCCATATTACATGGGTATTATTTATGTCTCATTTTTATTTGTTCTTCTATAACTTTTATATTGTTTCTGGTGAATTGTCACTGTTAATCTTACTTAGTGTTTTAAGTAATGAGTCACTTTTATCTTAAGGCTCTCAAGATTTGTCTTTGGTTTTATGCATTTTCACTATGATATGTCTTTGTGTACATCTATTTATGTTACCCAGCTTGGAGTGTAAATTAATGTTTTTTATTATATATGAGAAGTTTTCAGCCATTTTTTTTTCAAAAATCTTTCTGCTTCTTTATCTCTTTCTCATCTTTCTGTCCTCCAGTTATGCATTTCTTTATGCACTTAAACTTGTCCCACATTTCTCTTAGGCACTGTTCATTTTTCTTCATCATTTTTATTTTCTATTCTTTTGATTACATGATCTCTATGAATGTTCAATTTACTAACATATCTTCTTTCAATTCAGCTCTCTAGTGTATTTTTTATTTTAGTTGTTATACATTCAAACTTCAGAAATTCAATTTGATTCCTTTCAATAACTTCTATTGTTTAACACTTTACTGATGTGACATTGTCATTATAGTTTTGTCTTTTAGAAGATTTTATTTTAGTATTTTGAGCGTATTTAGTATCTTGTCACTCTCATAAGCAGCTTCCTTTACCTTTTTTTTTTCCTTATGTATAGGTCATATTTTTCTGTTTCTTTGTATTTCTTACAATTTTTTTGTTGAAAACGAGAAATTTTAGATAATATAGTGTAGTAAGTCCAGGTACTTCCTCCACCCTAAGCTTGTTATTGTTATGTGCATGTTTGCATGTTTCATGAAAGGCTAGATTATTTTAGTTAAGTCTATTTCTCCTCAGTGTGAAGACTCTGAGGAATAGGACTCTACCTCTTTCCTTGATAACACATTCAATTAAGCTCCACTAATTGCTGGCCCATTGATTTTTTTTTTTTCCCAAATGTGCCCTCAGGCACAATTTACTCCATAGCTTGCTCTAATTAAATGTGGGCTCCTTTGTATAGATAGCATTTGAGATTTGAGTTTCAGGTTTGCTTTGACACCAGGAGGGCTCTCTTGAGCTGTCTCTTTCCTGATTCACTCAGGTAAACTAGCTGCCCCGTGGTTTGGTATATATCACAATAAAACTACCAGTATCCTCTAATTTCTTTCTGCCAAATTCTCTATTGTTATTGACAGTTGCCTTAATATTGAACTTACTCCACACTATATAACGAAGCGAATTTCTTTGAGAAGGGCTTCAGAGATCTTTGTTTTATTATATCTTTTTCCATCTGCACATACGAAGAAATCTGAATCAAGAGTCTGTAGCTGGGGCAGAGATAATAGCATGCATGCTTCTCTGTGAGTGACACCCTTGTCACAGGAGGGACTGCTGAGATGGGATCTGAAGCCTCTAGCCTTCTCAACTTGCCTCTCCCAGGATAGAACCTGCACACTACAAATGTGTCAGGATGATGGCAATGAGTCTCCAGTATTAGAGCACTACATCAGAAGTACAGCCCTCACTCCATCAGAGCACAGAGCAATCCAATCTTTAATAAAGAAGTGAGGTAGGGAAGATTAGGCATACGGATCCCAGATTGCTGTGCAGTCCAAAGAAGTTCAGTGAAGACAGAGTCTTGGAGCCAAAACTGGTTGTTAGAGAAGTTCCACATCTCCTGATAAGGAGTCTGTCTTAGTATCCTTGGCATCCTAAGTCATTGACTGGGATTATGCCATGGGAAGCATGATGTCAGGTAAAATTAAAAGACAGTTTTCCGAGGGCAGTAATTGAGGTCCTTAGCATTATAGTTATTTGGAGTTCTATGAGGTACATTCTTTTAAATTTACACACACAAAAAAACAAGAACTTATAATCTCTTAAAGTTATGAAGATAATACATTCACACTTAAATGTGATTATACCCCAAGGAGGGAATAAGAAATATAGAGGGAGATTTTGATGTTTTCTCTATTTTTCACATTTTATTTTGTGCATACATTTGAATTATATTTATATATTTTTTAAAAATCTGCATAACAACATGCACTTGTTAGACATAATTTGTTCCCAAGAAAATATACACAAAATTAACAATTACCATTGTTCTATTGTTTGTGACTTACTTAAAAATGTATTTAATCAATTTTCTATAAAGAACATACATAATTTTTCTCATAAAAATGAAATGTTTTAAATGATATATATTAATAAAGGTAATAATTGCCATTCTAAATAATTCTTTTTTTCATTATGACTTTCTGGTGATCTATTCTCCTTGACAGATTTTCTTTCCTGTTTGGATGTATATCCCAAGCCATCCATTTTCAAGTATAACTATCTGTATAGCAGGACATGTGAAGTAACCAATAGTTAGACCAAATTAAGTGCTGCCTCTACACATGCCAGTGAGAATGTGAACCCTAGGAAGGATGAAACTTGATGCAAATCATTTCCATAATGACTGCAGTACCTCATGCAATGCTTTGGTCATCTATAGACACCAAATGTCTATATCATAAATATACTACTTAGAGAAATACATGACTAACATTAAATTCAGAACAGAAGCATAAATAAAATCATTGTACATTCATGTGCTTCTTCCTTGTAGTGTACTTTTCTGCACATGACTTTGCAGCCACATTCAAAAGGATGTCCAGAGAAGACATGCTTTGCTTGCAATTCTAAAATGCATAATAGCTTTGGGGGTGCTTAGAATTGAATTCCAGTGAAATGAACTGAAGAGAAACTTACAAAGTTTCCACTTCATATCTTGCTTAACTTCAGTTATTTTTCCCAAATGGTGTAGCAACTGTTTTTGAAGAACTTCCAAATATTTTCTCCTGAGACTGAGAAGTTCTTACACTTATAGTTAAAAGAAAATTGACTCAAATACTATCTTGAAAGGAAAATGAAAATAAGTACCCAAAGAGAAATGCATCAAGATGCTGAAGTAGCCTGAAGAGAATTTATTAGTTTACATGCTTAATGATATCATTCAACAGAAAAGAATGTTATTTAACTTGTATCACCAGTGGGCTTGGTATCTGAACCATGACAGCTCATATTTTTAATACCCAAATATTTATTAATTTATTATCACACATTATAAGCTATTCTTTTATGAGTTAAAAATGATCTTATAAATCTTACAGTCTAAATAAATACAAACAAAACAGTTTCAAATTCTAATAAGTCCAGTGGAGAAAATAAAATATGATAATGTAGTAGAGATCTGGAGAGCTAATGTAGATTGGACAGTCAAAGAAAGTCACTTTGGGGAAGTGACATTTAAGGTGAGATTTGAATGAAAGGGAGAAGCCTAGCTGGTAGTCTCTTTACGGTCTGAAAATGCAGAAGAGACCCAACAGCATGAGAGGTGTGCGTTTCTTGAGGGAGGGGTAAAGGAAAGGAGTGTAAATGGATGGAGAGTGTTGGAGTGAAAAAATGAAGAGCAACTGTGGAAAAAATAGTACTTCATAATGAGATGGAATAGGGCAATACCCAAAGAGAATCAGTAAAAACCTGTGGATAAACAGAGTCTAAGATATATATGCTGTTTTTCAGAGTTGCTTTTAAAATAATCATTTCAGTTGAAAATGAAGATCATAAAAAACAATAAAGTTTGAAAAACATGAAATATAAGTAACACTTCTTAAGTAAACTGTGTATCTTTCATTTCACTTACCCATTTATGTTGAACAGCTATATGCTAAAAATATTTAATTTTTCTCAAAATATTCAACAAAATGTTAAATTATAATAAAATTATAAAATTATAATTATCTACTATAAAATGCTATATTTTAGAATTAGATGTCTAATTCCTTCAACAGATACAAAAGTAGCATTTTATCATAAACTCAACATAACTTATAACTTTTTATTTTTATTAGGTATACCCTAAACTTTCTATAACATAAAATATTTTTGAAAATATTATACTAAGAATATTTGTATTATCATTTGATGTCAAGCTTACTTTCCAAAGTTAAAATTATGTCAACTTCTAGATAATAAATTTATAGTACCACCAACTTCCCCCAAAAGAGACATAAAATGAAATAAAATAACAGCGGGGACTAAAAGTCCCATTTCCTTCTTTCCACTACTTTTATCCCCATTTATGTAAGTAGATGGTGTATTTTCCATACAACCAACCCATCATACCACATTGCAAATCATCTTGTGAATTTTTAATAACATAATTTAAGTTTACTAAGAGAAAAATAATTTTTTATTATTTCATCTGCCAATTCATGATTATTATGATCGCTCATATTTAAGCACAGTCATGACAAGTAAAGCAGAATATGTAAATATACCAACAAAACAATTTAGTTTTTAATAAAATTCAAGGATTTCACAAATATCCAAAGTTCATCAATTTTCTGAAAGTAAAGAGAAATTTTCTCCAATGGTACATGAATACCTGCTGGCACCACCATGGCATGAGTTTTTTCTTTCTTATGGAGAGTAGATGGAGTTAGTAAATTGGGATTATTCTTAGGCTAGTCATGTAAAGGTTTATTGCCTTTTAGAAGAAATCCTTTTCTTAATATCAGTGAAGTAGTTTATTCTCATACTACTATACAGAACTGCCTGAAACTGGGTAATTTATAGAGGAAAGAGGTTTAATTGACTCACAGTTCCACAGCACTGGGGAGGACTCAGGAAACTTACAATTATGGCAGAAGGGAAATGAGCATGTCCTTCTTTGATTTTCTGTTGCATTATCAGGCTGCAAATTTTCCAAACTTTTATGCTCTGCTTCCCTTTCAAACATAAGTTCCAATTCCAAACCATATCTTTGTGAATACATAAGATTGTATGCTTTTAAGAGCACCCAAGTCATCTCTTGAGTGCTTTGCTGCTTAGAAATTTCTTCCACCAGATTTAGGGTAGTAAATCATCTCTCTCAAGTTCAAACTTCCACAGATCTCTTGGGCAGGGACAAATTGCCACCAGTCTCTTTGGCAAAACATAGCAGGAGTTACCTTCATTCCAGTTCTCAGAAAGTTCCTCATCTCCACCTGAGACCACCTCAGCCTGGACTTCACTGTCTATATCACTATGTTGGTCAAAGTCATTCAACAAGTCTCTAGGAAGTTCCACACTTTCCCGCATCTTCCTGTCTTTTGAGCCCTCTGAGTCTCCAGGAAGTTGAAAATATTCCCACATTTTCCTGTCTTCTTCTAAGCCCTTCAAACTATTCCAACCCCCTCCCTGTTACCCAGTTCTAAAATCCCTTCCACATTTTTGAGCATCCTTATAACAGCACCCCACTCTCTGCAGTACCAATTTACTGTATTAGTTCATTCTCACTCTGCTAATAATGATATACCTGAGACTGAGTAATTTTTAAAAGAAAGAGGTTTCATTGACCCACATTTCTGCATGGCTGGGGAGGCCTCAGGAAACTTACAATTATGGTGCAAGGGGAAGCAAATATGTCCTTCTTCACATGATGGTAGGAAGGAGAAGTGTCAAGTAAAAGGGCAAAACCCTTATAAAACCATCAGATCTCATAAGAATTCACTCACTATCACAAGAACTGCATGGAGATAACCATACCCATGATTCAATTACCTCCCACCAAGTCCTTCCCACAACACGTGGGGATTATGGGAATTACCATATCAATCAACTTGAAGGCTATATTATACAATGGCTAAGGTAACTTTGTTTAAGTTCTCTGCTTGATATGGTTATGTTGTGCCTAAAGAGTATATAGCACAATTAACTCTTTGAGAATTACTATTGATACATTATTCATGAATATCATAAATTTGTTAGATTAATTTTCCAAATTAAAGAGAATCTTCTTAACCAATGTTAGGACTGAGGAAGAAAAGAATTGTGACTGGATGTCAGAGGCACCATAGGATAGTAAAGTGAATCTCAGAATGTACTATGGAAGCTTTGTTTTATGGTGTGCATGAAACCATCTGCCACTTTTATCTTTTTATAAGTGTCATTATTTCATAGCATCTCAGAGTTCAGTTTGCCAAAATATTTGAAAACTCTCAATTTTGGGCAGAAGAACAAGCAATGAATGGTTTGAGTGAAACTAACACTTGGAAATGAAATAAGATTAAATAACTTTCACAATGTGATGCTTTATTGTTAGCAGAAGTTAAAAAATGCTTTCGCCTGGGAGTGATGAAGGGACCCTTTGGTTTCTGTTTGGTTTTTTGTCTTTTTGGTTTTCGGTTTTCTGTTTCTTCTTGGCAGCTAAGAGAGCAAACTATGCAATTAACTAAAAAGATAACAAACATAAAAGCATCTTTCATTTTTTTCTGCTAGAGATTTGTATAGTCAAGGTTTTCTCAAGTCAGCAGTGAAATATTTGCTGCTCCAGTCAGATGTGAATCATTGCATTTTCTTACAGAAAAGTGGAGAGAATGAGGAAAATAGTAAAACCAAAGTGAAAACAAAACAAAACAGAGTTCAGAGAAATGCAACCTGCTAGTTCAACTCTGTAGAATCTAGTTCCAATCCTCACTCATCATTCCTCTCGCCAACGATCTCCAGCTCAGTAAACTATAATTTATCTAATGCTTTGGGAATGTATAAATTGCTGTGATGCATATTATCTCAGACATAGCTTCTCACAAAATTAATTTTATGATGTGCTAGTGTTAATTAGATTCCACTATTTCTTCAAAATGGCAAATCTTACTACCTACTAAAGTTATATCAAAAGTGTATCGATGTCCTAATCAAAATATAATGTCTGCAGTATGAGCCCTAAACAGAGAATTCAACTTTAAACCATTTGCAAATCAATCCTTTTATATGTAATAGAAGGAAGGAAGGAAGGATACTGACAGATTTACTGTCCCTCAATTTATCATCGTAGTAGAGTATTAGAAACAGAGATCCAATAATAGTAAAAACGGTGATTCAAACTGGATCCAGTCTGAGGGTTCAATCCTGGTACTGTGGTTGTTATATATTAGTGGATGCACACATAACACACAATAATGCAGCAGTTAGAAGCAACAGAGTAGCTATTCACTTGGCAACATGGATAATATTGATAGTGATACTTCAAAATATACATGAAATCTTACCACCTACTAGATTCAAGCAGGCATCATTCCTGTGGTAAACTCTTAGCTATGTTACCAAAACACCAGAGCTTTGGTCTGGGACCTGCTGCTTGCCACACAGAAAGCCGGTCACTGAGACAACAAATAATGCCAAGGAAGGGGCTTTAATTGGGTGCTGCAGCCAAGGAGATGGGAGCTCAGTCTCAAATCCATCTCCGTGACTGACTAAAACCAGGGATTTATGTAGCAGGTTAGAAATATAAAAATATAAAAAAACAGGACTTGCGGGGAGAAAGGAAGTGATCATGGTAAATGAGGGGTCCAGCATCTGATGTGGTGATCTGGTTTCAGTTCTTTGATACTGTTTGTTTGTTTGTTTGTTTGTTTGTTTGTTTGTTTTTTGAGGCAGAGTCTTGCTCTGTCACCTAGGCTGGAGTACAGTGCCTGATCTCGGCTCACCTCAACCTACAGTCACTCTGGAGTCAAGCTGCAACCTCAATCGCTCCAGGTTCAAGTGATTCTCATGCCTCAGCCTCCCAAATAGCTGGGATTACAGGCATGCATCACCACACTCGGCTAATTTTTGTATTGTTAGTAGTGATGGAGTTTCACCATTTTGGCCAGGCTGGTCTTGAAATCCCAGTCTCAAGTGATCTCCCTACCTTGGTCTCCCAAAATGCCGGGATTACAGGCATGAGCCACAGTGCCCAACTGATACTTTTTGTGAGAGACCTGAAGGTAATTTCTCGAGGAAACAACTCAGATAAAACAAAAGTAAGATTCAATCTTTAACAGCAGAAGGGTTCATTTCTAAGTTTATCCCAGAACAATTGTCTATGGGACTCTTGAGTCAGTTTCAAGTAGCCTTCTTCATTCTACCTTGCTCCTGAGAGTCCACTGTCACCACACCAGCCACAAGTGATCTTTATAAAAATGATAATGCTGAACTTCACCTAAGCCCTGCAGCACAGAAACCTAGTGAGGTTTTAACAAATCACCCGCATTTTTGTGTTCCAGGAAATAGCATACTGCAGAGAACCACCCTTCCTCATAGGACTCCACATAAGACTCACAGATGCCCTCCTTGTTACTCTTTGACAAAGCCAGACACAGATCCTCCAAATTTTTATTTTTTGCTTCATTAATGATTATCTGAACTCTTTGTAAATCATGACCAATCTGGATAAAATATGTGTCTTGGCCAATTGGGGGACAATGGATAAGTTGTATGTAGTGGATGTACACATAACATGCAATGATGCAGCAGCTGGAAGCAACAGAGTAGCTGTTTACATGGCAAGAAAGGAAAATTCCCTTCTCCCAGACCTTTGGCTTTTTCTCCTCCTAATTCAATATTCTCCTTTCCCTTATTATGCTCTTTTTTTTTTTCTAATAAAGTCTCTCCTATCCAAGTGCAGGTTTGTTTTAACTTGACAAATCATACACCAGATCACATTACTTCTCTCTTCAAATTCTACCATAGCTCCCATTCATTCAGAGTCAAACCAAAGACATCATAATAGTTAACATATATACATTTTTAAGCAGGGTATATAGAAGGCTTAGATTACCCAACTAGACAAAGTGTAGATGTTTTCTTACTTACTTTTTTTGTTTGTTTTCCATCTGAAATTCTATATCATGTTTGTAAATTCCTTATTTTGCTTATATTTCCTGGAGCTTTTGAAATACTTCTATTTCTTCCTTGGAACAGATTTCAACATTAAAGATTTAGTTAAACTTTTTTTTTTTCTGATTTATTTATTTTTCTTCAAGGAAGACTCCATGTACATTTTGATCGACTTTTCAAATGTTCACACATTCCTTTAACATTTGGCCTAAAGATTTCTAACTCATGATGTTTGTTTCTGAAGCTGTAATTTTAAAGTTTACAAGTTGGTGTTTACACTATGTTGAAATAAATATTCATGGTAAGAACTAATTTTGTCAAGAAAAAAGAATGTCTTTGTTATCAAAGGCATTAATTAAAAAGTTTATTTTTTCAGAAAATTTGCTTGAAATTCGCCCAAGAGAAAGGAGAAGGAAGAGTGCCTAAGGTCATGTGGGCTTTCAGATTTTTGTTAATTGTTTTCGGAGATAACATACTACTATCAGTCTATGCAGAGAAACAGTTTGTTACTTTATCTTTTTTCATCAGGGAAATAGAGTAAATTTTTCAAAAAATAGGATCTAATTTTTTTTTTCAATCTAACAGTCACAAATTAGAAAAAAAATCTTTTTGATGTCTGTGATCACAATAAATCTAGATTACACATATGCTACGTATTTAATGTAATGCACTATGCTCTTCCGTTCACATAACTTTTATTAACATAATTAAGTTTACAGAAACTCTTGATGAAAAACAAAGCTATAGTGGTGGAAACTGAGTATGGTGAATTCTTTGCTTTTTTTTTCTCAGCCTTACATAGGGCACAAAAAATGCTACCAACACAAGTAGGTTAAAGGACAGGGAGCACCTAATGGCAGCTTACGGTGGTTTTCAAACGTTAGTATAAGCATCACCTGTTAATAATGTAGATTTCCAATGCATGACAGAAATTCTGGAATGCTTAAGGCCTGAAATGGCTTCTCAAATTTGGACTTTTAAACTGAGGTTATCCTGATGCAGATGATCTACTGATAGAATTTACTGAATACATTTTTTGAAAAATAATGGCATACCAAGTTCTGTGAAAGAAACCACTGATTTCATACAAATTCAATAGTCCCTATGCTTCTAGCTCTTATAGTGGAAAAAAGTTGACAAAATGCTATTGTTAAGATTGCAAATGAAATTTTATATCAACAAATAAGGTTCACTGCTTAATTATTTCTAAAAAGTCACCCAAGAAATTTAGCTAACTATATTTATTGAAATGGGCTGAATAGTGACCCTTGAAAAGATATGTTTACGATCAGCCGGGCATGGTGGCTCACGCGTAACCCCAGCACTTTGGGAGGCTGAAGTGGGCGAATTACGAGGTCAGGAGATCGGTATCATCCTAGCTAACACGGTGAAACCCCGTCTCTACTAAAAATACAAAAAATTATCCAGGCGTGGTGGCGGGCGCCTGTAGTCCCAGCTACTTGGGAGGCTGAGGCAGGAAAATGGCGTGAACCCGGGAGGCGGAGCTGGCAGTGAGCTGAGATCGCGCCACTGCACTCCAGCCTGGGCGACAGAGCATTCAGGGGACCATGAGCTTGCTGAGGTATTACTCAGTAACATCTGAAATTCTTCTCCTAATTTCTCCTAATGTAAGCATACAAATGTGTACCCTTATGTTTTCCATTTAGGAATGAAAATAGTGGATATATCATTTTTGGAGAAACAGATAAAATTAGCAGAAAGAAACAACTTTACTAATGTTAGCAGGAAAACAGTAAGGTTTCCAGGAACACAGGTTCCCTTGGAGGAATTCTCTTAAACCCAAGAGTCTCCTATATTAGCATAAGATACACCCACCCAAAAAAGTAAACTTGAGCTCACTGCATTTGACAGACTATGACAGGGGTCCAAGTCAAACAACTAAGATACTAATGCAGAAAGCTGACTTGCTCTCCCAAAATAGTAGGCAAAGGTGATCAGAGGGAAAGAAATTGATTCCTAAATGTAAAAAGAGTCAAGGAGTATTTACTCGCACTTGTGATCTTTGAACCAGTCTGCATATTCCTAAGGGTGTTCCAAAAATTTTCAACAGATATGCACTCACAGTTTTGAAGGAAGACTCAAATTCCCCAGAAACTCATTCATAATATGGTAATTCATAAAATGTACTACCTCAGAAGAAGGCCTCCCACCAACAAAACATTATTACTCACCTTATGAAACATTGTCCTGTGACATAAAATTATCCAGAGTATCAAAGTGATCATTGTAATTATGAATGCCAACGAGGAACTCGGTTAATCAAAAATTCATAAACTTAAATCTTCAAAATCTTCCCAAGCTTTTGAAGAAAATTTATATAAAACATATAGTAAGATTAAAATGTATTATCCAAAATTATTTTATTGGGTTAAAGATGTTGGCTTTAAGTGAAAGAATAACATACAAAATTAAAAATCATTTAAGGCTTGTTAAACAATTTTAAATGCATTTTCCTAGAATTGAGAAACTGAATCTAATAGCTGGATAACATAATTCTGGCAAATTAAATGGTTTCCAATTTCTTGCTTTCCAAAAATTGAAGGAAGGAGATTACTGAATTCATCAAGATGGAGTAGCCCCCATCCTCCCAGGACCTCACAATTATAACTAAAAAATCTCTGGAAATAATACAACAAACAGACCTAGGAAGACTCGAGAAAGTGGAAAGAAGGGGGCTGTCCAGAGTGCTTGGGATCTGAGTATTTATGCTGTGGAGAGGTCCATGGGTTTCCGTATTGTCTCCCATATACGCCAGACAAAGCTCCACAGAATCTTCCAGCCTAGAGCAACAAACAGGGGCAGTCAATTAAACCTCTCGGGAAAGCTTGTTTCTCTAGCCAGGAAAAAAGAAAAGGAAAAGGATGGCCTAACAACAGAAAAACATTTTAGTAGTACTCAACATACTCCATAAATAGGAAAAAAAACCATCACCACCACAATTACTA
The DNA here is from genome assembly GCF_049350105.2 of Macaca mulatta. Taxonomy (NCBI): domain Eukaryota; kingdom Metazoa; phylum Chordata; class Mammalia; order Primates; family Cercopithecidae; genus Macaca; species Macaca mulatta. The sequence goes on along the minus strand of NC_133423.1, from coordinate 62,064,914 downwards.
TTACAGCAGGGCAGTGCAGAGAGTTGATTTTCCACTCCCACTGCACCCTCCTTGCTCCATCCCACCCCATTAAGGGGAGAGGGGCTGAGCAGGGAACTGACCTTCCATCCTTCATCAAGCAGAAGAAGCTGCTGCTCAGATTCCCATGCCAGGATAATATCAGTGGAGTCCAGCAGCAGAGAAAACAAAATTTGATGAGATGGTACAAGATGGAGCTAGTCAACAATATTCTTTACCTTTTTCCCTATGTCAGTCAGGGGCTGTGGGGATCTCAGCCTCCAACTCCATTTGGCATTAATAAGACTGAACAAAGAGCTGTAAGTCAGGGCTAAGATGTGCTCCATGCTCTGCCACCCATGACATCCATGACATCCATGAGGATCAATAGGGAGCTCCACTTCCACCTCCCTCTGGCATCAAACAGGCAGAGGTGGTGGTGGGAGGTGAAACTGGTTGCCACTTTGATTCTTCTTTCCCCTTCCCTGGTGTCAGCAGGACTCATCAGGGAGCTGAGCTTCCTCCCCACCCTGCTGCAACAAATGACAATAAAACAAGATTTCCTCTTGCTAACCTTTGTTTGTTGTCAAGTGGGATCTGATCTTACACCCACCCTTGCAAGGAATTAGTTGGTGCAAATCTATTTCCAACCTCCTCTGGGAAAGAGGGAGTGGCTGGATTTCCAGGCCACTCTTTTGCAACAAGGTACTGTGAGTCAGTGATGTGAACATACATGCTCACCTGATTCTCATGCCGTACTGCAAAGTAGGAACTATTTGCTAAAGAAAAGAATGATAGAATAGAGCCTCATAGCATAATATTCAAAATGTCCAGGATTAATGGAAAAAAATCACTGTTCATACCATAAAGCAAGTACATTAGAACATAAATGATAAGAGATAGTTGGCTAGCCAACACTCATACAAATAAGACATTGGAATTAACCAGAAGGATATTAAAGGAGCCAAAGTAAAAATGCTTCAACAAGCAATTAAAAATTACCTGGAAACAAGAAATTGAAGTAAAATCTAATCTGGCTGTCAGGTGACAAATCATTAAAGGCGATTCTTGATGATACATTACTATGATTTTTGGCACATAACTTGGCTTGAATTCAAATAATTAAGTTATACTTCTATAATAAAATTCCATCCAATCCTATCTGTTAATGTGAACAAATTTTCTCAGTGCTTACACATTTAAAAGGAAAAAGCAAGACTAGAATTGATGCTAAATCATTTCTCATTCACGCATTGAAAAATGTTCATCTTCAGATAATTCAACCAGTTAGGAAAAAATTACACCTCTTACATCTTATTAGGAGGCCTAATTCTAGAATTTTTTTACTTCTAGTTATTACTCATCAAATTGTGTAACATAGTCTATTATTTTGATCTGCTGTATACTAATAAATATTATAATGAAAACTCAATTCAGAACAAATTTTAGCACATAGAGAATGATTTCAATGTATAAACATATTGTTATAAAGAAGTTTGGTAGAGAAAAAAACAAATTTAAGCATAAAATATAGTATACTAAAATAAAATTGTGTGGAAGAATTGAAATGGAAATGTGAGTTTAAAGAAACACTTTTCTAAAAATTCTAATTGATAAAGGTGAGTTATTTTTCTATTCTTAAATAATGTTGAATATCAAGAATCCTTCTCAAAGTATTCAAAAAATGGAAGTACAAGGAATACTTCCAAACTCATTTTTCAAGGCCAATATTACACTGAGGGCAAAGCCAAACAAGGACATTACAAGAAAAGAAAATTACAGGCTAATATTCTTGATGAACATAGATGACAAAATGCTATGATATTTAGATTCCAGCAGATACATCTAAAATGTGCTGAAACAACTTTGTGTTAAAATTTCAAGATTTTATAGTGTTCCATGAATGTTATTATTTAAACAACTTATGGAAAATTTTAAAAATCAGAGAGAGTGGATTTTAGAAGTATGTGGGAATTGGTTTAATGATCATTGACCTTAACTTCATAAGGAAAAGGTGAAGCTTAAAATTCTTTGCCCATAGGAAACATGGGCCTGATGGGAAAATAAAAGCAGAACATATGTAAATATGCTTTATGAAAGAAATGAAGAGACAAGAGGCATAGGAAGGGAAAAGAGGAAAAATGGAGGAGGAAGAAAGATGGGTGGGAGGGAAATAAGGAGGAAATAAAATAATTGCAAACCATTTATATAGTGCTAAAAAGGTGTCAGGTACTATTTCAGGATGTCACGTAGTCATCAACCTAAGCCTATGAGACATGGGCATTATAATCTTCCTTTTAAAAATTAGAAACTGGGGCATCGAATGAATTTTCATGGCTTTAAATTGTGGCACTTGTTTAAAACCCAAGCTATTTGACTCTAAAATCTGTGCTCTCAATCACTATTGCATGCACAGGAAGTTCAGAAATGAACAAGAAAAATAATAGAGATTATACACAAACAGGTGAAATACTGAATAAATAAGTGAATGCAGTATATAGTTTTAGATAATGATAAGTACAAGAAAGAAATATAAAGTAGGATAATGTGTTAGAGAATGAATGATGGAAGGAGTTATTTTTGATGGTGGAACAAAAAAAGGCCTTATGATTTTGAACCTGAAGGAAGGAAGATAGCAAGCCTTGTGACAGTCAGCAAAATAACAAGAAAAACAGTGATTTTGAATATTTAAAACCATTTCAAAGCTTTAATGCACAGTACAGGAAAAGAAATCATATGATAGTTGTTCCATTTTTGGCTTCTACCTTGAGATCTTACTTTTCATTCCAAGCCCCTTATCAAGCTATTGCTTTTGAGACAATATAGCTATATCTTTAACAATTGGTGAGCTCAATAGTCTCCATCTTATTATATTGATATTTACATGTCAGCAAAATGTAAATATTATAATCTCTCTCATTTAACAGAAAAAGAAAGTAGAAATAAGAGAAACAGCTTCTTTTTGAGGATTATTTAGAAAATTCCACCTTAAATTTAGAATTTCTGGTTTTATATTAATCATTTTAAACATCTTAGTAGTTAAACTTTGTCAAAATGAACAGTACAATATACCTACAAAATAAAATAATCGAATTATGAGTCAGATTTAACATGTGATTATATGCTGTTTACTTTGGAAGTTTCATTTTTCCTGAGTTTCTGTAATATTAAACTATGTTTTAAAGACTAATTTGCAAGTTTTGCACATAAAATAACCTTTGAACTCCAGGTCTTCTGGAAGTATATTTATTAATTTTGTTTGTAACAAAAGCAGGAAGAACAAGTCAAAACACATTTATAGATATAATATCAATTTCTGTGAGCATACTGTCAATTAATCGAATGATTACATACAATTCATTCTTGGTTATCACTGAGACATAAATGATAACACAGCTTAATTAAAACTGACTTCAGTATGTTTTAATAGAAAGAATTTAAGGGGTGGGATATAAAATACCAATATTGAAAGCTTCCAAAAAATTAAGCAATTCACACTTATAAATTTATTTTTGTTTATTTATCTTGTTTTCTTAGACTTCTTACCATTGTCAATATGAATATTAACTTATTTACTTCTCAAATACCAATCTATACACGCATTACTTATAAAAGTATGCAATCCTCACATGTGATTTGTTAACATATAGGTTCATCAGAAATGAATAGCTTTTTTTAATCTACCCATGTTTGGAGAGTTGAAATATCCTATATGTCCCAGCAATATGGACAAGAGAGAGAAATACTGGATAGAAGAGGGCGGTTCCCAGTAAAGGCCCCACCCTCAGTGGACCTGTGGTCCTAAATCGGGGCAGGCATTCTTGTTTTCACACACCAAATGTTGCCTTTTGGCCCACCATGCCTCATCTTGTACCCATATAAACCCCAAACTCCAGGCTCCAGGGGCAGACAGGCAGATGAGCAGACAAGGAGATGAGAAGACAAGGAGACAAGCAGATGAACAGTGGAAGAAGGCAGCTCGAGAGAGAGAAAGGAGAGAGGGGACATCTGAATGCCAGAAGAGTTCAGCTGGGGGTGGTCGGAGGGGAGTTCAGCCTTTGGATGGCCTAACTCTAGGGGAAGATCATCTTCCCACCCAATCCCCCTTCCAGCTCCCCATCCGTCTGACTGAGAGCCACCATCACCACTCAGTAAAACCCCACATTCATCCTTCAATCCTGTGTGTGACCGGATTCTTCTTCCAAGACTCTGGGAAAGAGCTTGAGGTACAGAAAGTTGTCACTCTCGCCCTCTGCTCTTGTGAAAAGGCAGAGAGTCCATTGAGCTGGTTAACACTCAAACCAACTGTGGACAGCAAGGCTAAAAGAGCATTGTAGCACTGGGGCCACAGGTACCCACCACTAGACACTACCACAGGGCCAGAGCCCAAATCACTTGCCCTGGCTTGTACACCTGCCTGTCGGCAGGCACCCCACTCCCATAATGGGGTTGAGTGGTGGCAGGAACTGAACAGGTGAGCCACACCACTGTTTCATGTCCTGCAAGGCAGGGGGGTCAGGGAACTCTCTCATTTCATCAGGTTTGAGGTTCTCAAGGGAATAGGAAACAGGCTATTCTCAAAGATCTGGGCTCTTTGAGGGCAATATATCAAGCCTTCTCAAAGGAGCAGAGAATAGAAGTACATGATTAGCATAAGAGAGGGAGTATGCTATCTGTGAGGAAACTTGTCAGAGATTCAGAAAAGACAGGCATAGGTTTCCCAGGTTAGCAAACCTGGAAACACTTGCATGCTTTGCAATGGAGGAGGTCAACTCCAAGTTCAGAAAAGTCATCAACTATAGCCGTCTTAGCATTTCCTCCCCACTGCACCATTCCTCAAAGTTTTCACATAGCTAGGCATACTTATCCCTGTGAGTAATTTTGGAATTATTTTGATAAGAGTAGCCAATTGATATTTCTTTTCAGTGAGTTTCACGATTTTTAAATCTTAATTCTTTAGATGTTACTTTTCTTTAATCTTGCTCTTTTTTTTCTTTCATACCTTTATTTTTAAACATTTCTTTTAACTACAATTACTTTTGCACCAATCTAATATGCAGCCTAGGGCAAATCTGGCTGTGTTGACTTCAAGACGTGACATAATTGTTACTTTTTTTTGTTTTGTTTTTTGTCCTATAGATTCGTATTAGATGTTGCATTTCATTTAGAACATGGTGGTGAAGGATTTTGATTTATTTATTATTTTTTCATGAGTTCTGATGTCATCAAAGTTACAGTTTTCTTGAGACTTTATGTATCTCTTGGAAAAATGTCTTCAGAGTTAAAACTCAATACTGACTCAGCTCTTTAGTTTGTGAAGGTGTGTCATCAAAGACACTAGAAAGTATCTGGTCTTGGATTTGCTTGTTTAAAAAATCTTGTCTAATGGATCTTGATTTTTCTTTCTTGAGTACACTTTTGGGTTTTGCCCAAATTCTTGTGGATGAATAGATTATCAGAAGGACAATTGCTGTGGAGAAAACATAGCATATTAAGCAATTGCTATTTATTTTCAAGTGCATTGGTCTTAAAATTTATCCAAAGTTTGCAGAAGAAAGGAAGAGATTGTGGTCTTTGAAAGGAAACTCAATATTGTAAAGATACAATTCCTTCTAAAATAACCCTACAAAATCATGAATCCAATTTGAGAAAATTATTAGTAAAATATAAAATTAAAATCAAGGAAAAGAAGAATGGAATGTCAAACTTGCAGTCATAGATTTGACTGCATCAAGATAGAATAATTAAAGAAATGTGGCACCGAGACCAGGTGAATGATGAATAAATTAGGAAGCCCTAATATACTATGTGTGTGTATATGTCCATAAGTGTATTATATAATACAGGTGGGAAAGTATAGACTACACAATAAAATCACGTTGGAAAAATGTAATGCCTAGGGAGTATTTTTGTATTATATACCTATAGCACAGCAGAAACATAAATCCTAGAAATACTTTTACGGTACAGACAAAATTAAAAGTTAATATTCATCTAACTTAACGTGGAAGGAGGGAAGTTAGGAAATAAGAACTTCTAATAATATTACTAAAGATTAAAATTTTAAAATAAAAATAGATGGTTTTAAACACAAAGTTTATAATATGGAAAAATTATCACATACATTTCAAATATGTATGTATATACTAAACAGTAAATATTTTATTAAGCTTAATATATTTATGTATCAGAATATAAGTATTTGCATTTATCATTTAGTGAATTCTGATAACTCAATAACAAACTTTCTAAAATTAAAAAAGACAAAGGAAGAAGTAATTTACAAAGAAATAATTCCAACAATATATATTTTAAAGATTTATAATCTTTTGATAATTTAAAAATTACAACAAAAGCAAAATACATTTTTTCATCTATCAGATTGACCGATTGTATCTTTATATCTTTTTTTCTTACTGTCTCCTCAAAAGAATACCCTGAATACCTACACATTTAAAATACGAATGAAAAAATAAATAAAATAATATAAAATACAGTTGGAGAGGTTTCACACAAGACTATTAAATGAGAAATTCTGGAAAAGTGCCTGGAAATATAAATTTTAAATGAACATATTAATTACTATCTATGATCAGACAAGCTTATAACTCGTAACTTATATCTAAGGCAGTAAAGCCCTAAACTGTTAGCAATCTCATTCTCTTTATATTAAGATTGAATAAACTTATTTTTATTTATTATTAGCCATAGATATAATTTGCATTAACAATTATCACTTTACTGATTTTAAAAAACACATGCTATTGCATGATTTGAGTGATTTAAAAGTTAAATAAGCATGTTTTATCTTCCCCCTTGTTTTGTGTAAAAAGGATAAACAATTCCATTTCACTTGGATGAATGAATGGTTAATATTTTTCTCTTTTTCCTTAAATTAGATGAGTTAGCCCTTATTTGCCTACATAAATTAATGTCTAATTTTACTCATTTGAGAAGGTATCTCTTTATTAGAGGGCAGAGGTGAGAAGATGAGATGAGATATTCCTTAGAAAGGTTTTTGTGTGTGTGTGTGCCTGTCAATTGTGATTTTCATTAGAATGTTCTTTTTGGTTCACTTTCAGAAACATGGTGGCAACATGTTCACTCTTCCCCAAACTAAGTCACTGGACCTTTTCCAGTATTTCCAAGGGAGACTTAACAGTTCAATTATGGTTATCAGCAAAACCATCATCTTTAGTGTCCCATCTATCTCTGGGGAGCTACAAATAAATGAGATATCAATGTCTGCCTTCATCTATTCTTCCAGTTACAGAGAAGCTTTGGAAAGTAGGCATTCTGCTATTATTATATATTTGCCAAATAAATTGCCACATTCCGAATACCAAGGGGTGTGTTAATTTGCTCAAGCAATAAAACCACACCTGGTACAGCAGCTGCAGTTAAAGTCCCACCTAGTTAAGCTTACAATAACCCACTGACATTCTCCAAAATTAATCTGTCTTCCGCACAGGCCAAGTAGGAGAATTAAATGGGGATGTGGAAGGAATCACTACCCCTTTATCTTTTAAGTCCTTGATGCTGGCACTTATCTCCACAATTCTTCCAGAAATGTGGTATTGCTGTTGGTTGCTTATTTTCCTAGGTAGAGGCAGTTTTAGTGGCTTACACTTGGCCTTTTTCACAATAATAACCTTACTCCACAGATCATAGAATTAATGTGAGGATTCTGCCAGGTGCTGAATATTGTCTTATTCCAATGCTGAATTATGCATTGGAACTGGGGAAATAAGCACAAAATGGGTTCTGTGATCCACTGGGACCACTGTAAGATGGATCTGAGCTAAAACTCTATTGACCAGCTGACCCCCACAAGTCCCTGCTCTGACTGGTAGATCACAGGGATATTTTGAGTCTCGCGGGATTAACATCAGTACAGAACCAATATCCAGTATTCCCCAAGAGGTCCAACCATTTCCTTTTCCCCAGTACACCATTTCCCCAGTAAAATACTGTAGGTCCCTCTGAGGAAGATTAGGAAATGATTATCAGTATAAATGTTGGACAGCATAACAGGATCCTCCTTAAAAAAGACCCAGACTTTCTTTCATTCAAGAAGTACTGGATCTATAAACCAGCTCCAGTTTGAGAATTGATTAAATGGCTATGACTATTTTATGATTCAGATTAGTCTTTTGTTCACTTTATCTATATTTCTGCTTGTACAAATCAAGTAGAGTATAACAGGTTTTGTATCAATTTCAGTTCTAGAAACACCATGATCAACTAGCCAATACTGTGGGTCTGTATAGGTTAGGCTGTTCTTATTGCTGCTTTGAATCTGATGTCCATTATGGAATCCATGCCCACCTTGCCACTGGTAGCTGAGAACCACCACTTGGCCCCTCCTCATTGCTGTTAGGTTTTCCTATTCAGCAGTCACAGTACCCCACTGCAAGGTCTGGCCTCTATAGAAGAGTGATGACAGAGCTCATCAAAGATGCTGGGACTCCCCTTACAAATTTATTTTCCACAGTTGTAGTGAAAGACGTGTCTTCTAGACCTTCCCCAAATGTATGAGTAAGTCTCAAATGCAAATCCACTCTAAGTGTCCAGTCGCCCTAAGGCTTCAAATCTTTCCTCTACAATAAACTAATGCAGACCTGGCATTTCTAATTCACTCACTGTGGGTTAGCTTTTGGTCCATGTTTTAGTTAACAAAACAAACTGTTAGAGCCCCTCCTAACTCCCTGAGCTGCCATATTAAATGCAGAATCCCTGCTTAGTAAGCCCATGTCAGTATATTCAACCTGATCCAACTTTACTTTTTTTCCACAATTATCCCACATCCTTTATATTTATTCTCATATATATTGCCTAGAATTCTGTGGGTATAAATCAGAACACTCAGGTAGGTCTTTTGAGGCATAGTACATCACCTCGTGGATCATACTTTGTACCTCACCTGTATGAGCCTATTGGAACTTGAGCCTAGTTATAAGATTAGGAGCAAAGAAGGGAGGTGGGAGTTGGGTCTTCAGGAAACTCAGCATTGCCTTCAAATAAAACTTGCCAACACAGAGGCCATTTCAGTTTGCTCAGGCAATGCAGAGTTAATCCTCTTAGACTGGGGTGGAAAGACCATTTTTACTAGGGATCATGAGGGTTTTTTTGCAAGAGGAAGAAAGCCTGCTTCTACTAGCAAAGGAGACTCCTCAGAATTTGGGAGCTCAGTGTCCCCAGCTCCATCAGGGTCATTCGCCATTCTCCATTTCAACTTTCAGGATTGAATTTCTTCCCAATCAATGCCTTCACTTTAACAATAGACATCTTACGAGGCTGGAGATTCCATTTTCACTACAACTCAACCAATTGCTGGATGAGATCCTGAATTTACTTTTCAGCAATCTCAAGCCTGTGGCTAAAGAGGATAAAGGTCTTTCACGGACAGACATGAAATCTTTCAGGTCATTTATGTGGTAATTGAGCTAAGAATTTCAATCCCCGAGTTTATCTTTTTACCCCACTTTGTTCAGACTTATTGAGAGCACCAAGACAATCTCATTATACTCAGTTTGAAAAAAATGTTAGAAAGTATCATACACATGGTCACCTACATCTTTGCTTCTTATAACTGTTTCATTAAGAGTATGCAATGGTGATAGTCTGTGTATCTCTATTGCCAGATCATTTCGTGGACTATCAATGCTTGCTTTCCTACTAGAAATGAGAATCGTTAGTGGAAATAAAAGTCATTAGTGTCTTTAAATCTCATCCAGAAAACTCAAAACCAATTTTTAAAAAAATCATCTTTTGCATTTTCCTATAGAGCCACTATTGATATCACAATATTTATTAGTCAAGGTTCTCCAGAGCAACAGAACAATTAATATATGTATGTACTTGGAGGGAGAGAGAGAGAGAGAGAGAGAGAGAGAGAGATTGATTTAGTATAAGACATTGGCTAATGTGACTATGGAAGCTGGTAAGACCAAAATCTGCAGGATGGGCTAGGGGTGTGAGAGGCCCAGGGCGAGCTCATACTCCAGTTTGAAGGCCCTCGGGTATGAGGAGTTAGTGTTGCAGATAAAGTCTGAAGGCAGTCATCTGGGAAATATTCTCCCTTCCTAGTGAACAATTTTTTTTTTTTCTATTACAGCCTTTTCAGCAGATTGGATGAGTCCCATCCACATTGTGGAAGGAAGTCTGCTTTACACTACTGATTAAAATGTTAATGCTAAAATCTACCTATTTAAGTGTTAATCTAATCTGAAAACACTCTAGCAGAAACACCTTTAACCAAATATCTGGGCAGCCTGTGTGTGAGTCACACATGTCAATGTGAATGGGACATAGGGTGCCCAGATATTTTAAGCAAAACATTTTTTTTTTGTTTTTACTTAAAGGTTTAGGCATCTTTTTAAAAGAGGATGCCTGTATCTTTCAATTAACAAAAAAAAAAAAAAAAAAAAAAAAAAAAAAAAGAAAAAGAAAAAGAAAAAAAAGAAATTCTTCACTGAAGAGCTATCTTTTACCTATCCTGATAATCATTGTTTTGAGCAAGTGGTTTAAACTCTTCTGTTGCAAGGAATCTATAACTGAAGAAAACTTGAATCTTGGCTGTTTTTTCACAGAGGATACAAAAGGAGGGAAGGAACTAGTTGTGAAGAGGAAAGGACTGAGGTAACAATAATTCTGATAATAATAATAATCTCTTTGCTTTGAAAAATCTTTTACTTAATGGAACTCAACCATCTATAATTTAGTTTAATTAACTTTATATGAATGAAACACACACACTTAATGCACTTTTTATATTTCATTTCCTTCACTCCATATTATGTTTGTATAAATCATCTTTGTTTGTTCGTTTGTGTTTCTAGGAGACAGGGACTCATTCTATTGCCTGGGCTGGAGTTCACTGGCATGATCACTGAGGCTCACTGCAGCCTCAACCTTCTGGCCTCAAGTGATTCTTTCACCTTGGGCTCCCAAAGTGTTGAGATTACAAGTGTGAGCCATTACACCTGGCCCTATTCTTTGTTTAGCAATAATGCATTGATTTTTATAGCATTCTTAACTTGCATTATTGGAACACAATCTTTATTTTTCCCTTCTGCAGTTGATGGACCCTTGGACATTTCTAGTTTGAGATTTTGAGACAATGCTGCTATGAACATTCTTTTCTATTTATCCTGGTGTTCTTACGCACACATTCCTTTATGGTCTACACTCATGTGCCACGTAATGATGTTTCAGTCAGTGATGAACCACATAGATGACGATGGTTTCATAAGATTATAATGGAGCTAAAATCTCCTATTGCCTAATGGCATTGCAGTCATCATAACATTTTAGCACAACACATTACTTAAGTGCTTGTGGTGATGCTAATGTAAACAAACCTACTCTACTACCAATTGTATAAAAGTTCTCTATGGCACATATAATTATGTACAATACATCATACTTGATAATAATAACAAATGACTACTTTGCTGGCTTACGTATCTACTATATTTTTTGTCGTTATGTTAGAGTGTACTCCTTCTACTTATAAAAAGAATTAACTTAAAACAGCCTTAGGCAGGTCTTTCAGGAGGTATTCCAGATGAAGACATTGTTATCGTTGATGACAATAACAGCTCCATGTGTGTTATTGCCCCTGAAAACCTTCCAGTGGGACAGTGGGACAAACCTTCCAGTGGGACAACCTTCCAGTGGGACAACCTTCCAGTGGGACAACGGATGCTGATGATCCTGACTCTATGTGCACCTGTACTAAAGGATATATTTGTGTCTTGGTTTAAAAAAATTAAAAAGTAAAAAATAAAATTAAATAGTAAATAGTAAAGAAAAGGTTATAGAGTAAGCATTAAAAAACTATTTTTGTAGAGCTGTACAATCTGTGTTTTAAGCTAAGTATTACTTAAAAGAGTCAAAAAGCTTAAAAAATTAAAAAGTTTATAAAGTAAAACAGTTAAACTGTTAATAATTAATTATTGAAGAAAGAAAACGTTTATAAATGTAGAGGAGCCTAAGTGTACAGTGTTTATAAAACCTATTGTAGAATACACTAATGTCTTAGGACTTCCCATTCACTCACCATTCACTCATTGAGTCCCCTAGAGCAACTTCTAGTCCTGCAAGCTTTATTTGTAAAGGTGTGCCATTGTTATCTTTTATACAGTATTTTTACTGAATCTTTTAAATGTTTAGATACATTAGATGAGCAACTACTTACCATTGTGTTACAACTGCCTTCGATATTCAGTACAGTCAAATGCAGTACAGGTCTATAACCTGGGAGCAGTAGGCTACACCATAAATCCTAGGTATGTAGTGGGCTATACCGTCTAGGTTTGTGCAAGTACACTCTATGTGTGCACAACCACAAAACTGCCTAATGACACATTTCTCAGAGTGTATCCCCATCTTTAAGCAACACGGTCAGAAATTAGGATTGAAATGGATGGTCCTGAGGCACCTGTATATCCAATTTTAGTAGATAATGCCCAACTATTTTATAATGATGTAGTATCCACTTATATTCTCACCAGCCTCAAGAGTTCCAGTTGCCAAAAATAGTGCAAAATATTAAATATTATCTCTTTGTTAGTATCCCATCAGGTTTTAATTGTTCTGCCTTACTCCTAATGTGGTCGGTCACTTGGCTTGTCTCCTTAGGTGTGTGTCTCAGCAAATCTTGCAAGTCTTTTCCATCTTCTGTTAGTCTGTTTTATTATTCAGTTTAAGGAGTTCTTTGCATGTTCTAGAGTTAGCCCTTTAACTTTTTTCTCTGTCTTCCTTTTTAAAAAAATACTTTCTCTTAAGCTCTCTGCAGCTTCACTGACCTCTCTTTCTATATAAGACTTATTTTTGTTTATTCTAGGAAGCTAGTCTCACTTAAGCCATTCTTTAAATAGCATCTGTGATCTGTTTTGGAATCAGCTTTTATCTTCCCAATATTTTCTTTGTGCCGTTCTCCTCCCCGATCTTGATGAAACTCTGTATTAAGCTTCTGTTTGAAAATTTTTGCTTCCAGAAAAGACAGCAGACTAGGTTAAATCCACTGTATCTCTTGCTTCTGCTCCATTTCACTGGGGTTTTCTACAGAATGCTGATGTGAGTCACTAACCTTAAAGCTTATTCGCAGGAAGTCCCTGGGCCTAGGATAAAAAACTTTCCTCCGGCAGGGCGCGGTGGCTCATGCCTATAATCCCACCACTTTGGGAGGCCGAGGCGGACGGATCATTTGAGGTCGAAAATTTGAGACCAGCCTGACCAACATGCAGAAAACCCGGCTCTACTAAAAATACAAAATTAGCCAGGCGTGGTGGCGCATGCCTACAGTCCAGCCATGTGGGAGGCTGAGGCTGGAGAATCGCTTGAACCCAGGAGGTGGAAGTTGTGGTGAGCTGAGATCGCGCCATTGCACTCCAGCCTGGACAACAAGAGTGAAACTCCGTCTCAAAAAACAAAAACAAACAAACAAAAAAACAAACAACAACAACAACGAAAAAAACCCTTCATCTGAGGAAGATTTATGTTTGATTCTTCCATGCAACTATGCACCAAATCTATTGAGGGCAACCTAAAACCAAGTCTGGCCACAAACCTCACAGGGTCGCAACATCACTGGGATTTTGTTTTTATCTTTACTATTGTATCTCTGGTTCATTTAATGCCAAAAGAAAAACAATTACACAAAGCAAAACAATACAAAACAAAATGAACAAACAACATACATAACTGGAAACCCTTCTGCATAGACTGTAGCCGTCAAGGTGCATGTCAGGTTCATACTTCTTCTGAGTCTATAGGCCTTTGAGATCTTAACTCGATACAGAAAATATTGTTGTCAAACTCCCTCCTTGTGTTACCATTTAACCTTCATTTCTCACCTTCTCAACCTGTGAAATACACACCCAGACACACTGACATTTCCCTTTATCTGTAAACGGCCTCAGGGCAAAAGCGACATAGGTGCCTGGCACTGTATTTATTTGACTAGATTTAGACCTATTCCAACACTGGGTCTGAGAGTTCTCCACATTCTTGTCAGCTCTTCCCTGTGATTAATTTGATACTTAATGAAAATATGTTTTTCTCAGCATTTGGTTTTCAGGGAAGGGGTTAGTCTAAGTAACTCAACCTACCATTATTAAAAATATAATTCTATCATGTGTTTTTATATTTCATTTGGTGATACCAAGAACATTTAATATATCTTCATAAAATAAATAATAGCATTCAAATGAATGAATAAATAAGAGAGTGCATAGATATACAAGACTTTAAAGTTAACTTTTCCCTAAATCTTGCCATTTCAATTATAGTTAAGAAATGGTATTTTAACAATATGAGTAAATACTTCCTACCCAAAGAGATGCTAGTGCTATGAGTCATCTATCTGTTTTTTATTGAAACTCTTATTTGAGCAGAGTGCTTTTGTTGAATTTCCAGTTTTATCTTGTGCTTTTCCCCATTATCCATGTCTTCCACCAAGCCAATGTTAATGCTGGCTATTAAAGAGGTTCTTTTCCTCCTAAAGAATGTTCTGAATATTATCTATGACCAAGGAATAACACAGTTCTTGTTCATTCGTGAAGTAGAAGTAATAGGCTGGCTTGGCTTTTAGTGAGAAATGAAGAATATATTGTAGTTAGAATGATAAACGTTTTCTCAGCACTATTCCCCAGAAGGCAATTATTTTGTGATCATTACATGTGCAATACCTTTACCTGTTCTTCTATACCCTAATGCAAGCCTCCCTTTCCTGTCACTATGTCATAAATTGGACTCCATACACCAATATTGGCAGATAATACCATCACCATTATCACTGAATGCATATTGAAATGTTAAAGACTTATTGATTGGTTTTATGACTATCTGAATTTTTTGTCTGAAAGTTTAAGAAAAGTTAGAGAAGCTTGTTCCTACTAGAGTTTAATGTGACAAGTCTTCAAATATAATTAGTCTATATATTTATTTTGAGTGAAAAACTGAATTTCTCAACTCATTTACAACCCGATAACATTCACAGATGCCCTTTGAGGACCATTACCACACTCTTAGTATACTTATGTTAACTGAATGAAGTAGATGTGTTTCAGAGTCTTCTACCAGTCATTTTGATCTACTAGTGTATCACCTATTACAAGAAATAAACTCAGTATTGATCTATTTGATAGGGCTAGTTTATTGTTCAGGAGAAGGATGACTCTATAATTGAACCACGAATGTATCAATGATCTCTTTTTGTTTTCTCCTTATTATGTATGATAATACATATGACAATATTATGTCTCCTTATTAAGTATGATGTGGTAATACTTTATTCCTCACTCTTTTTTTCAACAATATTTATTAGAAACAAGCATGCACATCCACATACAAACACATCCTTTGTTCAATGTTTGATGTCCTTCTGACAGTAAAATGACATAGGGAGAGAAGCAAACCACTTGGCAATGTCCCCAAGTGATACACTGTTCTCAGGAAATCTCCCCTTGATTAAGGCATGGCAGTTTTTCTGCCCCACAATGGCTGATGGCTAAAAAGGAGCCACACTGTATCTGGAGCAGGGCAATATAAAATAATTGGCTCTGGGCCAACCTAAGCTGCTTCATGCCATCAGCCTCTTCACATTTAGATCCAAATTAAAATCTAATTTAGACAGAGCTTAAATTTAAAAAGCACACTTAATTCCTTCAATTTGCAGAACTATTCCATTCCATTAGGCAACTAATTTCTACCTGTCAGATTTGGAATGAAAGTGGTCTCTCTCAGGAGGAAACTTTTCACTTGTAGTAATTAGGTATGGGAGTTTGTGATGATGCCTGTGCTTTGATAGCTGCTTGCATTTAACTCTCCAAGCTTATGAACCCTTGGGTAAACTCCATTGAAGTGTCAGCTTCAATACTTGCCTGATACATAAAGCTAAAATGAGGTTACATATTACAATTAAATAACACAACTACTTTAATTTTTATTAGAGAATCATAAAAGGTTACCTTATATAAAATCTAAGAACATAAATTCATTTGTTGATTTATTATTCTAATAAGCTCCTGAAAAAAGTTTTAAGAGGTCTTGATTACAATTAGCTAAATGCTGGGAGAGTGCAGGTATTCAACCGTATCAAAGTAATGACTAAAATTAGCAAGTGAGATGAACTGTAAGTGCTGTGTCAAGCTCCTATTTTGATACCGTTCTTGACTTGTGCAAGGTGGAATGTTATAGTGTAGAAGCCCTAGGCTGGTAGACAGAAGACTTGAGTCCCAAGCTCTGTGATTTACTTGCGGTGAAACCTTGGCCAAAGCTCCTGACCTCACTTAGCTTCCTTATTCTATCAATAAACTTATTCTTCCTTCAAATTCAGTGGACAGAGTTAACATTTCATAAATATATATGGTTGAATGCTTCTTTCCTAAAAGCATTTACCATATTCAGTGATAAATATAAAAGTTCTCCTTACTTTAAAGACACATTTTACCATAAGCAATTTTTATCCAAATCAAATTAACAACAAAATAAATATTGTTCTCACCATTACTCAATCTTTATTAGAAAACATTTTCTTTTCTTTCTTTCTTTAGTTATTCTGATGTAGGTGCCGGCATGATGTAAGAGATGTTAGATATAGTCTAATGATGCCCTGGGGAATATTTTAAGGAATTTAAATATTCGCTTTTTCATTTACACAAAATATTACTCCAGAATGAAATTATATTGAGTGATGTTTAAATTCAAGCTGGTCATAGTTTTAGATTAAATGCTTCTTAAAGTACAATTGGATATGGGTTAAATTAACTTAAATAATTCATAATTTTTAAGACCAACACACTTAAATGATTTAGGGCAGAAGATAAAATTGTGAATTTAAGGGCCAGAAAGATTTTCATATGATGCTAAATGTTTATGTATTCCTAAAATCTAAATTAAATAGATCTACTGACCACAACAGAATAGAAATAGGCTTTCCAAAATTTAAAACACAAAGGATTTTTCACACATAAACTGTGGTAGATTTTGTTTTCAGCAGCTTCACATCCTAACAAGTTTTCCCAAGGAAAATGAATAGTGAGTGATTCATGATGTTTATGCAGAACTCTTTCATTTCCAAATTAATTTTGCCTAATTAATTCAGAAATAAATGATTATATTAAGAATACAGACAACCTGGAAAATCAATGGCAACATTTAAATAATAACCTACAAAGATTATGCAGGAAAGACAGATTCCTCTGGGTTAAAATAATGCTTTATGTTCAAGTTCTAATATCTCAATACACTCAGCATTTTGTTAAAATGTCCATACAAAAGTATATATAATATGTACACAACCTTGGCAGAAGAAACTAAGGATAAGAATTGCCCACATATCCAAAAACTATTTCTGCCAAATAAAACAGATAGAATTCAATGGATTCTTTATTCAGGTCTCTGCTCAAATACCTATTTCTTAGAAAGGCTATTATTGATCCCTGAGTCGAAAATAATACATATCTTCTTATTCTCGTTTCACTCCTAGCCCTTATTTTTACCTAACATTCTATTATGTTTATTTGCATAGTGCCTTGTTCTTTAAGAAAAATGTAAACTTTATTTTACTGTTTTGTTCACTGCAGGACACCACATGCAGCACACATATAGAATGCACTCTGTATATTTATTGAATGAAAAAAATTGCTCCATGCACCAAGAAATGATTCACCCAGGCGGCAAGTAGAAAACATTTAGTTAACTCTGAACTTAAAAAATGCATGAGTTATGCAACATAGGAAAAGGACAGCGAGGATGGACTGGCTAGTCTGCCAAAACCACCACTTATGTTCGCTATGTACAGAAGCAACAAGTTTTTCATATTAGAAAGAGATGTTGTAAGCATGTTATAATCCGATATGATCATTGCTACATTTATACAAGTATCTTCCTGTATTTAAGTTGCATTCCAGAAGTTGATTAGGAAATTTGGTTTCACATATTACAGTTAAAATTGATAAGACAATGTATCAGGGATTCAATGATACAATATTGGGAAAGATTTGCATTTACCTTCTACACTAAAGGAATATATAAATCAGCAATAAAGTAGTATGTGAAAGAAACACACATGCATAAGCAAAGGATTAGTTTGAAGCTGGTCCACAGTAGCTTAGAACTGGGATACTGACCTTTATCCAATCTAAAGATAAAATATATGTTCTTGACTATAATTTTGTGTTTAAAGTCTGAAATTCCTCAGCAGGTTCCCTTTATCAACTGGCCTTTATTGTTTATTGATAAAGTATAGATTGATGTCTGCACCCAATGTACCTCGTCATGCAACCTTGTTTCAGCTACATGATAAATATAGTAATAAGCCCCTTAGTAAACTCATATCTGGGGACAAAGGTATTGATATTTTATATGTATCTTAGTGGTCATGATTTGAAGATGAAACAAAACTTGAGAGACAGAATGAAATCTGGTTGCTGTGCCTGGAAATTTTAGCCCTCTATGAAGTTTGCATGTCATTTCATTCTCTGGCTCTCTGTATCATCCACTTTCCTTAGTACATTATGTGAGTATATCCCATGGAGTATCATCAGCCCTTTTAATTCCTGACTGCATAATAATGTAATATGTCAAGTAAATAATACTTATATAGCAAAATGAACATCCTAACAAATTGAAATTCCTAATAATATTTAGGAAGGTGGGGAAGATGATAATGATAAACCTGTCTAAATGATTGATCATAGGACTTCCTGGCCAGGCTCACAGGACTTTGAAGACTTTAAAGAATCTATATGTATATAGAAATTTATTAAACCAGCTTTTCAGTTTGAAAAGTGAATTTTTGATAAAAACATTTTCAAATCATCATAAGATATATTTAGATAGTTCGAGTGAAGCCAGATATGGTGGCTCATATCTGTTATCCCAGTACTATGGGATGCTGAGGTGGGCATTTCTCAGGAGTTTGAGACCACCCTTGGCAACATAGTGAAACCCCATTTCTACAAAAAATATAAAAAACTAGCCTGGTGTGGTGCTGCAGGCTTATGGTCCGAGATACTTGGGAGGCTGAGGTGGGAGGATCCCTTGATCCTGGGAGGCAGAAGTTGCAGTGAGC